>NC_058414.1:5109492-5331176 GCF_002201575.2 Neomonachus schauinslandi
GGGAGGTCTCTGAGGTGGGACGTCTCTGAGGTGGGACGTCTCTGAGGAGGGAGGACTCTGGGGAGGGAGGATTCTGAGGGAGGCCTCTGAGGTTGGAGGTCTCTGAGGTGGCCAACAGCCCTGCATCTTCATGAGCTGGTGGTCACACAGACATACACGCCATCCACCTGCAGGCAGCTCTGTGCTCACATGATGCTGACATCTGTTTCCTGGTCGTGACTTTGCACTATGTCCACAGACAATGGCATCAACAGAGGAAACCGGGTGAAGGGTACACAGGACCTCCTGCACTATCTTTCACACTTTCTGTGAAAAGAGCAAGCTAGGGGAGAATAGCGGCGTTACGTGCAAGCGCGTCTCTCAGTGGGTGGCCACGGGGTCCCCGCAGCCCAGTTAGCCTGTGCTGCCCACCCCCCACGGTGCTCCGCACTCAGATGTCCCCGAGCCTCTGGCCCTGCCACTCCTGCCGTGGGGTGCTGTCCCGGCACAGAGCCCATCCCGGATGCCGCACCTCACAAACTACCCTGGTGCGCAGAGGAAACAAAGAACAAGCTGCACACCGAGGAAATCCTAGAACCCGTTGTGCCGATTTCCAGACCGGCTCTGCCCTGCGCTCCATGGTCTGGGGCTCTGTTCGCTCTCCGTCTCCTCCCTGCACACCTCACAGCATCCACTGAGACAGAAATTTCCATCTTTCCAAACACTTCCTAGTTTCTGGACTTGTTCAGATCACAGGGCCTTCTTGGCCATGTAAGAGCTATGGAAAGAGCCGAGATGCCCTTCGACAGATGAATGGATAAAGAAGATGCAGTCCATATATACAATGGAATATTACTCAGCCATCAGAAAGGATGAATACCCAACTTTTACATCAACATGGATGGGACTGGAGGAGATTATGCTAAGTGAAATAAGTCAAGCAGAGAAAGTCAATTATCATATGGTTTCACTCATTTGTGGAACATAAGGAATAGCATGGAGGACATTAGAAGGAAGGGAAAAATGAAGGGGGGGGAATCAGAGAGGGCGATGAACCACGAGAGGCTATGGACTCGGAGAAACAAACAGGGTTTCAGAGGGGAAGGGGGGATGGGTGAGCCTGGTGATGGGTATTAAAGAGGGCACGCACTGCATGGAGCACTGGGTGTTATATGCAAACAATGAATCATGGAACACTACATCAAAAACTAATGATGTAATGTATGGTGATTAACATAACATAATAAATTAAATTAAATAAAAAAAAAAAAGGAGCTAAGGAAGTAGCCACTCACATGTCCCAAATCCTGAATTCGGCTACTGCATTCTCCACCAACAGAAGCTTGTGTGTGCTTCTCCCAGGCCTCACTTCTGGGGACCCCGCTCTGAGGCACATCCAGCGTCTCCTCTGGGTCGCACGGGCCCACCCCTGCCTCGCTTCCATCACAGCCTACAGAGCGGGGCAGAGAGGATGTTCCCCTCCCATTCACGCTCCGTCACCCCCAGACGCTCCAACTCCGTGCAGCCCCTCCAACGCCTGCATCTCACCTGATGGGTTCCTGCCAAGTCAAGGCCACCTGACCCTCTGCCCACAGTGCCCCCCGGGGAAGGCCAGGAGGGTCAATGCAAATCCGACCCCACAAAGGTGAGGCTCCCTTCTTGCTGAGGCTTTGCATACTTCCTCTCCACCCTCCCATGTACAGCCTCGCCCCTGCTCACTGGCTTGGGGCCGTCCTATCCTCTCTGTCCACACTCCTCCATTCCAAAGGGGAAACTTCCCAAAAGAGCACCCATACACTGCCCTGGCACCCTCATAATCCCTGCCTCCGAAGCCAGCTTCCACCTCCAGGCCCCAACTGACCCCCACAGGCTCCCAAGGGAATCCCTGCCCCCCTGGTCCTGTCCTCTTCTGTCCTCACCGTGACTAGCATCTACACCTCGGGGCTCTCCGTGATGACCTTCCTCTGCCTGCAGATGTCCTCAAAGCCCAGCAGACACCCTTAGCTCCACCTACAAACTGTCTCATAGTCTTTTGCAACCCCTGCCCCCAGCCTCCACTCCCGCCAAACTTAGAAGTAATTTCTGCAACATTATGATTCCAATTTTGGGGTACTGAACAATTCCCCCAGAGCTCCACAGCTATCTGTACTGATCTCACCCCCTCCCGGGCAGTGTAAGCTTCTGTCCCCTTACAGGCTCTGTAACCACCAGGAGCCACCAGCAGCTACTGCTGAAAACCTGAGCTCAAGCCAAGTGAGGGAATGACATCCACAGACATGATACCCATGACAGACAAAGACTAAAATTCCAAATGCAACTTCACACATTCCGTAAACATGTATTAGAAATCTACTATTTCCAGGGTGACTGGGTGGCTCAGTTGGTTAAGCCTCCGACTCTTGATTTCAGCTCAGGTCACGATCTTCGGGTTGCGGGTTCGAGCCCCGCATTGGGCTCCATGCTTAGCGGGGAGTCTGCTCGAGATTCTCGCTCTGCCTCTGCCCCTCCCCCCACTCACGCACACGCTCTCTCTCTCTCTCTCTAAATAAATAAAATCTTTTGAAAACTTTACTATTTTCTAGGGGATCTGTGACATAAATCATCCCATAATTTATGGGCCCAGGTCAACACAAGCCAACAGTCCATTATATGTGTTCAGATATACAATAAAGGAAAGAACATGATTAAGTGACATGAAATGTACAAAGAGCACCTTGTAAACCATAAAGCACTTCTCAAATGTTGGTACTTTCAAACTATTATTATTGACATTGTTAAATTATGAAACACAGAGTTGGGTAAGAGACAAACCCTGCCTGCGGGGTAACTTACAATTTTGTGAGGAAATTATTTCAGTACAAGAAGCACATTTTCCAAAGACTTAATTTCCCACATGACAAAGGTCTCTGCAGACGCAAAATCAGACAACTATGAATGAGACCATGTGATACATCTGTGTCACTGACTTTTAAACAGAAAGGACTAAAAATACCCAGTAGCATTTGGAAAATATTTCATACTTCTTTTTATCACTCTATGAGTTCAAAACTAAAAAAAAAAAAAAAAACAAATAAAAAAAATAAAACTTCCCACTCTTCCTCTTTTCTTGCTGAAAGGCAAGCTAAGCATCAAAATTTCTTACTTGAAATCAACCAGTGCCCGGGAGACAAGCAGAGCCACCCTCATTTTGTCCCTGGCAGCTCGGGAGCCCAGGCAGCCGGGCCGCCCTGCCCAGCCCCGAGGTGTCCCTGCACCCTCTGTAAATGTCGCTCCTTGTCAGCAGGACGCATGTCGCAAACAGCTCCCCTCCCAGCCAGCATTTCTGTCTGTCCTGGACCTGCCGGCCAGTCCTGTCCTTCCACCTCCATTCACCGGTCCCTCCCCGGAGCTCCACAAGGGAACCTCACCCCTGGCATGGAGCCCCAGGAGGGGCAGGAGAGGGCAAGGGCCACGCACACCCAGCCTGGCACAGGGCACGCGGCATTGGAGCATGCTCCCAGAACTCCAATATCGCCACGATAACATGCATTAAACGGCTAACGATGAAACGTCCACGAGGGAAAAGACAATCAGTGCTCGTGGCTGTTATTTCACGAAACCCTTGACCTGATCTCGGTTTCCATTACTTATAAACAGATCATCTTACTTGCAGACTTCTTCCGAAGTTTGGTACAAACAAATGGGCGGATGCAGACGGCTTATGTGCATTTTTGGGATCACTGCGAGATCACTCTAGAAATAAATGTCTACACTGTGAATTGTTAAAAGACAAGTCCGGGTGTGCCCCTCAATTAGTGGGCAGACAGAGAAGGTGGCTTCGGGATCATCCAGGTTTTCACACCAAAGGTCTTCATGCCCGTGACCCTGGAGGACAGAGGCCAGGCTGTGATTCAAGCCCCCTACCCACATTTACTCCATGCCTGTGCTACTCAAGGCTCTCCCTTCTTGTCACCTCATTTCATCCTCCCACCAGGATTGTGAGCTAGGTATTTGGACATGGAGATTGAGCCAAGCTAAGAAGCTTGCGCCAGATCTACGCTAACTGAGCATCAGGACAACTCTCCCTGCCACTTCTGCACCAAGGCCGTTAGTGCAAGGGAAACACTTCTGGACTCCTGGACAGTTCTGGGCCCTGAAAGGATATCATCTGGCCAGTCGGCATCTCTAGTCCTGGTAGAACAGTCCAAAGAACCATGTCCCTCCCCGCCCCTATACGTATTCTCACAAAGACCCATTTCTTGCAAACAGACCAGTGCCTCCTTCATACAAGAGTTCCTCTCCATTTCAGTGCAAAAGGGCATCCTTCAAACCTCTGTCCTCACCACCCATTTATCGTAAATGGTGGCGCACATCCCACTGAGTAGCCCTCCTCGTGCAGACTGGATATCGATCACTTGTGCACATGGAAAGCCCAGTGGCGGGGAGGGAGTTCATTTCAAATGAGGCATCCATGGGTCCTTCAGCTGGCAAGCAGAGTGCGAGGTTCCAGACATATGTAGAGGAAAGGGCGCAGGTCTGGGGCGCTACATGAGGCAGCCCTGTGATCCTGGGTAAGTTGTCTGACCTCTCTGTATGGGGTTTGGAGCACCAACCACACGGGGTTGCTTGGAGGATTCACAAAGCTAATACACTAAAGGGAGCCCCCTCCAAACAGCACCTGGCATATATTGCTGATATCAGTGATCGCCATAACTTAAGGATATGACAGTCAAGGCTTGTTAAAGGTTGCTATTTTTTTAATTGTAGCAATCGTACCATTAAACCACTCCCCCTTTTTCCCTCCCCCAGCCCCTGGCATCCTCCGCTGGACTTTGTGTCTCTAGGAGTCTGACGGCCATAGGAACCTCAAGTTAAGTAGAATCACACCTTACTTGTCTTTTTGTGACTGGCTTATTTCGCTCAGCATCATGTCCTCGAGGTTCATCTGTGTTGTTAGCATGTGTCAGAATTCCCTTCTTTTTTAAGTTAAGTAACTTCTCATGTATGGATATATCACATTTTGTTTATCCATTCATCTTTTGGTGGATACTCACGTTGTTTCCCCCTCTTGGCTACTGTGAATCAAAAGTTGGATTTTGGTGTAACAAAAATGAGAAACTCTCGGAGGTCCAGACATCTGGGACAGAGACGTAACTATGTCTGGCCCCAGGACAGGATGCTACGACAGAAGCTTATTCTCTAAGGCCGCAGGGAAGGCATTGAGCCCCTGCAGGAGCATGCAGATTCCAGCCAGAGCAGAGGACCAGGACACCCCAAAACCAGACACCCAGAGATGATCCAAATCCAACCCTGGACAATCACGACCAGGGAGCTAAGAGAGGAAGGGGCACCAAGGACAAGCCAAGGACAAGCCAAGGGCAAGCCAAGAGCTAAGAGCTGCAAGTCAGAATGCTAGCAAAGTGCCAAGAAGGCGTCAGGAACAGAAGAGGCAGGTCCCTCCAGTCAGAGCTCAGATGTCCCCAGAACTTGGCAGGATGTGGTGATCCGGGGAGCCCACCTTCACCTCCCCCTGGGAAGACGCTACAGTCTCTGTCCAGGATCAGGGTGGACTGGCTGTTCTGATCCAGCTGAGGGAGGGGTGTCCCTCCCCAAGAGGCAGAACCAACACCCCGAGCCAGCTCCCTCTCCACACTGGGCTTTCCAGTGGTTTGGGGTGGGGCTAGGAATCTGAGCGGGGCACACAGACTGTGCCCCCATACCTTCGACAGATAGAACCTGCTGGATCTTACTGAACTGCTCTCCTCAGTACTTAAGTTTCTATTACAAGGTAGGTTCCCATGGAAAATTGATGGCCTTTCCCAGGCACTCATATTGATAACCAGTAGGGGACCTGGAAAAGCAGAGCACATTTCCAGAAATCATGTGCTCCGTGAAAACCAACCGGAGACTTAGCTGGTGCGACAAGCTCCTGGCCAGTTACTTGTAAGAGGTGGAGATTTTTCTCTTAACTCTTAAACTGACTCTACCAACATGCAGGGATATTTTGTTGGTGGCTGTCTGCTTCTGAACAATACGAGTGGCAAGTAATTAAACTGAAGCTGTAAGCTAGAATTAAGACTAGGATGAGCTTCAGTGCACGGGCGGAAGGTTATCTGAGTGTCTTAATTAACTCAGTGAGGCCTAAGCATTGGGGCCCAGTGCTCATGTTCACACACCCAGCCGGGCTCAGCATCTCTGCCAACACCAGGCACTTCGGGCCTTTGGGACCGGGCACCTTGCGACCAGCCGACGCCTTTGAACACCTTCTGAGTTTTGCGGCTGGTGTGCCTTCCGCCTTCAGATGGGAGCTGCTTCTTCCTTCTGCTTCCCTGTCTGCCATGCTAAATCACAGGCCTGTACCCAAAAGACCAGAGGCCATTGACAGGGGTGAGCCTTCCAAAGGGCTCCACCCTTGCACGGCCTAGAGAACCACAGTGACCTCTGATGTCACTCTTCCTTCTGAGCCCCGGGCTTCTCTGTGACGTCGTTTCTTCCTCTCACCCAGTGGGATCGTGTTCTCTCCTCCCTCTCAACTATCAAAATCAGACTTTGTACGGGTTCTCCCCAGGATCTCTCTAGCAAGGTATAAATGACAGATAAGACTACAGCTCCCCTGGGAGAGCTCTGGAGCCAAAAGGAAATAGGAATTCATTTTTAAAATTCTCACCTTTAAGTGCGCCTGGGTGGCTCAGTTGGTTGGGCGACTGCCTTCGGCTCAGGTCATGATCCTGGAGTCCCGGGATCGAGTCCCGCATCGGGCTCCCTGCTCGGCAGGGAGTCTGCTTCTCCCTCTGACCCTCCTCCCTCTCATGCTCTCTGTCTCTCATTCTCTCTCTCGCCAATAAATAAAATCTTAAAAAAAAAAAAAAAACTCTTTAAAATTCTCACCTTTAAAAAACAAAAACTGGTTGTCTGGTTGGAAGAGATGGTAGCTGTTTTTTTTTTTTTCTTTTCTTTTTCTTGGAGGAAAGTACGCACAGGTAGATGGCTGGACAGGTAGGAGCATGCAGCCTCCAGAAACATCCGCGAAGTAGGCCATGGACGAGGCTGGCTATCCCCTGTCTCCTATAAAATAAGGGCATTTCTGGGGCTATGGATGTCTTTCTCCTGACTCATTCATGGTGGATTGCTAAAGTTCTGAGTCACTCTGGCAAAGAAACGGGCTAGGGCAGTCCTGGTCATAATTGACTCTACCGAAATTGCTCTGAGGCAGATCGGTCATTCAAGTTACTGTTGTAATAAGACCAAGAGGGTTTTTGGATTTGAGGGTTGTTTTGAAGGCTTTGCACACAGAACTGTAATCTTAAGGCAAACAGACAAGAATTTAAGGTAAAGAAAAATGAATACACTTTTACTGCACGCCCTTTGTTTATGACATGGTTACGTTTGGCAAAACACACATATAAAGCAATATGGCTCTATCCCCTTGATTTATAATATGGATATATACATTTCATTCATTCACATATATATATATGATTATATATTTTATATATAAGATTATATATATATATATATATATATATATATATATATATATAAGATCCTATGGGGTGAAATACCATCGAATCGTCATATGGATATATATTCATATGGATAAAGAATTAAGAACAGCAGGTTTCCAGTTCCACCACTGACACCAACAAAGCCCTCAGAAGACCTGGTCTGCACAGACTCTCACAAAACACTGTGGGACAACGTCCACTTTTCTCATCCAGCCCCACATTCAGCTGGATGGCACAAGATGGGAGAGCAGGGGTCTAAACATGTGCATCCTGAAAGCACGTAATATACATGGGATAAATTGTTCTGTTTTACAAATTGGGAACAGGTGGTTCTTTAAAGATTATTTTCTGATGATACACAGTATCTTCAGGTCAGTTTATATCCATCTATTCTTAACTTACCCAATCTCTGTATCTAAATAGGAGTTTAAATTTAGAAGAACTAGAAAAATATTTTTAAGCCTCACAAAGAATAAGGGCCCTCCCACAAGATTGCCATCAGTTGATGAGGCTGGATTTTAAGGAGAAAATTATTCAACTCATTTCAAAAGCTACAGAACGGAAATTTTACAACCTTTATCTCCCTTGAAAATAACTCACTTTTCCAAGCTGATTTCAGTAATAACCCAATGGTCTAAGTTTTGCAAGATATGCTGGAGTAAACTGAGTTGATAAAGACTTATTCTGAATGAGTCCTTTTCTGAAATATATAGTATTTATTTATCCAAGTATGCTTTTATGCTTTTCCAATATATTTAAATGATGGAACTTTTGAACCAATTTATCTCTCATCCCCAGTGGAGTGCCCGGAATCAGATCCAGATAAAGGACACACAAGGCCAATTTGCTTCTGACAGGTGCAGAGGGAGGGGCGGGTGTTAGGGAGGCCCCCCACCCCCAGGGACTCCTGCACAGAAACTCACATCCGAGGGAAGATGTGAGGATCTGTAACCCAAAAAGCAGGGCTTTAGCACTGTCTCCAAAACCAGAATCTCTGCTAGGGAAAGGCATGAATTGGAAACAGCAAACAAACAAGAAATCTACTTCTCACCCCCACACATGAGCACTCCTGGGCATTCTTCTTTCTCTTCCCCACAGGATGGACAGAAGCCTGAAGAGCTGACTGTGAACCCCTTTTCAAGCAAGGAATCACATTTTAAATGAGGGTGGATCAAGGGATCCTGAAATGAACTTTTTGTAAATCCTTCAGTGACAGATCATCTGAATTATATCCTAAAAGATTCCCATGTCCCTCACTTTAAACTGCTTTTCGTAATGTGAAAGCTTGCAACCTCTTTCTTAAAGCAGAGCGTGCGTGCGCCTCCTTCATCACCTCCTTTGCTCCATGACCTTCCTTTCATCTTCCTTTTGCTCCTCAAGAAGGGCTATAATTTGTTTTTCTTCTGTCACTGCTATGCTTCTTTGACTCATCAGAATGTTAATGATGGGATTCCCGGCGGGGCTGCTAGCTCAGCATACCTACCCAGTGATGCAAGTTGTCGAGGCTCACACGCCCTCTACCAACGAGCAACAAGCCTCATTGGTGAAGATGGACACCGAAACCATCAGAGAAAATGAAGCACAGCTGCTAAGAGACAAGATCTCGCTTGAATCCACATTATGTGGAGTGACGAATGTGAACTAAACTTAACGGCAGCAATCATTCTGCAACAAATGCGTATTTCAAATCATTATGCCGTGCACCTAAAACTAATGCAAGATTACATGCCAGTTCGATCTCAAACGGTAAAACGCAAATTAAATGAAATAATACAGAACAAAACACAATACAAATACAATGCAGACTGCTCCCTCCACCAGCCTCCATGACCGGCAGCCCTCCGTGATAAGCACCGGCAGCTTCCCCTGCACTGGACGCAGTATGGCAGGTGGCAAGCATGGGGACACGCTCAGAGAATTTCTCCCACCCTGTGGCTTTTACGATGACAAGAGCAAAGCGGTTTTTGCCTCCAAATTTATCACTGCCATTTGTGTATGGGTTACTACAATCACATAATTTAATCAAAACATTATGTAAACTGGTAATTAAAACAGTTGATGCTTTCATGAAAACTCTGTAAAATACTGTGGACAAATTTGATAAAGGCTATTATCTTTATTTAAAAAGTAGTCTCAAGGAGTGCCTGGCTGGTTCAGCCAGGAGAGCATGCGACTCTTGATCTTGGGGTCCTGAGTTCAATCCCCACATTGGGCATAGGGCTTACTTAAAAAAATTTTTTTGAGGGGGCACCTAGGTGGCTCAGTTGGTTAAGCCTCTGATTCTTGATGTCGGCTCAGGTCATGATCTCAGGATTGTGAGATCAAGCCCCACTTTTGGCTCTGAGCTTGGTGTAGAGTCTGCTTGAATTTTCTCCCTTCCTGTCCTCCCCCAACTTGCACTAAATAAATAAATTAAATAAATAAAATCTTTAAAAAAACATTTTTTTTAATTAACAAAATTAAAAAAAAAAAAAAAGTAGTCTAAGGGCGCCGGGTAGCACAGTCGGTTGAACGTCCCAACTCTTGGTCTCAGCTTGGGTCATGGTCTCGGGGTCCTGGGATGGAGTCCCATGTCAGGCTCTGTGCTCCGCACGGAGCCCACTTGCGATTCTTTCTCCCTCTCCCTCTGCCCCTCCAGCTCATTCTTTCTCTTTCTCAAGTAAATAAATCTTTTTTAAAAAGTAGTCTCAAATTAGTTTGTGTCAAGGAATTCTTCAAGACAGAGCAGAAGATACTGTAAACATGAGGAGGAACTTCCCACTCAGGATTATGTGCAAGCGCCTTCGTATTGCCTTGCACTTTACAGAAACAGACTGAGATTTTTTGTGCGTGCATTAATGAAATGGTTCACAAAGATGGTTTTAAACCTTAAAAGGTGGACCCGTAGGCCTAGGTCATATGTGCCTTAATGTACAGTGAGAACAGGTGGCGGGAATTCATGCACACACAGCCCAGGAAGCATGGCTTGGTGAGTGCAAGCAGGCTGCACCACAGCCCCCCACTCCACCACAGCCCTCCGGCCCCGCCACAGCCCCCTGTCCCACCTGGGCACTGTGACAAGTGAGTCCAGCAGCTCTGCCCACACTCAAGAAGGGGACACATCAAACAAATGGCTGAAACGCCAAACTGTGCAAAGAGCCGAGATACCCTTCAACAGATGAATGGATAAAGAAGATGTGGTCCATATATACAATGGAATAGTACTCAGCCATCAGAAAGGATGAATACCCAACTTTTACATCAACATGGATGGGACTGGAGGAGATTATGCTAAGTGAAATAAGTCAAGCAGAGAAAGTCAATTTTCATATGGTTTCACTTATTTGTGGAACATAAGGAATAGCATGGAGGACATTAGGAGAAGGAAGGGAAAAATGGGGGGGGGGGAATTGGAGGGAGAGATGAACCGTGAGAGACTATGGACTCTGAGAGACAAACTGAGGGTTTTAGAGGGGAGGGGGGAGGGGGGATTGGTTAGCCCGGTGATGGGTATTAAGGAGGGCACGTACTGCATGGAGCACTGGGTGTTATACGCAAACAATGGATCATGGAACACTTCATCAAAAACTAATGATGTACTGTATGGTGACTAACATAATAAAATATATATTTATATATAAAAAGAAAGAAACTGGACCACTTTCTGACACCATCCACAAAATTAAATTCAAAGTGGACTGAAGACCTAAATGTGAGACCTGAAACCATAAAAATCCTAGAAGAGAATGGCAGGCAGTAAGCTTTCTTCTAGATATGTCTCCCCAAAGGAAACAAAAGTAAAAATCAATTATTGGGATATACCAAAATAAAAAGCTTTTGCACAGCAAAGGAAAACCATCAACAAAATGAAAAGGCAACCTGCTAAATAGAAGATACTCGCAAATGATATAACTGATAAGGGGTTAATGTTCAAGATATAGAAAGAACTTATACAACGTAACACCAAAAAAACCGAACAATATGATTAAAAATTGGGCAGAAGACACAAATACACATTTTTCCAAAGAAGACATACAGATGGCCAACAGAAACACGAAAAGATGCTCAACATCACTAATTGTCAGGGAAATACAAATCAAAATCACAGTGATATATCACCTCACACCTGTCAGAATGGCTATTACCAAAAAACACAAGAAATAACAAGTGTTGGCGAGGATGTGGAGAAAGGGGACCCCTCATGTGCTGTTGGTGGGAATGCAAACTGGTGCAGCCATGTGGGAAACAGTATGGAAAAATAGAATTACCATATGATCCAGTAATTCCACTGCTGGGTATTCACCCCGAGCAAACAAAAACACTAATTCAAAAAGATATCCCTAGGGTTATCACAGCATTATTTACAATAGCCAAGATAGCTAAGTATCCATCAATAGACGAATGGATAAAGAAAATGCGTCTATATAAAATACATGTATTATATTATTATGGAATGAATAAGTCACAGGATAAAAGGCACGGCATAGGGCATACAGTCAATGGTATTGTAAGAGTGCCGTATGGTGGCAGATGGGAACCACACTCGTGGCGAGCACAGCGTCATGTACAGAGTTATTGAATTACTATGTTGTACACCTGAAACTATTGCAACATTGTGTGTCAATTATGCTTCAATAAAAAATAAGTTAAGTTAAATAACTGACCAATTACTGGTCCTATTTGTGATAAGACAAGTTTTACGGAGCTATTAAGTCTACTTAATGATAGTCATATTCAGATAAGAGATTACGGTATGCTCTTTAAATTTTAAGTGGTTAAAAACATCTTGAACAGCGACTGGTAAAGGTCACCTTGTGGCAGAGGACTGAGGTTGCACCTGCAAAAAAGGACATAAAAAATATCGAGGAAAGGACAGTGGGAGAAGTCATAAACATGCCAGGTATCCTGTCTTCCTGTATTTTATACAGACCCTAGGAGCTCAAAGATCAAAATATCCCCAACAGGTCATTAGCTCAGAATATTCCAAGGGTGAAGGTCAAATGTTAACATCTTTGTGCTACTCATAGGAAATTGCTGAATTGCTGGTGATAAAGGATTCTGCTCACTTATTTCAGGATGTTATCTACTTAGGATGTGTCAACTTAAACTACTCAAGCATGATCATTCCTGAATGATCCTACACCAAGAGATGCAAGCAAAGCTACTACTTACTGGCTTAAAATAGCTTCAATTCATTTAGATTTTATTTTTATTTACTTTTATTATTTTTTAAAGATTTTTATTTATTCATTTGATAGAGAGAGAGGGCACAAGCAGGGGGAGCAGCAGAGGGAGAGGGAGAAGCAGACTCCCCACTGAGCAGGGAGCCCGACGCGGGAATCGATCCCAGGACCCCGGGATCATGACCGGAGCCAAAGGCAGACGCTTAACCAACTGAGCCACCTAGGCTCCCCTCACTTAGATTTTATTTTTAGCAATAGTTATCACAATTTAAATGTATCTAAACCAAGTTCCTTAAAGGTAGAAATCATATCTCTAAATTATACAGAATTCTCAAAACTTCACAAAGTACCTCACGGTATGCATGGTCATCACTAGATTGTACTTTTCTGACTATGTACCTGGACCCCACTGCCAAGCACAGTACTCACCAATAGTAGGTACTCACCAATAACTACTGGGTGGAACAGAAACAATGAGAAAGCTAAAATGTGAAAACTAAAATCTCAAACCTACAAAAATGTCGAACGATTAGTACAATGAACATCTGTGTACCCTCCAATTACACTCTGACATTCACTTTCTCTGTGTACACTTACGTGTATATATGTGCATGTGCATGCACACACACTT
This sequence comes from Neomonachus schauinslandi, assembly GCF_002201575.2. Lineage (NCBI taxonomy): Eukaryota > Metazoa > Chordata > Mammalia > Carnivora > Phocidae > Neomonachus > Neomonachus schauinslandi. The sequence continues at coordinate 5,122,749 of NC_058414.1, forward strand.
TTTTTCTGAATTGTTTGAAAGCAAGTTGCTGAATAAATGATATCCTACCCTAAAGTACTTCTGCAAGAACTCCCAAAATAAGGACATTCTCCTATTTAACTTGATGTCTTTATTATTCCTAAGAAAATATCCATTAACATCTTATCCAAATTCAGATTTCCTCAATTATACTAAGAATGACTTTTTAGAGCTATTTTTTTTAATCAAGGATACAATCAAGGTTCACACATTTCATTATTAGATCTCTTTAAACTTGAAGATCTCTCCTGTATTTTTGTCTTGTTTTGTTGTTCATAGCATTGACTTTTTTTTTTTTTTTTTTTTGAGAGAGAGAGAGAGAGTGGGGAGGGAGGGGCAGAGAGAGAGAGGAAGAAAGAGAAGCTTAAGCAGGCTCCATGCCCAGCTCAAAGCCCAATCTCATAACACTGAAATCACGACCTGAGCCGAAATCAAGAGTCAGAGGCTTAACTGACTGAGCCACCCAGGCACCCACTCACTGTGCTTTGATTTGCCTTTCCCTAGTAGCTAATGATGCTGAGCATCTTTTCAAGGGCCTGTTGGCCATCTGGATATCCTCTTATGGAGAAATGCCTGCAGAAATGCTTCGGCCATTTTTCAATGGGCTCTGTTCTTGTTGAATGCACTTGGCACCCTTGTTGAAAATCAACTGAACATGAACATTAGGGTTTATTTCTGGACTCTCTATCCTGTCCCATTGTTCTAAGTCTATCCTTAAGCCTATAATTCATACACTCTCTTGATGACTGTAGCTTTGAAGAACTGCCAGACCATTTTTCAAAGTGGCTGTAACACATTATGTTCAGCCAAAGTAGGAAGGTTCCAATTTCTCCACATCCTTGTTATATACAAACATATGTATGAGAGAGAGAATTCATACTGCTTGCAACCCCCTTCTCCCCCTTAACGATGATTCAGTGCCCAATAATATCAGTGCAGTTTTCTCTTCTGTGGTCTCCTGAAATCCCTACAAAATCATTTCAGGATTACAACACCAACACCAGTATCAACGATAACTGAACTAGGTAAAGCTCAAATGTTCTTCGCCATTTCTTTTGTTCTTAAAATGTGTTACTAAAGATCGATAGAAAACTCTGTTCAAAATTATCAGAAAAAAGGTCTTTATCCAACTTTATACAGTTAGGTTCATGCGCTTCCATTTGCAATCGACTTTATGGTTTTCCTGTGATTTGTGATACTAGTTTGTTTTCTGCATGTGTCAAACACTGTGGTTAAAAGTAAAGCCACATAACAAGGCACACTCAGAAAACCTCACTCCTATTTCATTTTGGCCACTTCATTCCCACACACCTCCACCCTTCCTGGTCTTTATTTTTTTGTAGAAGAAGGCAAACGTATGTGTATTCTCCTTTCCCCTTCTTTCCTGCACAAAAGGTAGCATGCCATGACAGCATCCACATGTGCTTTGTCCTTTGACAATGGGCACTGGGAGTCACTGCATGTCAGCTTATAACGATTCTTCCCTTTCATGTTTGGCTGATGCAAAGTAATTTTAATAGATGATGCGAGACTGTGACTAACATTTTCTGTACCAAAGGATAGGATGGGGGGGGCATATGACTTTTGGTGATTAAACTATAGTCCTTCCATTAAAAATTAAGTATTATTTGTGTTAAATTGGGAACTAAATTGGAACTTATAAATAAGGGAAAATATGCTATTAAGTTATAATAAATGGAAACACAAACAAAAATATCTATTACATTTAATCTGGCTTGAACTAAGCCTTGAACTAGGCCAAATCAAAACTCATGGTTCAAGCTTTGAACAAGACCCTAATGATACCCATGTGTGGTTCTGGAACTCTTGTCATTCTCCAGTCCCCCTTGTCCCATCTTCTTTGAGTTCATCAAGTGGGAAAAGTCCTCCCTACTTTTCTCCACCACTCTTCCAGATTCGATTCTGCAACTATTGATGGCCTAGAGTTCTCTAGAAAGTTCTCATCAGTCTGCCAGCCAGTGTGGCAAGATTTCTATGACCCCTGATCCTGTCGTGAACACCAGGGCCTGGCAATGGGGGCCGTGCGAGAGAACACCCCTACCCCCCTGGCTGTACTCAATCTGTTTTACACCTTCTCCTTGTGATCCTCTTCAGACCTTAGCGCTCTGCTCTGTAAATGTGGCTGGTTTCAGGGTTTCTCCGTTGTTGGTCAATATTTAACAGCTCTAAGTGTATTTAAAAGGTCACTTCCTATAACTGACTTCAATTTTTTTTTTTAAGATTTTATTTATTTGACAGAGAGAGCACAAGCAGAGGGAGAGAGAGGGAGAAGCAGGTTCCCTGCTGAGCAAGGAGCCCGATGCGGGACTCGATCCCAGGACCCTGGGATCATGACCTGGGCCGAAGGCAGCCGCTTAACCGACTGAGCCACTCAGGCGTCCTAACTGACTTCAATCTTTATCACTCTCCCTACTTTGCACTTTTTAAAAAGTAATTTGTGAATAGTTCAAGCTGTTGGCCAAACATGTATTTCTTAAAATGGCTCATAAGAAACTAAAGCACGGCCTCCATGTGAAGCCTGAATCAATCTGAACATTGTATCCTATTTCTGATCCTGCTGTTTATAATAGGCCGACTCCTGCGCCTAAAAATAAGTGTTATTTTTCATTTTTTCTTTTTATTGGGGGGGAAGGGCAGAGGGAGAGGGAGCGAGGGAGAATCTTAAGCAGGCTCCATGCCCAGCACGGAGCCCAACATGGGGCTCAATCTTACAACCCTGAGATCATGACCTGAGCGGAAATCAAGAGTTGGACGCTTAACCAACTGAGCCACCCAGGTGCCCCCAAAAATAAGTGTTTAAAATGCACCAGATAATTACAAGAGGGATGCTCCTAGCCACCTTGTACCTCTGTTGTGAGGACTAACTACGGAATACCTGTAGGGTCACCTGGGATTCTGCTGAGCACGTAGTCAATGTTCTGCCAATTCACATGGACTTTTACACATTCTTCTCTGGGTGAGAGAGTCAAACGCCCATACTGTGCCTTTCCTATATCTCCTCTTGATTATCTTTATAAATATATAACCACACTAAAGAAAAACAACTAGCATCATCCAGGGCCTCGTTTATTTGTGGGTGAACTAGCTGTCTTTCATCCTCATGGTTGTGTTGACCCCCCCAGGGAGGTCTTCGCTTCTGAGAGGCTGGAGTCACATGGCCAGAAATTCAGCCAGGCAAGGGCTCACCCACGCAAGAGAACAATCAAGAAGACTGAGCATGTACTCGGAATGTCCTGTGGCCTGACTAGGGAAAATCGCCCTGCTGAGAACTTCTTCCTCCGGGCAAGGACAAAAGGTCCACAGGTCCCAGGGTGGGGAGAACTGGGGATGCACAGTGAATCCTGCCTGCTGTGAGCCTGGCACTCGGTACATGTTATCTCATGAAATTCTGAGAATCACCCACAGAGGTGGGCGGAACCATCCCTCTAGGGACACAGGAACAAGTCCAGCCCTGCAGGCTACCTCACTCAGCCAAGGTCACCAGTCCTGCTTCCCGCCCAGCCCCCGCTCTGCCCCCGAGCTCCTGCGCAGCATGGGAAGCCCCCCTTGTGCAGACACAGCCCTGTGGAGACAACCGGGGGCCTGGCCCCAGGGCTGGCATGTGGCCATCTCTCCACCAAAGGTCTGGTGGCTATTTTTACTCCTTGCTCTGACACGCCCACAGTTAAAGGCAGTGCTGACAGGTGCTCTGGAAAGCTGTGCAGCTCAGCCCAGACCTGGCAGTCAGGTGGCCCTGGTGGCAGTTTTCCCTGCAGGCAGCCCAAGCACGGGGACGGGAGCGCTCCCAGGCTGCGCCCGCAAACTCCACCCATGTTAATTGACGCCCACTTAGTAGCGCCCTGGGTACTTTATATGACGGAGAACAAATTAGCGTTCTCGATCTCTATCTACTAGAGTGAACTGAGGCTGGAGCAGAGAAAGGTCTGGCCGTGACAGTCCCTGCAGGAGCCCCCCTCCAGCCATACTTTCCTCGGGATCTTTTGAAAGCTGCCTTGCTCGGCCACAAGCCAGCTTTTGTGCATCCAAGAAGCACAGTGTGGGCCTTTCAGTGCACACAATGACTGGCAGCCAGTACCCCATTTTAGAACATGAACAAAAGGCAGTGGCCACACGTGGTCCAGGTTTTTTAAGTTAGGCTCCCGTGGAATCGGGTCCACCAGCACCAGCATCACTTGAGATCTGTACTCACTTGCAACCCCGCCAGTCAGACCCTTCATGTCCCTTCTTTCCACATGCAGGTTGCTTCGACTATGTTCTTCGCCCCCAGCGATCCCATGAGGGCCAGGACCATCGTTCCCAAGTACTCGTGAGGAAATGAAAGCTCACAGAACCTCTGAGGCCTGACAAAGGTCGCCAACTGGTAAAGCGATGCCAGGTGTTCTCATGAGTTTTATTACTTCACTGCATTGTTGACCTCAAAGGTATTTCCTGGCCAACATCCTGTTTCCCTAAGTTATTATTTATGGTGAAAAAGTCCTGCTTCTCATAGACATGGGATTTTTACAGACAAAACCACAGCCCAGTTAACATGTCCTCTATTGGTGTTACTTATTCACTCATTATATTGTATATAACACAGACAAGATTTTAAGAAGGAATGAAGAACAGAACCACAATAACGGTAAGCTGAGCGTGTGACGCTGTGTAACTTCACCTCCTACAAAAACAAGCCAAAGCTCTGAGCTCGCTATTGGACACAGTAAAGACAAGAAGCATAGCCAGATACAAAGTTCCTGTGGCCCAAGGTAAAAGAAGTCAATGCCCCAAAGGACCACTTTTCTGCAGGACTTGCCGGTGAGGATACAGTGTTAAATAGTAAATTATGTCCCTAACAGCATTCTGAAACACACACAAAATATAGTAACAGTTTCCCAACAGGGGCTTATCCCCTCAATAAAACCAACAGCATGGCACTAAGCAAGGCTCGGTTCCAGTCAGAGCCCAAACAGTGTAGTCAAATATGCAGCTATCTTCTGGGTTGGATTGACTAAGGATAAAACATGGCATAGCAATTTTTTTAAATTTTATTTTTATTGATTTATTTTTTAGGGCAGTAGGGGGAGAGGGGGAGGGGGAGAGAGAATCCCAAGCAGGCTCCATGCCCAGCGCAGAACCTGACGCAGGGCTCGATCTCACGATCCTGAGATCAAGACCTGAGCCGAAACCAAGAATCGGACGCTCCACTGACTGAGCCACCTAGGCACCCCAAAACATGGCATATCTAAAGGAAGCAGAGGGCTAGGACACAGCAGGTGCATGCACTGGACTGTATAAAGCACCTCCAGTGTTTTATAAAATAGGGAATTAATTTGGTATATCCAGAATGCATTCAAGCAATATACAAAGGTTTATTCTCTACAAGCAAGGAAAGCTTATAAACTTAATATTTCAGTTGAAAGTGCTTTTGTTGGAGAACATGTTAATTTATTCTGGGATTACCAGAGATAGGTCTATAAAATGTACACATATCTATAAAATGTACAGATAAAACATTCATTTAAAATCGTTTTCTAAAAAGATTGTTAATATTTGCCATCAATCACACGGAATATGAAAGCAAAGAAGCTAGAGCTATTTTAATGTTTAGCAAAATAATTTGGTCTAAAGAAACAGATACACTAAGAAAAGTACTAAAAATTCACTCAGATTTGATTAAATCTCCCCCTCTCTTTCTATAAGAAAAGATCGTCAATTAGGTATCAATAATCAATAAGGAATGTTTTGCTTAATGAATTAAACTTTAAAGCGAAGCTCTCAGGACATTGTGTATTCCTCATAACAAAGGAAATGCATTATTTATTTACCTGTAATATAATGTACTTATTTGCTAATTTTGAAATTACTTTTCCTGGAAATAGGATAGCTCTTTTTGAAATGTATGTTTTTGTAACTAGAAGTAACAGTTGTCGCTGCTCTTAATGGAGGTGGTTTCAGTTTACAACCCTAAATAAACTAAGAGAGCACGTTGTATTTATTTATTACCCCCCCCCGGATTCTTTTTTTTTTATTGTTATGTTAATCCCCATACATTACATCATTAGTTTCAGATGAAGTGTTCCATGATTCATTGTTTGTGCATAACACCCAGTGCTCCATGCAGAATGTGCCCTCCTCAATACCCATCACTGGGCTCACCCATCCCTCGATCCCCCTCCCCTCTAGAACCCTTAGTTTGTTTTTCAGAGTCCATCGTCTCTCATGGTTCAAAGAGAGCACGTTATATTTAAAAGAGTATTATTCTTGAGCAGTTAAAAGCATAGAGTATTTTTAAACATCTAAAGCAAATTATAAAATGGCTCCTGTTTATCTGATTTATAGAACCATATAATACCTAAAGTTTGCATTGAAAATTCAAAGGGAGGAAGACTGCATGCTTTTTATCCACTCATTTATTCAAAGGACATTTACTGTTTATCATGTGTGGGTCAGTCTTTGGGATGGAGGCTGGATAGCCCCACATCAGGTCCCTTCCTGGGGCAAGTCCCCTGCTCGTGGGAGAGAGACAGACCTCTACCAGGCAACGGGCTAGTGTTGTGATAAAGATTCACCCATGATACCCTTGGAGCTCAAGATAAGAATATCAGTTCATTCAGCCTCAGGAGAGGGCGGTGGGCAGGGAACGTCCAAGAGCCCGAGCTCCGCGTTGAGAGTGGGATGGGATACTGGATGCTGAGAGTGTGTGGTGGGACAGTGGTGGGAGGAGCCTGGCGACCAGGTACAGAAGCCTGGACGGCATCCCCATCACGACAGGAAACCCAGGAGGGCTCCAGGCAGGGCCATAACAAGGTGGTGTTTGCGGTTAGCCAGGACTTCCCTGAAGGTGTGAGGAGAGTGGGTTTAGATCACAACCTGCCTTGGCTCAGAACTTTCTGAGGGCATCCCATAAACGAGAAAAGATTCACACCCACTTCCACAGGCCGGCTCTCCCACCTCCCCTCCTACCACTCTCCCCTTGGAGACTCCAACCACACTCCACGTGTGTGCCAAGCTTGGCCCCACTCCAGGGCATTTGCACATGCTGCCCCACAGCCTGGCATAGCCCACTCTTCTCCTCATTGAGGTCTGTGTATAATGAAATCTCCAAGAAGCTTCCCTGACAGTTCACCCCAAACGCCAGCCCTTTCTGCTCTTATCGTTCCTGAAATAACATGTTTTAAGGATGTATTACGGCCTCTGGAACACAATGTGTATATTCCTGGGCATAAAACATCGGTGAATAATATGTCCACGATAAGTATCTATTAAATGGATGCATGACTAGGTCCTGGTCCAAGGAGGCCAGAGAGGAGGTTCCAGGAAGAGACAGTCATCAGAGTCATGGTGGAGGACAGAGCCAGTGAAATCAGGGCTGAGGGGACATTAGGGAGCAAGGGACAAGGGAAAGGACTCCTGGACTTGGGGAGTGTATTTAGGGAAATGGAGGAAAGGCTCAGTCACAAAGGGCTGGGCTGGGCTCCACTGTCTGGACCAGGAGAAGGCATGGCAGGCCGTCCAGTCCCGGACCTGTGCACCAACAGGGCAGGGGGACCCGCACTCTCTCCCTACTCACCGTCACACACAAGTCGGAAAACAAAGAAGCAAAATAATTTAAGTGACAAAAGTACCTTCCGACATACTTGTGTTAACACGTTAACAGGACATCCTGCCAGTGCCAAGTCCAGGGACACAAGATGAACAGAGAAGCTGTCCCTCCCTCTGGGAAGGGGACAAGGAAAGTGCCCCTGCCCTGGGCTTCTGGGAGACGTATGGGCAGCACTGTCATGGAACTAGACAGCAAACGGACTGGCTTCTTAAGCAGGCGGTAAGTCAGATGGGCACATTTCAAAAATTATTTTCGTCAGCAGCATGAAGGAGAGGAGGAGAAAGGCCTGAGGCCAGAACATCAGACCTGCATTCCGGGAGACAGGGACGGAGCTGACAAGGGCCTGTGCTGGACCAAGGCCGCACAGGGAGGATGGAGACCACGAGATGTGTCCACACAACCTCTAGAAGCTGTGGAGGGTGGAGCCCGGGGGGGTTACCTGAGAGCTCAGTCGGGTCCACCCCCTTCCCCGCCCGGCACCCTCCCCACCTGGGCCTTTTAACTCTTGGCTGTGATCTGGCTGGATGCTGTGTCACATCATGAAGTCAGTTTACCATCCGGGCCACAAAAGGAAGGGGGCAGAGTGGATCTCCAAGGTGCCCCCGAATCTCGGCTTGGATCCTCTGCTGCAGAGGTTCATAGACAGTGGAGCCCTGGCCCCATGGGACCCGCCCAGCTGGCCATCCTAAATAGGATCTCAAGTCCGTCATGGAGCCAAGACTTGAATGTTCACCGACTATTTGGGGGTGTAGGGATTAAGGAGGGCTGAGGTGTGGGTCCACGCCTGGTGCTTTCCATTGAAATGCTAGTCCTTTTGAGGGTGAAGGGAGCCCTGGCTGCGGCTGCCAGCTAAGGGGTGGTTCTGGTTCCACTTCCTTGCAGTTCAAGGGCCTCCAAATCGCGAGAGAGAGAACCGGCTAGACCAGTTTGGTAGGACAGGATGGCTGATGGTGACACAATCCTAATGTCATCCAGGGAACTGCCAGGCATTTCGTAATGATTCCCTACACAAAGCAGTTTGACACAAGGAGCCCTGTCCCCATTGCAAACAAGGAAAGGCGACAACCAGCATTTGCGGAATGCTAACTCCGAGGAAGCTCTACGGTGGGCACTTGAACACAGCGTCTCATTCATTCTCCAGACAGCGCACGAGGGAGGTGCAACCACCCCCATCTTTCTAGACTAAGTAACTATCAAAAGGCAACATTCCTAGTAAGGAGTAGGGCCAGGACTCCCGTCCAGGTCAGTGCAAGCCTGCCTGCCATGGCATGCGATCTGGGTCCAGACTGGAGTCTCCCCAGATTCTCCGAACCACAGGATCAAACCACAGGGACGGAGGGGTCTGAGGCACAAGGCAGGTCTTCAGGGACCTGCTCGTCACAGTGACAGCAGAACAACTCCACACCCGTCCTGAGGAGGCTGTCTAAATAAAGTCCGATGCAGTCCCCCGGGGGAGTCCCATGCAGATGCAGAAAGAAATGAGGACACTCTGTGCAAAGGTAGCTGCTTTACATTGCTACTAAGATGATAATAATAATAATAATAATAGTAATAGTAATAGCGTCATCCCCAAAGCTTGAAGCAAAATGAACAAATGCTTTTAACTGTACATCAAGTTGGTAACACCCAAAAGAAAAGAAAGAAGAGATTTCAGGACCCCTGACCCAAGAGATTAACATTTTTATTCAGATACAGAGTTTAGCTGTCTCTGGAGGAGTATCTTAGGCAAATTTGCAAAGCGAGCCGCCCCATCTTTATCTTCCCTGTTAACTCACATGTCAACGTCCAGACTCCTCTGCTGCTTACTTTTAACCTGTGACTTATCATGGAGCTGAAGTAATGAGATTATGGACAAAAAGCATGCAAAATTGTACAGTGGTCGAAATTCCCAGGAGGGCTTGTGATGAGCCCAAAATGTTTCCAGAGAAACTCTCTGGCTTTTCAAAAATCTCCACCTGCCCCAGTTCTCCCATCAACCATACAGGGGGCAACGTTTGACAGAGAACCTCCGGCATAAAAACGTATCTCATTCACTTAAATTTGATTTTTCAGTAAATACAATTTGAGACCACTTTTATATCCCCATCCTAACAGTGCCAATCCTTGGACGATGGCCTGGCCAGCTTTCTCGCCCTCCCTCCCCACAGGGCGGGCAGGTGCCTACGGCCACCGTTCTGGGAGCATGTGCTGTGAGGGATCCCGCCCATCTGCAAGAAGGAAGCTCTTCTCTCCTCCCTCCAGGGGGCGGGGGGGGGGGGACACATAACATGCAATAGGTACTCTGCTCAGAATGAGTGTTGCAGAGCCTGTGGAAGAGAGCAGCACCTACCCTACTAACCTCTCCCCCCTTGTAGGAGACGTCCCCTCTGAATGCACATAAACCCCTTGCTAACCCAGAGCTCAGCAGCTCCTCCCCTTCCTGGTCTCCTCCAGGGGGACAGACAAGACTACACTGAAAGTCAAAGCAAATCCAATCGTGACTCTGGCTCGACGTGATAACCCTTGATTTTGTGAAAGCCAGAGTCGGGGAAGGGAATGAGTATTTCAGAGCTCCGTGATAGACACTTCATTTGCTTAGAGTTTCAGTAGAAACTGTGATGTTCACAGTTATGCCACTCCTCCCGATCAAAGAATCTTTGGTCGAGAAACAAGGTATGCTCTGCCACCCTGATTGGAGATGTGGTGGGAACGGGCAGCAGAGAAAATCTGAAGCCAGCTGACAGTCGTACTCAGCCAGGACAGGAGCCGGTTCGAAGTGCTCTGTGTGTGTGTGGCTTCTCGCCCCTCTCTGCCCCATGATTAAGTCAGCAAATTAGGAAAAAAGAGAGGGACTGAAATGTCTCCAACATGCACATTTCCATCTGAAGTCTATTTATATGCCCTCTGAAATGGACTTGGGTTTTAAGGCATCTGTGTTGTCTTAGAAACGCTTTTTGCCAAGGATAACCTGTGGACAGAGGCTGACTCTGGACACCCGTCTCAGCACACGCGGCTCAGTCAGAGCAAAATAAAATGCACCCCTTGAAGAAGAGGGAATGAGAAAACATTTACTCTAGAAAGGTTCCTTTGTGCCGCCAAACACCGCAAAACTCGGAGCCCACTCTGGCTGTGATGTGGTGAATAGTACCAGTTCCGTTCAAGAAAGACTTCAAAACAAGATTTCCTCCAAAGACACGAATTCTTGGTTAGAGGCCTGAATTTCCTCAATACGCTCATTCATCCACAGGTTTATTATGGGCCTACTGTGTGCCAGGCACCGTTCCGCCGAGTCTCCTGGGGAAGAGAGGGCCCAGGGACGCAGAGCGCGCTTGGCAGCAGACCCAAACATCTGGCTCGCCGACACTTGACCCACTTTAAAGAGAAACAGTGCTTTTGGTTAAACAGAGATAATACAAACACAAATACTCACAGGAGAAATAACACCCTGATATAAATTTAGTAACCACTGTCAGAGATCCTAGCATGAGACTGGAGTTTAAGAGGAGAATATCTCCGGAGAAAAGAAGGAAAGGGGAAGACAGGGAAACAAAATTTACAGGTGGAGACTGGGGAGACCCACAGGTTTTTTCCTCAATATTGATTTGATGGCAATTTGCTTATATTTACTATGTGCCTCAAACACCTTTTATTGTTCAACTTGAACACACGCACACACACACACACGCGCGTGCGCACCCAGAAGAACGTCAGATTTCAGAAATCTGCAAGTGTGTATGTGTGTTCCCAAGTCACGGTGCTGAAGTCTTACTGATTTTCTGTTAAATTTAATTATGTTTATAGAGATTCTTATCCCAACCCTTATGGGATGACCCCCTGGACCTGGCACGTGTCCACGCTGGGGGTCAGGGCGCTGCTTCACAAGCTTCGGTATATAAAAGAGCCATCTCAAGGGTTTCTGGTGATTCCCTAGGGGATTCTGATTCCCGAATAGTTGCAAAGCATCCTGGGTGATGCTGAGCACATCTGAGAACCAACGGTGTGAGCCAACAAGGGGGAAGCAAGTGTCAAGGAGAAAAAAAAAAAAAAAAAAAAAAAAACAGCTCTTGACTATACATCTGATCTACTCAATTAACCTCAACCTACTTTGTGTAATGCTTCAACCCAGGGACTTAGAAAGGCCAGACTAAATTTAAGATGCCCAGCTGTAAGTACAAGTACGGCAGGCACGAACCGTGGATTCTATCTCGCCTCCTTTGGTTTGAATGCATGGTGTAGGAGGCAAGGGTGGTCTATTTCAGGGGTCAGCCAACTCCCGTCTGCCATGTTTTTATATGGCCAGCCAGCTAAGACCGGTTTTCACAATTTGAAAACTGGCTGGGGTGGGGGGGGGGGGCAAAAGAGGAATGATATTTCACGACATGTGGAGTTACATGAAATTCAAATTTCAGGGTCCATAAATAAAGCTTCATTGGCGCCCAGCCATGCCCGTTTCGTTTACATATGGTCTGAGGCTGCTTTCACCGAAGAATCGCAGAGCTGAGGGGTCCCCACAGAGACACGTGGCTGGCAGAGCTGAAAAGACCTGCCATCTGGCCCTTTACTGACGAGCATGTGGACTCCCGACCAGTAGGATGACTCTGGGAGCCTGGCCAGGTGCACAGATCCCCCGGCATCTGGACCTTCACGATCTCGCTCCCTCTGTACACTATATCATTCCAAAGCCCGATCCTTTCTGGAAAATGCACAGACTGATCCTTGCAGCTGGTGGGTTGCTGGGTAGTCAGCCAGATCTCTGTGGCTCCCACCAGGCTGGGGGATTTTCTTCCCAAGAGGCCAGTGTGTTATTTCCAAACTGTTTATGCCTGAAGTACGTAACTGTAATCATGTTACTTAAATAGAACGTTACAGAACATAATGAGCATCAGGAGGAACAGTATGAAGGTTTTCAGGGAACCTAAGTTAAACATTTAAGGAACACAAAGTGAGTGGTTAAAAATAATGGATGAATGAATGAATACATGTTTATTTAGGCGACGGAGAGACCACTGAACAGGAAGAAAAAAACAAATCTGTCAGTACCAGGAAGGTTCTGCACTCAGATTTTATCAATATTCTTTTAACATTCTTAGTTGACCTTAGGGAACCTGGATCTAAAAGCCACAGGTGATGATTGCTGGGTGTGTGCGTTATCAAAGGATTGCAAAAGCACATAAATGCATTTTGTAAAAACACCCAGCCTTTTAAACTCCTGTATTTAATTCTTTTAACCATCCTCAATCCCACTCAGGTCAGAGGAATGGTTTCTGCCATGACGTGCTTGCTTCCCCCACACTCCCGGCTGTTGACATAGAACCGATGCCCCCCCCCCCCCACCCCAAGCACAGGTGACCCAGCTGTACAAGAACATTCAACCCTGGGCAGCCTGACACCAAGGCAACCTCCCCCATCACTCTATTACTCTGACTCCAAAGAGGCCAGAACCAGAGGACATTTAAAATTTCCAGAACTACAGACAGTTTTGCTATTTAACATTCCACCACCAGCAGGCAAGAAAAAAAAAAATTTGGAACCGTTAAAAGGAAAATCCAGATAATTGAGAATAAACATACTCAGGAAGGAGACGGAGCAGAGCTACATTCCAGATCCTCAGCATCTGCGAAGTGTGTTCAGACACCTGACCGCTCACACAAGTGCGGGGCCGCTGGCGGCGGGTGGGGGTGGGGAACACAGAGCCTGAGGCACCCACATACCTGGTGCTTTTCCGATGTTTTCACGGCAAAGCCTGCCCTTTGGGACTCTCCCCACGTCTGAACTAACGCCTGAGGTGAGCCAGCAGGTGGGCTGGGTGGTGAGCAGGTCCCTGCTGCCTACAGCCTGCGCAAGAAACCTCACGGTCTGCCTGGTGGCCGCTCAGCCACCTCTGTGTCTCCGTGTCTGAGCGCTCACCTACAGAGCACACGGCAACAACCCCACAAACACCTGCATTCTCTTTTCTAGGACTAAAAGTCAAATCATCCTCGACTGTCAAGCCACCTCAGAACACAAAGTTGTATACGCTGTGAATTTTTTTTAATACCTTCTTTTTTTTTTTTAAAGATTTTTATTTATTTATTGAGAGAGAGAGAGAGCATGAGAGAGAGGAGGGTCAGAGAGAGAAGCAGACCCCCCGCTGAGCAGGGAGCCCGATGCGGGACTCGATCCCGGGACTCCAGGATCATGACCTGAGCCGAAGGCAGTCGCTTAACCAACTGAGCCACCCAGGCGCCCCTACGCTGTGAATTTTTAATCGGCGTTCTAGCTTGTCACAAAAATCTTTGGGACAATACAGCAGGCATCCCAACTTACAATTCCCCGGTGGCCGTAAAAGAAACTCCGTATCTGCAGTGACATCCTGGAAAAGCTATTCCAGCGAGCAGGTGAGAGCAGGTGCCGAGGCTGACTTACCTTCTCACACGTGCTTCTGCCTTTGGGAGGGGAACGACCCCTGATCGGCAGCCCTCCCCTCGCAAGTGCCTGGGCTGCCCCATTCGTGGCATATTTATAGTGACTGGATTTATTTGGCATTGAAAGTCAAGATTCTAAAAATGAATTATAATTTTCGCCAGCCAGAAAAACTGATTTTACCTATCTGAAAACAGTTAACTTGCTTAAATAGTTTAGTAATCACATGCAACTGCAAAAATACTTAAACATTTCAGTGGTTTTAGAATGCCCACACCTCATAAAACTTATTTTAGGTATTTATATTTCGAATGTCACTGAACGGCCCCTGGCCCAGGTACCCACCCGGCACTCTCTTCCCTGGAGATGTCAGCTCTACCTACAGCAATGGGACCCCCCCCCAGCCCCCATTAAGGGTGGTCTCCTCCAGCCAGTGTTCTTTACCCCCACCTGCACCCCGCTTATATTGGATGGTGCTCTGGCCTCAGATTCTGCCTCCTTCCCAAATGCATCCTGTGCCTCAGGCCGGGACATCTCTCCTCTTCTGCTCAGGAACCCAACAGCTGCCGCACGGGTCCACAGCTGCCACAGTCCCCACACATTTCGGGGCCTCAAACTCACACCAACCTTATTTCCACATCTCTCCTCCCAAACACATGCCCCTTCCTGAAACATCACCATCCTCACTCTGCTGGGCAAAGAGCATCACTCCAGTCCCCACATCCAAAAGCCTGGCCGCAGCCTGCTGACCACCCCTCTGCAAGAACCTCCAAAACACCCCTTCCTGTCCACGGTCACCGCCGCCACTCTAAGGTCAGGTTTTTAAGGGACTTCTGAGATCCTTTTATTAGATGAATTCTTCTCTGATGCAAATAATTTGCCTTAATTTTCAGGTTGGCCTTTTATACATAGTGGTTTTTGTCTGAAGTGGGAAACACCAATATTATCAAATTAAAGTAAGTATGATGTGGCCGTGTTCTTCAACTCTCTACTGCCTGGACCCCCAGCATCTGGAGCAACAGAGCAGTGAGAAGTGATGTGGGCTGGGCTGCAGGGAAGGCAGCGGGATCCCGGATGGGGGAGTGGGGAAGCTTATGGGACAGCAAATATCTGCTCCCCTTCAGACGCATGACAGCGACAGGGAGACCCAGGGCCAGCCGGCAGAAGGAGAGGAACCACAGGGGCCGGAGGGAGGGCAGGTCTGCCCAGGACCCGAGCCTCCCTCAGCAGCAGGAAAAGGCTGGTGGGACATAGGGAGATGCGGGAACAAGATCTGTATCCAAGTCCTGAAGCAGAAATCCCCTGCAACCTCCCCTGAATTCTCTGCACCAGTAATTCTGTGTGACACTGAGGGGAGTTCTCTGTCCAGGCTCAGAATGCCCCTTTCACAATGAGACCTTGCTTTAGATTATTGGGGACTCCCGCTTCCAGATCTGCGTCCCGGCGCCAGGTCCAACAGGACCGGGCTGCTCTGGAGTTCTGGCCCCGCCGTGTCCATGGGCCCCACCATTTGGCATAGCCCATCTGTGGGGAGAGAGAAGCAGGGGAGCGAGGTTCTTGCAGAGAAGGGAGGTGTGCCTCCATGCGAGGAAATGCCCAGCGGAAAACAGACACCAGGGTCCCCACCATCCATGAGCAGATTGGCAGGTCGAGGCTTAGGGATGCTGTGGCCGGGCACAGATGTCCTCAACCACCTGTGGCCTCTGGGGTCACTCGGACAACTTGGAAAACACACAGAAGCCCAGGCCACAAGGTCCCAAGGACTGGGGACAGGGAGGCCACTCGTCTGCCTCGGGGCTCTCTGCATTCCTCAGGCATCTCTACCAGGCCAAGACAAAGACTCATCCAGAAGGTCAGAAATTCCACCTGCTACCTCACAGCGGAAAATAAAAAGCAACTGTCTCCATTTTTCCGACATGTGTCTTTGAAGACTTACTACGTTTTGTAGCCCCCATCTCCCCGGTTCTACTCTTTTTCCTCTCATCTGTCCAGCTAGGGTTTGTGGGTTTCTCTGTTTGAATGAAGAAGCCCTTATCTGCAAGAACCCTCGTCCACTCTTCCAGGGCAGTGAGCTCAGCCCTTTTTCCTGGGGAACGTCCTTGGGTTCCTCCAAACAAAAGCTACTGTTCTAAAAAAAAAAAAAAAAACCTACTGTTCTAAACACTGGAGGCATGTTGTTTGAAGAAATAAATACAGAGCCACATCATGAAACTTGTAAAGGAAGATGTGCGCTGGCGGGCCCGAAGACACGCACCTCCTTTTGGTTACGAGAAAATGGGAATTCTCGAGAATCCAGTAAATGAGTACCCACAGACTGCGGGCTGCGCGGCCAACACACATCATCAGGCTATTTCAAGCCCGTGAGGCGATGTTCTGTTCCTGCTTCTGGGCCGGTGTCACGGGAGGGACAAAGGGACAGGTGGACACTGGTGCTGATTGGCCTTGGGGTGCCTGGGGCCAGAGGGGAGGGGTCCCTAGCCCCAGAGAGTCTGAGTCTCAGCAGACAGCGGGGAGGGGTCATCGGAGACTCATAAAGAGTATGACTGCCCAGGCAGGAGTCTTAGAGTGGAACAGAGGACATGCAGAGGGCGAGCGGGGGGTATAGCGCCAAGGTCATGGGCCCCGTCTAGGGGTAATGACTGTGCCCCGATGGTGAGGCCTGAGGCAGACTCAGCCCAGGCCCCTCCAGTCCTGGCTGCCCCGAGGTGCCACCATCAACCTCTGCAGGGGCAGCCGCCAGGGGTGGACCACAAGCCGAGCCAGGACAGGATCCCCATGGCCAAGGCTTGTTGGCTGCCAGGACAGCCCCAGATGCTCCGGGGTCCAAGCAAGTGTGGGGTGCAGCCCCAAACAGCCAGGTCTGCACTGTGACGCTCTGTGCATCTGAACTGTCTGGACTCCTCCCCGTGGCTCGAAGGACGTGGCTCCCCCTGCCCCACATTTAGGCACACGTGGTCCTGACCCGACAAGCAGCTCCACGAGGCCCCTTCCCTGGCCACTGATTTCCCTGGAGAATGACACTGGCAAACCCTGTCCCCCCCAAGAAGAGATTATTAAATTCTCTATCCCCTAAGGACACTGATGTGGGAAGTGAGTCAGTAACTGGGCTTATTTATAACCGCACATCTCTAGCCTGAAAGTGTTGAGACTTCTTGTACCTTAAACATTCAAGGAAATAAATGGGTAAACTGCACGTGGTATGAATTACATCTCAATAAAGCTGTTGGTTTTTACACATTATGGAAACAAAACATTTATTTCAGTATAAATTTTTCTACCTACTCAAACTCTAAGGTTCCAAGGAAACTTCCGGAACTCCCTTGAACCTTCACTAATGGGTACAACTTTGTTTCACTGCTTCTTTAAGAGGCACTCTTCCATCCCTCTTGCTTTTCTTTTCTAGAAAAAGTGCTGTCTTCGCTGATGGTGGCTGGCCTGGCGAAGGGGTTGGTTATAGTCAGAGGGTCAAACTGAGAAGCGAGGACATCGAGGACCCTGGGAGTCACGGTCCAGAGGCACCTTCCGGAGATGGGGAAGGTGGGAGTGAGGCAGGGATGCCGGCCTGGGAGGCATGGGCGTGAACCGGGAAGGTGTCCTGCTCGGAGACAGGAGTGGGTGGGTGGGTGGGTGGGGGTGTGTGTGTGTGTGTGTGTGTGAGTGTGTGTGTGTGTGTGTGTGTGTGTGTGTGTGTGTGTGTGTGAAGCCGCACACATGAATTTAATGAGAGGAAGAGCAAGAACACAGAGCAAATGTACATGTTAGTAACGGGGGAATCTGCATGAGCATGCATGGGAATTCCTAAATTCAGGATGTACAAGATACAGACATTTAGGAAGAATTTGAGAAACTTCATGTAAAGCAATTTGTTATTTTTTTTTCCAAATAAAAGTTAGGGTTGCATTTTTAATTTTAGAAGTGTAATAAATGAAAAGTGATTTTTTTAAAAAATTTTTTCTCTCTGGATTAAAAAAAACAATTATTATTATTATTATTATTATTACTGTGTATGGGGCCTTTTCTTTCTGTGGGTAAGTCATCCTTAATTTAAAAATAAAAAATAAAGATTTTGTGGCCCTGACTAATTGACCTCAGCAACCTATGTGCATGTAACTACCAACTAGTAACAGGCATGGACAGACAGGATGATGGATGGACGGATGGGCTGGGGGACAGACACAAGGACGGGACATTCATTCTCCACCGCAGTTTCTGCCCTGTCGGATGCAGATGACAATAATGCCATACTTCCAGGGCTGCCCCAGGAACCCTGTCCCTGACCTCATGGGTACACAGCAAGCACAAGACTGACCCAGAAGAAGCGATCAGTGACGGGTCACAGGTGGGCAGACGAATCATCTCCCTCCACCCGGGCTCTCAGAAGGCATTCGGAACCCCCAGCCGTACTCCAAAGCTGCGTCTGAGGAACCCACGAGGTGAAAGGCGATGCATTTTATGACCTCACTGATATGAGGAATTCTTAATCGCAGGAAACAAACTGAGGGTTGCTGGAGTGGGGGGTGGGGTGGGAGGGATGGGGTGACTGGGTGATAGACACTGGGGAGGGTATGTGCTCTGGTAAGCGCTGTGAATTGTGCAAGACTGTTGACTCTCAGATCTGTACCTCTGAAACAAATAATGCAATATATGTTAAGAAAAAAAAAGAAGAAGAAGGTAGCAGGAGGGGAAGAATGAAGCGGGGGAAATCGGAGGGGTAGACGAACCATGAGAGACGATGGACTCTGAAAAACAAACAGGGTTCTAGAGGGGAGGGGCGTGGGAGGATGGGTTAGCCTGGTGATGGGTATTGAGGAGGGCACATTCTGCATGGAGCACTGGGTGTTATGCACAAACAATGAATCATGGAACACTACATCTAAAACTAATGATGTAATGTATGGGGATTAACATAAGAATAAAAAAAAAAAAAAGAAAGGCGATGCATTTGTCAAAACTACAGAGCAGATCAGTTTCGGGTTATGTACCCATCTCTCTGTGCCCATGTGAGACGGGACAGAGAGAGACACACAGGGTAAGCAGCGTGGCCCCTGGCGACTCCTAAAGGACAAGCACATCTCGGTACTGAAAACACAGTGGCTGGCCTCGAGTGCCCGCACCACAAATACTACAACTTTTAAACACCCGTATCAAATGGTGCACAAATTTAGAAGCTCCACATTCACAGAAACTCCCACACACATGCACACCAAACAGGGTAAATTTGATCCGGAGATTAACCGAATCAAGAGCTAGGCCCCAGCCGGGCACGCACAGGAAGAGCACTCCCATTTATGGCCACCTGCATGCCCTCCTTCCAGCTACACCCGAAGACAAGGACGCTATATTTAGGCAGGTCCGTGACTCCGCGTGCCAAAGCGAGTGAACTACAGAGCCTTCTTCCACGGGCTCATCTTCCAAAGGCAAAAACAACGAAAGTAGCAAAATGAAAGCATAATAAGATGACAAGCATAATCCAGGGAACCGAGGGAAGGCAATCCCTCAATGTGCGATGTGTTTTTCTGGATGATTCCAGCTTGGAGAGAGCTGGGAAGTACAGAAATAGCCAAGCTGCTGCGCACGCTGAGAGTGATGACCCTTTTTACTCTTCCTTCTGACCAGTCCCTGTGCCCAGGCAACAGGCGGCCTGCAGGGACACTCCTCTCCAGATACTTGTGGCCCCATGAGGACCGGCACAGCTGTCATCCCTCTCAAATTACAGGCAGGTCCTGCCCTGTGTACCAGCCCAGCACCTACAGGCTAATAACGTAGGGCTGAGCTTTTAAAAAAAGTCAATGATTTATGGACAGGCCACATGACACATTCCTGTGAAAGGCACTGTACACATTTTAAATTCTAAGTTAAACACTGACCTTACGTCTCTAGAAGTATCTACTGAAAGCCAGAAAATGCTAATAAGGGAAATAGCCCAGAAAAATGACAATGTATGGAACGAAGTAACTGAAGTCATGTCCTAACTACAAAAGAGTAAATGAGATGTGTTACATTTACCCCGTGTACTTCCGAAAGTGTATTATACTGCTTTCGATCATTTTATTTCCTTTCTGTTTTTAAAGTGCCTAAAATGTTTGACTATATTTACCAAGCCCCACAATTATTTTAATATGAGACCCTTTGGGGGGCCTGGGTAGCTCAGCTGGTTAGGTGTCTCTTAATTTCAGCTCAGGTCATGATCTCAGGGTCCTGGGATCGAGCCCTGCATCAGGCTCTGTGCACAGTGGGGAGTCTCCTTCCCCTTCTCCCTGCCCACTCTCTCTCTCTCTCAAATAAATAAATAAACCTTTTTTCAAAAATGAGGTCCTTTGGCACATGCATTTTTAATAGACTTTTTTTTGAGCAGTTTTACAGCAAAATTTCACAGCAAGATCTCATAGCAAAATTCAGAAGGTACTGAGAGTTCCCATATACTTTCTGCTCTCACTCATGTATGGACTCCCCAAGTAGGAACATCTCACAACAGGAGCGTATTAAAACTGATGAACCTACAGTGACATCAACATCACCCAGAAACCATAGTCTACATGAGGGTTCACTCAGTGTTGTTAACTCTATGGGTCTGGACAAATGTATAATGGCATGTATCTAACATTATAGGGTCATACAGACTAGTTTCGCTGCCCTACAAATCCTTTGTGCTCCACCTACTCATCTCTGCCCTCCACCCTAACCCGGGGCAAATACTGACCTTTTTACTGTCTCTGTAGTTCTGTCTTTTCTAGAATGTCATACAGTTGGAATCATACAGTATGTAGCCTTCTCAGATGGCCTTCTTGCATTTAGTAACATGCATGTAAGGTCTTCTATGTCTTTTCATGTTTTGATAGCTCATTTCCTTTTAATGCTAAATATAATCCATTGTCTGGATATACCCAGCACATGCATTTTAAAAGAAAAAGGGAAGTGGTTCCAATGGGATAAACACAGCATTCTCTGTCTCCCACTCAATGCAGCTATAAAAACTGGCCAGATGCATGGCGCAGCTGTTGGAGGACTCTGAGAAGTAAACTCTAACGGGTGAATTGGGCATGAGGCGCAGAATTGCCAAACCTCAAAACTGATGCTACGGTACCACTTATTTTTTTCCCCCCTCCGGTCCTGGACTCAATGCAGCTTGAGCCCTGCAGAGGGAAAGGCATTGACAGAGTGAGCTGCAGGAGAAACCCTCTAGTGCCAGGCTCCAGGAAAAAAAAAGGGGGGAGTCCCGTGATGCTCAGAGAGAATGGAGGATTCTATGTATTCTTCCCTCTTCTTACGAGCCCAGTCCCTAAGACGTCCTGCAGAAGCAGAGGTGCTGGCAGCAACAGTGGTGGGGGCCCAGTGGAACCCCAAATTCGGAGGGGAGATCCTCTTCTCTCTCACCAGAGGGGCTGAGGTCCCATGAGGGCAGAGTAAATCCCACTGCTTTTTCCACTCTCTGTTCTGCTGCTTTGCCCCAGAAGTAGGCAGTCAGAGGAAGAGCAACTGAAAGCAGGATAAATGAAGCCCCAGTTTTCTGGCTAGAGGACCAAAAGGGGAATCCTAGAGAAGTAGACCACACTGAAGAGACTGTAGAGGAGGAAGAGCTCAGGACAGTCCAGAAAGTCATTTACAGACTCCTGGTGGCATCTCTGAAATGCACATGTGTGGAGATGACTCTTGCATCACGCCATAGGCTTTGAGAACTGCTCCACGAGACAGCCCACCACCCAGGTCCCAGACTGGCCCCCGGCAAAAGGAACGTGGGAAGATGTGAAGGCACTGTGAAGGCTTGGTACACAGAACCAACATGAAAACAACCACCACACAAAGCCTGGTGGAAATGTAAGCTCACACCCAAATGAGTCAACTGCTTGATAAAACAAAAAGAGAGTGCCAATATTGTCACAAGATTTAAATAAAAGCCAGAATATCATAACATAATATTCAAAATGTCTAGGAAAACTTAAATTTACTCATCATATGAAGAACCAGGAAAATCTCAACTTCTGTGGGAAAAGAACCCACAGAGGTCACAAGATGACTGTATACTGGGGTTGTCTGATAACAACTTTAAAGCAACTGTTACAAAAGCACTCCAAGAAGTAAGAGCTAACACCCTTGAAATAAATAGAAACGTGGAAAATTTCAGCAAGGAAACAGAAGATATGAACAGGAACCAAAAGGCAATTTTAAATTTGAAAATACAATAACTGAAATAAAACAAAGCTTCATTGCATGGGCTCAATAGCAGACTCACCAATTCTGAGTACATATCAATAGAAATTATCCAAGCTGAATAACATAAAGAAAAATGACTGGCGAGAAATGAACACAGACTAAGAAACCTATTTGACAACAGAGGTCTACAGTACATATCAACAGAGTCCTAAAAGGGGGAGAGAAAGAACGTGTTTCAGAAAAAAATATTTCAAGAAATAATGGCAGAAAATGCCTTAAATTTTGTAAAACTCATAAGCCTACAGATTCAAGAAGTTCAATAAATCCCATACAGCATAAATACAAAGAAACCCATATTCAGGGATATCATAATGAAACTACTTAAAACTAAGGAAGGACAAGGTACAAATCTTGAGAGCAACTAGGGAAATCTACATTTCTTATATATGAATGATTTGAATGAAATGAGAAAGTGTTGATTCTAAGGAGACTGGAAAAAGTTTGCATATTTTAATCCCTAGAAAAAACATAAAAATAAGCGAAGGATATACTGAAAACCACAAGAGAAAAATTAAAAAGGGGATATTAAAAATTATTAAATAACTCAAAATAGGACAGGAGAGGGGAAACTGGAATGCAAAACAGGCAAGAAAGAAAGAATAATTAAATGATTGACCTAAAGCCACAAATATCATAAAAGTTATAGATCAATATTGTTTATTCATTTAATGGTTTAATAGAATGGTTTGATGTAATGACTTAATATAAATGATCTAAACATTTCAGCTAAATGACAAATTACTCAAATACAGACAGTCGCTGACTTAAAATGGTTCATCTTACAGTGGTTCGATTTTTTTGACTTTATAATGATGTGAAAAGCATACACATCCAGTAGAAACTGTATTTCGAATTTTGAATTGTGATCTTTTTCCTGGGCTAGTGTTATGCAGTATGATCCTCCCTCATGATACTGGACAGTGGCAGGGAACTGCACATGAAGTCAAGAAGATACTACAAACATCCCTTACCCATAAGACCATTCTGCTTTTTACTTTCAATACAGCATTCTATAAATTACATGAGACATTCAACAGTTTATTACAGCGTAGGTTTTGTATTAAATGTTGCCCAACCGTAGGCTAATGTAGTTTTTGAGCACATACAAGTTAGGCTAGTCTAAGCTAGGATGCTCACTAGGTTAGGTATATTAAATGCATTTTCAGCTTACACTATTTTCAACTTATGATGGATTTATCAGGACATAACTCCATCATAAGTCAAGGAAGATCTCTACGTGCTATTTTCAAGAAACTCACTATAGGGGCGCCTGGGTGGCTCAGTCGTTAAGTGTCCGCCTTCGGCTCAGGTCATGGTCCCAGGGTCCTGGGATCGAGCCCCACATCGGGCTCCCTGCTCGGCGGGAAGCCTGCTTCTCCCTCTCCCACTCCCCCTGCTTGTGTTCCCTCTCTTGCTGTGTCTCTCTCTGTCAAATAAATAAAATTTGTAAAAAAAAAAAAAAGAAACTCACTATAAATATAGTGAAAAGGTAGTTAAAAGTAAAATGATGGGAAAAATACACCATGAAATACAAACCAAAAGAAAGCTGGGTGGCCTTAAATCAAGATCAGACAAGGGGGAAATGTTAGACAAATGAAAGAAAATTACTGGGGATAAAGAGGGACATTACATAATATTGAAAGGACAATTTGCCAAGAAGACATAATAATCCTAAATTTAAATGCATCAAACAATGAAGCTCTGAAATACATGACACAAAAACTGACAAATACAATCAGAGAAATAGACAAATCCACAATTAAATTCCAAGAGATAACTAATATGCAGTCTATAGGATATGAAAAAATTGAACTATACATCAAACGAATTGAACAACTCTATATCAATCAACCAGATCTAACTGATATTTCTATAACTTCACCCAACTGTAGCAGAAAACACACAGTTTTCTTTTTTTTTAAAATATTTTATTTATTTGAGAGAGAGAGGGAAAGCACAGAGTGAGAGTGAGAGGGAGAAGCAGGCTCCCTGCTGAGCAGAGAGTCCAATGTGGGATTCGATCTCAGGACCCTGAGATCATGACCTGAGCCAAAGGCAGACGCTTAACCAACTGAACCACAACACATGGTTTTCTAGTGCACGTAGAACATTCACCAAGATAGAACATCTCCTGGATCATAAGACAAATCTTGCCAACTGTAAAAAAACTGAAGGCATACAAAATATGTTCTCTAACCGTACTGAAATCAGACTACAAATCAGTAACAGAAAGAAAACCATAAAATTTTTAAGTACTTGGAAATTAAATAACATACTTCTAAATAATTGATTGGGTAAGGAGGAAGGCTCAAGAACTTGAACATAAATTTAAAAAGTCAAAATTGGTAATTGGTGAGATGATAATAAAGAAGTGCTTAAAAAGAATGTATAACATCAAATGCTCGTCTTAGCAAAGAAATGTCTCAAGTCAATAATCTAAGCTCCACCTAATCAAATTTGAAAAAGAATAAAACACCTAAATCATGAGAAGGCTGGCAATAATAAAGGTAAAAGCAGAGAAAAGAAAAAGCAATAGAGACAAAATTTGGTTCTTTGTAAAGATTAATAAAGCTGATAAACTTACAACAAGAATGACAGAAAAGAGAGAAAACACCAATGAGTAACATCAAGAATGAAAAAGAATAGATCACTACAGAAACCACAGACTTCAGAAGGATTATAAGGGAAAGCGCTGCATAAATCTGTGCACAAAATTCAACAACTTACATGAAATAAACCTATTCCCCCCAAATCATAAACTCCCAAAACCCACTGAAGATGAAATAGAGAACCCAAGTGTATTTCCTTAAAAATCTGAATTTGTAGTTAAGAACATTATGAAAAAGGAATCTTCAGTCCCATAGGGTTTCATGGGAAAATTCTGAAAAACTTTTAAGAAAAATAAATAAACTATACCAATTCTACATAATCTTTTTCAGAAAATGGAAGAGGAGGGAATATTTCTCAAATCATTGTATGAGGCCAATTTACCCTGATGCCAGAGCCAGGCAGATATATCACAAGAAAAGAAAACTATATACCAATATCCCTCGTGAACACAGATGCAAAAATCCCCCCAAAATTAGCAAGTAGAATCCAACAATATATAAGAAGAAGAATACACCCCACATGCAAGTGGGTCTTATCTCAGGAATGCAAGGCTAGTTCAATATTCAAAAATCAGTAAATGTACTTCCAGTTATAGAATGAATAAATCATGGGACTAGAAGACACAGCACAGGGAATACAGTTAATGATACTGTCATAGTAACGTGCGGCAACAGATGGTAAATATGAGTGGTGAGCACAGCATAATGTACGGAGTGTCGAATCACTATGTTGTACACCTGAAACTCATGTAACATTGCGTGTCAGCTATACTTCAATTCAGAAAATTAATTTATTTTTTAAAAGATTGACAAATTAAGTTATAGGACATTTAAGTCAAAATCTCTTATGAATTAAAATTTCATAAATGGGATGTCTTTTCCACCATTACAGTATATGAAACAGGCCAATTTGCTTTTTAAATAAATAGATGAATAAGTAAAAACTCACCATATTGACCATATACGCATGAACATATCAACTGAAACAAAGAAAAGCATTTGGCCTAAATAATACCAAGAACTAGCAGCAAACTAGAATAGAAGGGAGCTTCCTCTACAAAATACCTCCAGCTAATTTCGTACTAAATGGACACAAGTGAAATGCTTTCTCCCCGAGATTGTAAGCAAGGCAAGAATGTAGACACCCTCATTCCTCAGGGCACCTGGGTGGCTCAGTCAGTTAAGGATCTGACTCTTGATTTAGGCTGAGGTCATGATCTCAGGGTCCTGAGATCAAGCCCTGTGTTGGGCTCTGTGCTCAACGGGGAGTCTGCTTGAGATTCTCTCTCTCCCTCCTCCTCTTTTCCTCCCCACACTCGTGTGCACATGCTCTCTCTCAAATAAATAAATAAATCTTAAAAAAAAAAAGAAACCCTCATTCCTCCTATTCAACTTCAAACTGGAAGCCTACACTATGCAATTAGAAGAGAAAAAGAAAGAAAATATTGCGGAAAATGGAATAAAACCATACCTATCTTCTAGACACATATAGACAATCCCAGGGAATCTGCAACAAAACAAAACAAAAAGCTTATAGAATTAATGAGTGAATTTTGCCAGGTCAGAGGAGATAAGGTCAACACACAAATCAATTATGTTTCTGTACAACAATGAACTGGAACCTGAAACTTTAAGATACCATTTATGATGGCTCTAAAAAGTTAAAATATTTAATTATAAACGTAGCCAACATGGAGAGAATCTATATGCTGCAAATGACAAAACACTAATAAAATAAATTTAAAAGACCTAGGAAAATGAAAAGATATATCTGGCTCATGGACTGGAAGACTCGAATCGATTTATAGATTTAACAAAATTTTAATCCAATTTCCAGCATGATTTTTTTTTTTTTTTTTTGGAGATACAAACTGACTCCAAAATTTATAAGGGAAGTCAAAGAATGAGAATAGCCAAAATGATTTTGGGGAAAAAAGGAAGAAAGTTGGAGGAATCACGCTACCCTGTTTTAAGACTAACTATAAAGCTACAATACAAAATGGTGGTAAGGGAACAGATCAGTTAAAAAAACAAAAAACAGAATCAAGAAATAGATCCACACAAATATGGTCAACTGATTTTTGATGAAGGTGTAAAGACAATTTAACAAACAAAGGACACTGTTTTCAACAGGGTGTTGGAACAACTGGATGCCAGAAAACAACGAGAAGGAGGAGGAACAGGAGAAGAACTTTGATGTAAATCCCATACTTTAAACAAAAGTGAACTCAAAATGAATCACAGAGCTAAATGGGAAAGTCAAACCACAGGAGAAAATCTCCATGGCCTGGGGTTAGTTAGGCAAGACATGGCACCCAAAGCATGTCCAAGGCATGAAGTGAGTGGAGAAAAAAAAAAAAAATGGGATTCTAATCTTTTTAGAAAGCTGTTAAAAAACCAAAAAGACAACCCACAGACTGGGAGAAAAATACTTGCAAATCCCATATATGCCCAAGGAGTTATGTACACATGTATAAAGAACCTTCAAAATACCACATAAGAAAACAAATAATCTAATTAAAAATAGGCAAAAGACGTGAACAGAGATTTCCCCAAAGACGATACACGGATGGCAGATAAACACATGAAAAATGCCCAACATCATTAGCCATTAGGCAAATGCAAATGAAAACCACAATGCACTACCACTTCAGACCCATAAGAATGGCTGAAAGGAAAAATCTTGAACATACCAAGTGGTGATGAGCATATGAAGCAAGAGGAACTCTCTGACATTGCTGGGGGGAATGGAAAATGCACAGCCACTCTGGAAAACAGTCTGACAGGCTCTTACAGACATACACCACATGACCCAAGCAATCCCACTCCTGGGTATTTACCCCAGAACAATGAAAATTTAAGTCTGCACAAACACCTGTAAAAGAATATTTACTGCAAATCAACCCACAAATCATGCAACATTGAAAACAACCCAGATGACCTGAGATGAGTGGATGGATAAACCAACTGGCATGGATCCATACAATGGAATGCTACTCAGCCATGAAAATAAATGAATTTATATATATATATATATGAAGTTGCATCTCAGAGGTGCAATGCTCAGTGGAAAAGTCAGTCTCAAAAGGATGCATACCGAAGGATTACGTCTCTATGGCATTATCAAAAAGACAAAATGGTAGCTATGAAGATCAGTGGCTGCTTGCAGACTAGAAAGGGCTGGTATGAGCATGAGTGTTGGGGGTGACCTACCTGTTCTGTATCCTGATTGTGCGGGTGGTTGAACAGACCTGCACATGCATTAAAATTCATAGAACCCGGGGCGCCCGGGTGGCTCAGTTGGTTAAGCGGCCGACTCTTGATTTCAGCTCAGGTTGTGTTCTCGGGGTTGTGGGACTGAGCCCCGCATACGGCTCTGCGCTCTGTGCTGAGTCTGCCTGTCCCTCTCCCTCGGCTCCTCCCCCTGCTCGCACTCTCTTTCCTTCTTTCAAATAAATAAATAAATCTTAAAAAAACCCCAAAACTTCACAGAACTGTACACCAAAGAAGGCAATTTGACTCTAGATTTAAAAATAATAAAATTTAGAAATACAAAGAGAAAATAACTGGATTTAAGTATCAGTCTCTAAGACAGATGTCCACAGAAAGTCCTCCCTTCCCACCTACTATATACAGTAACAATTCCTTGTTGCCTTTTTAAGGAATAATAGGAAACCATCATTAGAGGTCAGAACTTACTGTTTTCACTTGTGAATAATGGCAGCAGAGAGATACAGCCTGGGTAAATAAGCAAGAGAGCAGAGAAACGCCTGCATTAGCAATAGCGGTCACTCCTGGCATGCCCACTGCATTTGGGCTCCAGCGACTTCTGCAGGTCATCACATTTTGGTGAGCAATGGATAGCAATTGATTGGTTCACGGCCTGCAGTCCCAAATAATGAACGAGTCTACCACTTGGTTATCCTGCAGGCTATTCTACCCTACTTTTCTCCTCTCCTTTACTACCAGACACTTTCAGGAGAATCAGTAGCTGCTTCACCATCTTCTCTCACCACCTGCCCTCCTAAACCCACCCGGGCTTTTGCTGCCTGAGCCTTGTGGTGTGGCCGGCCCGCTCCACCCCTACTTCATACACTTCCCCTGGGTACTCGCTCACTTTCTGACCTGGGTGAGAGCAGCACCACAGGACAGCGGAAAAACAAATCAGTTTGGTGTTACTAATCTCGGTTCCCTGAGTCTGGTGGGATGACAGCAAAAACTATGGGAGACCCAGTTACATGGGAACTTGAATATTTAGGACCTACACTAAGATATATCTGTTGTTTGTCAGAAATTCACGTGTACGTTGGCATGCTGCCTTTTATCTGGCCAGTCTGGCCCAGCCAGGCCATGGCATCCTTCAGATGCGGGAGTCCTGAAGATGAACGGGCCGTCACGGCGGAGTTAGCAAGCACCTGGTCTGAGCCCGGTCCCGCGCTGAAGCCCAGCCTTGCTGCCAAGGCGCGGAGCCCCACTTCCCCCCGTGCCAGGCCAGCTGCCCTCCACGGCCACTCGTTCCACCCACATGCAAAGCGAAAGCTGTCCTTTTGCTCCTTACTGCAAACAGATGGCTCCAGATTCCCTGTTCCTGCTTTGCCAGCCACTCAAGGGCACACAGACCCAGACACGGGGCCGAGGAGGCTTCGGCTGCGTGACTTTGAGCAAGTCTCTGCATCTTGCCGAGCCACGAGCGGTGATGCCAATAGGACCTGTCCTGCCCTCCACACGGGGCTCCGCGGACAACGGGCTCTCAGCACTGGCAAAGGGATGTGCCAAGTGCCCTTCAAATGTTAACTGTTTTCATCTTCGTTGCCGACAAGGTCACATTCCTAGAAACCCCAAATCACGTTTCTCCTCCTCATCCTGCACCTGCAACTGGTCACCAGTCCATCAGTCCTACCTCTAACCCCTGTCTGAAATCCCTCCTCTTTCCATCCCGCCCACAGCCTGACCCGAGGGGCTCACAACCGCCCCCTTCCTCCTGGGCCCTGACAGAGGCCTCCCAGCTAGTCTGTCCCAGCTGCAGCCTTGCCCTCCCTCCCATGGCTCCCAGAGCTCGTTTCCCAGACAGCGGATAAGCTGGCACGGCTTCTCCGAGGCGACCGATGGGCTCGCCTCACCCCCGACGGCACGAAGGTGCTGTGATGCTGGTCCGGCCACATGCTCTCTCCACTGGTCTCCCTTCCTAGAGAACCAACCCCCTCACTGCCCCGAACCAGGCCGTGCACTGCACACCCGTCCTTGCGCTTGCCATACCCTGAAGGGGAAGAGCTGATCATCCGTTCCCCAGCCGGCGACCTCCCAGGCTCTCAGATGCACACAGCAGGGGCATGCACAGCATCTGTGCACCACCAGCGAACGTTTCCAGCAAGCCACGGAGTGCAGGTGGGCAGCAGTGCCCAGCAGAAACCACTTCGAGTCACTGATCACCTCCAGCTGCCTCCTCTGAGGAACCGCAACTTGTCCTACTTTCATTGATGAGAACTGGGGAAATCAGTGCTTCCCTTTCCACCCAGCTTATCAGAAACACAAAGGCAAAGCCTCATCGCTGCACGGAGACTCGCTTTCCCGGCTGAATCTCTCCTCCCTCTGCCATTCCCGGGCCTGGTTTTCTGTTTCTGCATTCACTAACCTTCCCGCACACAGGCCCTCGACCAAGTTCCTCGTGGGAACAGACGGGACAGAGAGGAAATCAGCGGCGTCGGAGGAAATCAGTGAGATGTCCTCCTGAGTGGCAGCGACCACACGTCGGCCACTTTTCAAGGGACACTGGAGAGGCAGTGCCCGTGCCTGGGCCAAGACCATCGAGTGCACATGCACCATCGGGAGACGCAACAGAGCGGCCGGTCACAGCGTCTGCTGCATCAGCTACGTGCTGCTGGTCACCGGAGGCCACCAAGTACCACCCGCTCATCTTCTCTATCTTACTTTGAAATCCGATGGCTTATCGTTGGGGAGCTTGGGGTTCTAAAGTGGCAAGCAAAGCAGAGCATAGGGCAGAGCAGAGTTGATGGGAAACCCAAGATGTCACAGCTCAGGTGGTCTACCCAAGAAAAACGCATCTGTGTCGCAGACCTTTCTTTAAATCTTGTCTTGACCCCAAGGTCAGGAGATCCCCCCCCCCCCAAAATAAACACCAATGCAGAGGTGAAGGGTGCAGAAGCAGCGAGTCATTCTTCTAAAACTCAAGACTGTCCGAGCCTGGGCATCCTGCTGCGCCTAGTCCTTCTTTCCCTGGGACCTCAGTCTCCTTCCACCTCTGTGCTGTGGGTAGGTTAAGCCGGTCAAATGACAGCACTGAATAGCAGACGTTTAGCCCCGCTGGGCCTTGTTCACACTCCTCTGTCTGCAGGAGCACCCTGACCTTCTGTCCCAGCCCTGGTGCCCCTCCTCCTGAGGACTCCCACACTGGACACATGGAGTCTGCCCTGAAGTCATCCTTATCACTCTGCACTACCCGGACGGTGACCCAGCCCCTCTCTCCGCCTAGAGGGTATGGTCCCTCGAACAGCCGTTGTGAGGTGGCAGAAGTCCCATCAGCCCCCTGCACATGTGGGCACACGGTGCACAGCCCTCGATCACAGGCTGAGGATCCCAAGACACACGTGAGCAAGGCCGAGACGCTGACGCACAGGGAGGGAGCTGGGATGACAAGACACAGGAAGGAAACGAGGTGACAGGAACCAGCAAGAGATTTGCCAGAAGTTAAAGGCCTGAGATCAGATGCCTTGTCTAACCGGTTGTCCTCACCAGTGGTTGAGGCTTGGGAATCATTTTGACAACCTTGAAAAGTGACCTTGAAGACAATCTGGGAAGTCCCCGTATGTGTGGGGAAGTCAGCGCAGCTAAGGAATCACTGTTAGTTTGGTTCCCGGTAAGGAGAGGACAGGATGGCCAGGGGTAGAGTCTGGGGAGTGAACCATGCGTATGGAAGTGTTTGCAAACAAATCAACCCACGGGGGCTTTGCCCGTAAAATAACCACGCCAAAGAAAATGTTAAAAAATGTTATGCTTGACAATGCGCACATGGGAGTTCCCACACTACGATCTCTACTTCACATGCATTTGAAATCTTCCAGCCTATGTTTTAAAAGGAACAATATTCTGTTTTTGTCATTTGAAGTCATCCACTGAATGGAATTAGCCGAATCTTCAAATCAATGGCGGTTTATTATCAAATTGATTTAAGTCCCCTGAAAAGTGACCTATTCCAAAATTATGTCTTTTTATTTTTTAGGGAGATACTAGTTAAAAGTTACTGATGATAATGTGAAAAAAAAGAAAGAAAAATTTTGCTGGGACGCCTGGGTGGCTCAGTTGGTTAAGCTCTGCCTTCGGCTCAGGTCATGATCCCAGAGCCCTGGGATCGAGTCCTGCATCGGGCTCCCTGCTCAGCGGGGAGTCTGCTTCTCCCCCTCCCTCTGCTTCTCCCCCTGCTTGTGCTCTCTCTCTCTCTCTCTGTGTCTCGAATGAATAATAATAAAAAAAAAAGACTAGCTACTCCGGGGGGTGGCTTAGGTGGTGAAGCATCCGACTCTGTTTCGGCTCAGGTCCTGATCTCCTGGTTGTGGGATCGAGCCCCACATCAGCCTCTGTGCTCAGTATGGAATCTGCTTCAGGTTCTCTCCCTCTCACTCACTCACTCTCTCTTTCATAAATAATAAATAAATAATAAATAAATAAATGAATGAATGAATGAATGAAAGGCTAGTTACTCCATCCTGCATGAAGGACGCTGGATCACACACAGTGTTCTCCGCATAGAAACTATACTCCTCCAGCTGTAGCAACCTGCCAAAGTTTTTCATCAGTCAAGCACTAACTTTGTCCAAATAAAGGTTTACCATTTTTTGTTTGATCTCACTAGTCACTATCGCACTAGGAATATACACATAATTTTGTATCCTGTCGAGGGAGTATAGTCCTTGAATGCTGTCTATGCTTAGTTTATGTAGAATTAAGGTTCACCTGTATCATTTTGATAACTTTTAATGATAGCGCCTTCTTTTCTGGGTGTTCCGAAAACACTTTGTGCATATCTCTCTTACAGTGTGTGTCATAGCTCCTTGCTAAGGGATCTGTCCCTGTGTCCATGCTGTGGGCTCCGTCAGGTCAGGGACAAATTATCCACACCCAAGATGCCAGGATGAATTTTAATTAATTCTTAATTAAAAAAAAAAATCACAGCTAAGCAAGTGAATACATTTTAAAATAGTGCTACATCAGTAAAAAGTGGATCGTGTCACTTTTATTTTATTTATTTTTTTTTTTGAAGATTTTTATTCATTTACTTGACAGAGAGAGAGACAGTGAGAGCAGGAACACAAGCAGGGGGAGTGGGAGAGGGAGAAGCAGGCTTCCCGCTGAGCAGGGAGCCCGATGCGGGACTTGATCCCAGGACCCTGGGATCATGACCTGAGCCGAAGGCAGACGCTTAACGACTGAGCCACCCAGGCTATGGAGAGAAACACCCATCCTATGGAGAGAAATCTGACAAAAATTTAACATAGAGACTATCATCCGTACGCTTTATCCAAACACGCTGGGAGATGTTTGAGTAAATGAGGACAATCAAAAAGGAGAAATTAATCTTGGCTTTCTTTTCGTTTTCGTGTATGTGTGTGTTTTACCAAAGTATTATTTTACACAAGTTAAGCATTCCATGTCTCTTTTTTTTATCGATAATTTATTTTCAGAGAAATAATTCTGCAGGAAAACAGTTATATAAATGTCCCCACAAGTGTTTTAGAGAGTGGTTTCTGTTTCGTGGTGGATGCTTGTGAAGGCTTTATAACCATTTTGATGTCCGTGATTACTCACAGCTAGGTGCTAAGGATAGCATGAGTGCTTGCTTGCAATCTGGGCTTGACTGTCTTTTTCCAAAGCAACCTGCCTAACCCATGTGAAGTGCATTAAAACATACACAGAAGGGCCTCTGAAGAGGAAATTTTTGTAACACAGAACAATTGCGCGCTATGTAAACAGCTCTTTCAGACTAAATAGAGCTCCCTGCCTGGCCTCCCTGAGAGCTGGAACAATATTTTTATTCAAGTTCATTTAAAGGCTTGATGGGTGGATGAACAAGTGAATGGATTATCTTTAGCCAGGGTGGGACATCTGAGTCACCTGGGAGCTCGTTCAGACCACTCGCCACTGAATCCCATCTGCACGGGTGGAATTAGAACCTCTTCAGGGAGAACCTGAGGCCTGTCTTTATTCAAAAGCCCCCAGGAAGAAGACACAAATAAATGGGAAGATATCCTGTGTTCATGGATTGGAAGAATTTTTTTTTTTTTAAAGATTTTATTCATTTATTTGAGAGAGAGGATGAGAGGAGAGAGAGAGCACATGAGAGGGGGGAGGGTCAGAGGGAGAAGCAGACTCCCCGCCGAGCAGGGAGCCCGACGCGGGACTCGATCCCAGGACTCCAGGATCATGACCTGAGCCGAAGGCAGTCGCTCAACCAACTGAGCCACCCAGGCGCCCCGAATTTTTTTTTTTTTAAGATTTTATTTATTTATTTGGCAGAGAGAGAGGGAGAGCACAAGCAGGGGGAGGGACAGGCACAGGGAGAGGGAGAAGCAGGCTCCCCACTGAGCAGGGAGTCCAATGCGGGACTCGATCCCAGGACCCTGAGATCATGACCTGAGCTGAAGGCAGGCGCTTAACCAACTGAGCCACCCAGGCACCCCAATGGATTGGAAGAATTAACACTGATAAAATGTCCATACTACCCAAAGATTCAGTGAAATCCCTATCACAATTCCAATGGCATTTTTCACGGAACTACTACCACGGAAGACCCCAGAAGACCCCGGAAGCAATCGGACACACACCCCTGGTTAAGAGCCATCAGGACAGAACCCAGCCCCCTCATGCTTGTTTAGACTGACTCAGGATCTGGGCTGAGAGATCATAACACGCCCAGTCCAAACAGGGCGATATGGCGGGGGAGTGGGCATGCTGAGTAATTACCACCTCAGCCACGCCAAGAGGCGGAGACTGTCACAAACCAAGACATCCAGCCACATTTCAGCAACTGAGATTGTTGTGTTGTTCTTTTTAATGAGGCTAAGTTTTCATCATTTGGAGGATCTTTATGTAAGAACAAGGCATACGTGTAAAAAGAAAATTGTTACGTGCAGCCCTGCTCCGTGGAAAAGCCGACCATCAGAAGGGCCCTCCAGTGGGATGTGGTTATGAAAACCTTTCCCAAGCCCCTCAGTGGGGGCTGTGAATACCTGTCACAAGTGGTTTAGCCAAGTTGCTTTGGGGAAAGGCAGTCAAGCCCGGATTACCCTGGGGTAGTTTCAAAAGATGGGCACAAATGTTTTACACCGGTTCCCTCAAAAGCAGGAGCCTCACTGCACCCCTGTGAGAGTGGGCTCGACTTGGTGACTTGCCTCTAAGGAATGCAATATGACGCTAAGTGACAGCGTGTGATTCAGAAGCCTGGGTCATAAAGGCATTGCAGCTTCCCTGAATTCCTTCCCGAATCCCCAGCTCAACAGGAAGCTGATTGCCACATGAAGAGGAGGTCCATGTAGCAAAGAACTGAGATGTTCTGCCAGAAATGAGCAAAATGGAAAAGTCGGCTTCTCTGTAAGCCTGGCCGCCACCTCAGGGGACAGGCTGAGTCACAGCCACCAAGTCCAGCCAGCCCCATTCCAGGCTAAGTTTGGGGTAATCTGTTTTCATCAATAGATAACTACTCCACCGACGGTCTTCAAACTGTCACCTCTGTGATCAGGCCACGCTTTCTGAGGCTGTTGGCCACATGGGTGCAGTGACTGGGCAGCTGATCCATGAGCATGTTCCTGCAAGCTCAGGCTCTGTCACCACTGAGCAGCACCACCTCCACGCAGGGGCCGGGGCCACACGCACACAGGGCAGCCCTCTGCGTCACTCTTCATTAATCCATGGGGCTATCCTCCATCTAGAAAGTGGGGAAAGAAATGCCTGCCCTGCAGGCTTACAGAATGCAGAGATTGGTGCTTTGAAAGCTGCCAATCAGCGCATAATTGTAAATTACCGTTAAGTAGACCCCATCTCTTCACATACTGCCGTGTTGGCCTAACTCACTAGACACCAGCAGGGACTGACTCTGCCAACAGGGACGGAGCATCTCTGCACAGCCGGTGCAACTCTGTACCATTTAAAACCACAGACAAGCCTGGAGCAGCTTCTCCTGAGTTGAGTACAGAAGACACCAGGCTCTGGGGACAAACCCACCTGCCCCAGGATGGGGCTTGTGTGGTAGTAACTCCTTCGCCACAGCTCTTCCCTCCCCACCCCTCCACCAAATGCTCTCCAACCAGACTCTTGCCCCAGACCACCACCCCTGCCCCCTGACAATGCGTGCTTGCAGAATAAAGGAAGCACCACCCAAATGATGCCCCCTGAGCCACAGCAGTCTAGGCCAGGAAAGCCAAGGAGGAGGTTTTGCTGGGGTGCACCAGTGCCTTCCCACCCTGCTCTGAGGCCAGAGAGGAGCACAGCACCCCCTCCCCCGAAATGAGCAGACAACCTCCAAGGTCCCTAGACACATGTGCATACACTCCTCTCAGGGCAGTGGGCATTGAGAAGACCCTGGGGGATTTAGTGAGGCTGCTGGCGATGGCCCCCTGCAGCCATGTGCCACCACCTGAGTGACTGGGAGCTACAGAGATGTCTGTCAAGAAAGTATTATATTACAAAGAACTTTTGCAAACCCCTAGCTACAACCATGCTATGGAACAGAAATGAAGTAAATCAGTGAAGACTACAGAAATCCAGATTTCGCTTATCTTCTCCTGCCGGTCTCTTTCTTCCTAGGGTCACAAGTTTCAAACTGGCTAGAGGGTTAATAATCCCCAGCACTTGGGCCCAGGTTCCAGTGGAGACTGAACAACAGTATGCCTGGACGTCTCAGACCCGCCATGTGCCTGGGTCCTACTGATGGCACTATGATGGGGCTGGGGCAGCAGGAGGCTGGCGGTCCTGCTCAGAGAATGAGAGAACATATCAACAAGGGAAAAGGTGCACAAGAAGGGCCACAGCACTGTTTCCTGGCTATAGGTGTGGTGTCTGTAACCCTGAGCAAGTTGGTTACCTCTCTGAGATTCAGTGTCCTCATCCCCAAAATGGCGATGATAATGGAACCTACATACAGGTCTACTGAGGGAGGTAAGTGACACAATGCACAGAAAGCACTGACCCCACAGGCCCTCCCATACTAATTCGACTAATTCGTCGACTAATTCGACCAGAGCTGTGCACACCCTATTCAACCACATCACCTCTCAGACTGGGCATGTGGATGTCACAGACACGTCAAGCTGCTTTAAGAGCTTCTGGTCAGCCATCTCCACCGCATATTTATCTCACTGTGGACAGGTCCACAGACCATACTTTGAGTAGCTGCCAGGCCCACTGCAAACACAGACTCTGCATCTCTGACCCCTAAAACCCAGCTCGTTGCCTCTCTTTTACTTTATTATTGCAAGTGTTACTGCTTGCCTTTGATTTCAGACTCAAACTGCAGTTATTCAAGTAGAGAGGGCTGTCATACCTGGCCAAGGTCCCCTGAGAGTTGGTACTAAACATGTCCCATGGTGAGTGAGACACAGTGTGCACTTGGCAGGCCTGGGCCTGAATCCCTGCATCCTGCTACCACCACCTGGTGCAGGAACACTGGCTGAGGCCCACTGCCTCCTAAATGAAATGGGTAATGGCCTCCACATCAGAAGTGCTGAAAGTAAAGTGAAGAATAAACCAGGAGCCCTGCCCCACCCTGAGTCTACCCCACACTCCACAAATGCTCAGTTTTCTCCAACAAAATCTGGACTTCCCCAAGGACCTGACTTCACTCCCACTACTCATGTCTCTTAGAAAACCCTCCCCATGTCTCAGACTTCAACCTAGAACTGTCTTCAGGGCCCACAGGGACCTCTCTACAAATATGTGAAGAGTACATGGAGGGGTTAATATCTGTGCCAGGTTAACCATGTCACCTTGCTGACCCTGGTCTCAGTGATGAACCTCTGTGTCCCATGTTCCTCATTTACAAATGGGAGAAACAGTAGCACACACTTCTTGGACTGTTGTAAGGACTACATGAGGTGACACATACAAGCACTTTAAACAGTGCTTGGTAAGCACCCAATGACACTGGCTGTGCTTGCTGTGTGGTAACTGAGCATGTGGCAGGAGATAGGACTCATGCTGCCCATATCCTCACAGAGCTGTTCATGGTTCCCTCCAGGAGGCCCTCTCCTCTCTCCTGCCCTGACCAGGGGCTTCCCCCTCTGAGCTTTCCTGGCCTGGTGGCTCAAGCATGCTCTGTCCATCTCTCCTCCACTGGATTTAAGCACCTGGAGGACAGGAGTCCTGCTTGATTATCTCTTAGCCTCTCCTTAACCCGCCTCACATTCAGTATGAGTACGTGAAAGACCTTCTTCCAAACTCTCCCCTTCCCTTCCACCCAGCTTCCACCATCCTATCCCTACAGGTCACACATCTCTCCCAGTTACCCATGTTCAGAGCCTCACCGCTCTGTGACCTGTGGCTCCCAGAGTTCCACACCTGGCATCTCCAACACTGTCCCTTCCTCTCCAGGTCAGGGCCTGGGCCACTGTAATGCTGCCTGTCTCAGCTGGTTCCCAGCCTCTCCCCTTCCCTCTCTGAGTCTCTCACATCCTGGCTTCAGTCTAAATGTCTAAGAACATTCTCTGTCCATGAAGATGGCACTCTTCTGCTCAAAACTGACTGATCCCCTCCTTCTTCAGGATCGAATCCAGACTCCCAGGCTGGTCCTTCACTCCTGGCACTATGCTGGACATCTAGACATGTGTCATCCCTCAGGCTCCCCCGTCAGCCAACTGGAGGTCTGTCCACCTGTTGGCCGGTCCCACACTGGTGGTAAGGGGCCTGAGGCTTTCCTCTGTCCTCACACTTCTACTCACGGAGGTCCCCTCCTGCAGACCTAAGTTTCTGCCTCTCTACTGAGACCTTTTATCCAATTATCAACGCCAGCTCAAAACCTGGGGAATTTTCCTCATCTCCCCGCCTTCAAAGAGGTGCCTCTGCTCCATAGTCATGGCCAGAAGACTTTCCTTTCAGTTAGTTTTAAGTGGTCTTCAATGTCTCGGCTTCTCCTGGTCCCTCTCTGAATTCTCCCCAGTGCTAGGAGGTACCTATCAAATAATCGTGGACCATCTGCCTGGCTCACAAGGGTGGAGATCTGGCCTCGCCCCAGCATGATCCATGAGGAGGGGCTATATAAATGAAGCAAGGGTGCCATCACTTCTTAGCATTAACTTTGATAGGAAATTCTACTCTAAGACATTCTACTGCTAAGGTAAAGGGAGAAGACCATCCTTTTTTTTTTTTTTTTTCCCCCCGAAGAGTCACAATTCTGGTGATAATCGTGCTTTCAAAACGTGGTAACTTGACCTGTGTTCAACATCACCCCAATCATGAGCTAGTACTAGTATTTTACGTGATATAGGACACAAAGCGTGGCTGCTGATGTGCGTCACAGACATCCTCCGCGCCCCCACCAGGCAGTCATGGTGACACACTTTCGGGCATGAGCGTGATCACCGGTTCAGTCTTCCCAAAGCAATGCTGTCACCGTGCCAATGTAGCCCTGGGAGGGCTGCATTCTCAGAACTGAGCTCCTGCTGACATCACTGCAAGGAAGACCTATACTTCGGAAACTGGAAGTTCACAATACGATAATAAAGTGGCAATTTCCCAAGCCTTGTTACAAAGTTAATACAACAGACCTTAACTTCAGGTCTGTGCCTCTACATTCCCTTGTATGGAGCAGAGATATAGAAACACTTTATGGCAGGCGCCTGGGTGACTCAATTGGTTAAGCGACTGCCTTCGGCTTGGGTCGTGATCCCAAGGTCCAGGGATCGAGCACCGCCTCAGGCTCCCTGCTCAGTGGGGAGTCTGTTTCTCCCCCTCCCCCTCCGCACCACTTGTGCTTTCTCTTTCCTTCTCTCTCTAAAATAAATAAATAGAAAATCTCTAACAAGAAAGAAAGAAAGAGAGGAAGGAAGGAAGGAAGGAACACTTTATGCCCTTTTATAAAATCTGGACCTGGGTCGAACATGGACCGGAAAGCCCATCATCCAAATCTAGTGACGAGGTCAGCGTGCACGTGTGCCCTGATGTAAGCAGCAAGGATGCGGTTGGGGGTGGGAGGTGGTGGGTGGCATCCCCGAGCCTCCTGCACTGAAGGAGCAACAGAAACAAAGGCAGGGTTAGCTTTTCCATCGTCATTACTTTGCTTTAGCAAATGGCGAGGCATTTCAAGAGGAGATTTGTCAAAGCAACTGATACCGAGTGCCTATGTATATATACCACGTTAATGTGCTTGGGGTGGGGGACTGACTAAGTTCCGAGGTCTTTCGTATGACAAACACAGACAGATTTATCAATCAAAACTGAGGCTGTCTACCAATCTGACTTGGCCATGGAATGTGTCCGTGTCCTCTGAGGGGGTCCTGTATGGACCAGCGTTCCTCTCCTGGATTTCCCCAATGGGTCCACAGACCTGCTCAGCTTTGTATCTGATACCCAAATGTAGGCTTTAAGGAAATCATGCTAAGATGTGATTCTGCTGTGCCTCGCCCTCACAGCTGCTGGTGGAACACGCGGGACAGACTCTGTCCAGCGCTGAACCCCGATGCTTATTTTAGACCCTCTTCAGTGGGTGAAGGGTATCATGCAGTGACACTGGACACAGCCTGGGTTCAGAGCGAACTCCTCCTCCAAAAGCCCCTCGCTGATCCAACAGTCAGAGACCAAATTCCAGTCGCAGTTTGTTGCAAGCACCTTCATCTTAGGAGGGGACCAAGGGATGCAGAGGTCATAGTGGCACATGGTAGACAGTGGCTTGAAGGCCCCCTTTTCCAGCCACCATTCTTTTTCTTTTAAGATTTATTTATTTGAGAGAGAGAGAGAGGGAGAGAGCATGCACCTGTGTGAGATGGGGAAGGGCAGAGGGAGAGATTCTCCAGCAGACTCCTTGCTGAGTGTAGACTCTGCTGAGTGCAGAGCCCGATGCGGGGTTTGATCTCATGACCCATGAGATCACAACCTGAGCCAGGCTCCCCCACGCTCCCCACCCACCATTCTTTACATCAACACCCTCACCACGGAAGTGACTAGAAAGCTGCAAACTGTCCTCAGGCGAGATGCCCCAGCCCTGCAATGCTGGACCCTCACAAGTTCAGGAGCAAGCGGTGGTCTCTACTTCACTTTGACAACAGACAAAGGGACACGAGTGAAACCTGGTGGCTTTTATCCCCACTGATATGGCACTTATGCATGTATAGAATAAATACAGACCCGTTTTAATGCCAGTGAATATTTAGCATCATCAAAAGGCCACCCCATCAGAGTGAAACTGTTCTGGACGTGAAGCGTGCGCCCCCTCCCCCGTGTGCATGCGCACGTGTAACATGGAAGCCCGTCCACTCGAAAGATGGTCATTCACTGCTTCCCACCCACCTTGATGGTTAAACCCCAACCCTGACATAAGAACACTGTATAATTTTAAACTCACAAAACGAGAGGTAAACATCAAGAAAACATTTCAAACGTGTAATTTTCCTCTGCGGTTGCCACCCAGATGCCTCGACTCACGAGCAATGTTTTCCACAGACCTACCGTGAAAGGGACAAAAGCTCTGTTTTTCCAGCTCCACATATGTCATTTGTAACTGGCAGTTGTAACTGACAGGAGTAGGGTACTGCACGCAGGTTAAGTCAAACATCATCAGGAGAGACCCGTTCTTTTTGTGAGAGAGACTCAAACTCTTAAGTTTTAAAAATATAAGAAGAAAACAGATTGAGGAATGTTCGGCTTGCATCGGCCGTGGGTGAGCAGAGAACACGTGCAGGCAGGGCATTCAGGACGCTTTCTTAGCCCCCAGCGGGATGCCGGGTGGGCATTCCATAAATTCTACCTCGTGGCATCACGGCCACCTCCAAAGTCCCCTGGTGTGAGTACAGAAGAGCACAAGCAACACCACATACATGGAAAGAGTCAGCTCCGAAGGGCCACCCCAGGGGTCTCTGCTTCCTGCTAGCGCATCCCTGCCTGGGGTCAGCGACAGAGGACATCACCCCCCTGGAACTCCCTGTTCAAGGAGCCCATTCACCCACAGGTAGGAGCTGAAGGACCGCCCTGCTCACAAGCGAGTCTTACAGCCCAGACCAAGGCCTGGCTAACGTGGTCCACAAGAAAACAGAGCTAGTGAAG
This sequence comes from Neomonachus schauinslandi, assembly GCF_002201575.2. Lineage (NCBI taxonomy): Eukaryota > Metazoa > Chordata > Mammalia > Carnivora > Phocidae > Neomonachus > Neomonachus schauinslandi. Next base: position 5,164,830 of record NC_058414.1, read on the forward strand.
GTGCAAGTTCAGGTCTGTGGAGAGCTGACTCCGAAGAAAGCTCATTTACTGTGCAAAGCGGAACCCCACGCGTTCATTAAATTGTGAGCAAACAATGCGGCGGCTGAGTCAACCTCCAGGATGAAAGGGGAGGCTCTGAAACTTTGGTGAATTCATAAGCTGGGATCTTCCTCCTAGGGAAGAACAGACGTCTGCATTCGACATACCGCATTAATTCACAAACACACCACAGCTGGGTTGGGCCCTCTCCCACCACACCCCATGCAGCTCTGCCAAAAAACCAAAATCCCACCCAAGAGTCTTAGGAGAAGTGCATCTAGAACTGCATTCAACTGTGACAGTCAAATGGATGACATCACGAGCCTCCTGCATGCAGAAGAAGCCAGGTGGGTGCAAGCCCACCGTCCCTTCAGGAAAACACTGCTGAGAAAGGCAGGGCCTCAGACACAGCCCGTCCAGGCCACCTGCCACCGCACAGGGCCAAGCAGGGGCTTTGAGGGACGTGACTTTGGAAGCTGGTACAGGCTTCTACCTTGTGTGGTGGGATGACTGCGGGATGAGGAGACTCCAGAGTCATGTGACAACCACATTCATACAACGCAGACGATTATTGCCACCAACTCCGGAGAGCCCAGGGGGTTCCAACCTCCCGGCGCCGGGCAGGCGAGGACCTTCCGGTCAGCTAGAAAGTACCACGGTCACAGACGTCAACATTGCTGAGATAAGGCAACTCACTGTGCGGAACATTTTCATTTCTTCCTTTTAGAAAAATGCATAACCCAACAAGCATTCCAAAAATGGGAAACATTCTGGCAAGCTAAAAAAAATATTGATGAATAATAAAGGAATCTCCCAACTGAGGTCTTCTTCAATTTAAATTAGCATAGTTTCCAAACTAGCTCTGTGACTGTTGAAAACGTGGCGACTAATCTCATCTCGGACGTATTCTTCAACTACAGGTTATGAGTTAAAATCAACCACACAGGTAAGTGGTAAAAGGGACTGATCTACGGGGGCTGGATAAAAGAAATGCACAGACCTCATGACCCTCAGGAATGCTTTTTTTTTTTTTTTTTTTTTTTAAGATTCCATTTATTCTGGAGACAGAGAGCATGAGCAGCGGGGACAGAGAGAGAGGGAGAAGCAGACTCCCCGCTGAGCCCGGAGCCCGATGTGGGGCTTGATCCCAGGACCCCGGGATCATGACCTGAGCCGAAGGCAGATGCCCAACTGAATGAGCCACCCAGGTGCCCCCCTCATGAACATTTTTTAAAGCGAGGTGGCTGGTAGGGCTCTGGGAGCCACCTGTCGTTCACTCTTCCCGCAGGCTTTGTCAGGACACCGTTAGCCTTTATGATGTAAGAAGTGGTCTCCACCCAGAGGAGAGTTTCCAACCCTGCCCCAAACCGAGTCTACATGATAATTACAGACAGTGAGAAGACAGCCGGGCGAGCAGGCGGGCAGGGAGATGTCTTGCTTCTGGCCACAGGGAGCCTGTCTCCTTCCAACCTAATGGTTTGTTTACTGAACATCAGTGGATTGTGCTCTTAAGAGGACTCCAGACAACACTACTCTATTTAAGTCTCAAAAATTAGCCACATGAACAAAAGCATACACTCCTGCTGCATTATCACTCCCACCCAAGCTATTTTTACATTCAACGCTCAAAACATTAGGCTTGAAAAAACTGCCAGGATCTGATTTGGGAATCTTCCGCTCTGCCAAGTGCTGCAAGTGATTTTACACTTGACACTCGTGTCCACGTATATGCACAAGCACACATACCCACACGCGCACACGCGCACACACACACAAACACACACCCACACTCACACAAATCCACGCGTGCACGCACACACACACGTGCACACTCTCTCGGGCATGCACAGCCCGTTTTCCCAGCAAGTCTCTGAACCTGAGTCTGCTGCTTAAGTGTGAAACTATTCAAGCTCTTTACACATGACTGTGGAGTCAATACATCTGGTTTTTCTCTTCTTCTAGCCTCTGACTCCGAAGGCCACACAGACATGGAGACAGATGCTTTGCAGGGGCTTCTCCAGACTTCAGACAAGCTCTCCCAACCCACCTGATGCCCGGGCCAGCAGGGAGGCGGGAAGCCCTGATTTTCCCACCTCAGACACCCCAAGTGCCCCGAAGTGGCCCATGCCCTGAAACCCTCTTCCCTCCTACCCTTCTGGGCTGGCACCCATTCTAAACAAGCACAAGAGGGCAAGGCAAGAACTGAGACCTCAGAGAAAGGAAAAATGCGAGTGCCCTGCTGTGTTGCCGACAAAAAGCCTCAGTCGACACTGGACGCTGGCCTTGTGGGTCAGAGCGCTCTTGGATGGGGTCAGGGGGCAGGCGTTTCCACCGTCTCTGTGCTTGGGGCAGCACCCGCAGGGAGACTGCGGCCCAGGGAGACCAGCTGCCAATCGGGCTCTGCATCAAGTAGACCCAGGGCCACAGCGCGGAGCCCTGCACCATTTTCTGTGACTCATGCTCAGAGCAAACTAAGGATGTGTTTTCCAGCCAGAAGGCCAAGGAACTGCCAGAGGCACTCATTCTGAGAAAGCCTGGGGTCTCCCAGGATCCTGGAGGAAGGAGGGGGAGCATGGCTGTGCACCCTGTCTGCCCACTTATGCTAGAGAGCTCCTCCCAGCCTGCCCCAGGACTTGGACGTAGGACCATGTCCACAGACGCTGCTGGAAGCTCCCTGGTTCCTGTTACCTCATTCTTGTTCCCTCCTCCTCCTCCAAGACTTTAAGCGACCAGGTGACTGACACTGGGCCAATGGCCAGGACGCGGACAAAATAGAACCCTCGTGCACTGTCTGTGGGGATATGAAATGGTGCAGCCACAGTGGACAAGAGTGTGGTGCCTCTTCAAAAATGAAGGAGAGAGCTGCCATACGGTCCCGCCACCCCGCCTCTGGGCGTGTGCACAAAAGAAGCAAAAGCAGAGGCGGCTGCTTGCACGCCCATGTTCCCGGCAGCACGGGTCACAATAGCCAAAGGGTAGAAGCCAGAGAGTCTACCAGTATTTGAAGCGATAAACACGTAGGCAACACACATTACGGAGTACCACTCAGCCTTAAAAAGGAAGGACGTCCTGACACACACCACGACACGGATGGACCTTGTGGACATTGAGTGAGACAAGCCAGTCAAAAAATGACACGGGGATCCATACGAGGTCCCTAGAGGAGTCACATTCACAGGCACAGAAAGTAGAATGGTGGCAGCAGGTGGCTGGGGACAGGAGGATGGGCAGTCAGGGTTTAATGGATACAGAGTTTCAGTTTGGGAAGAAAGAGTTCTGGAGACAGATGGCTGGACATCAGTGTGAATGTATGTAACACCATTGAACTGTACAAACAGTAAATGCTACCCTTATGTAAAGTTTACCACAATAAAACAAAACAAAACAAAACAAAAAAACAGATTGGGTCAGCGGACAGGAGGGAAGGGAAATGTACAACTTTCGGGTCAGACCCTAAATAAAGCACAGGACAGGACCCCCTTTCATCATCGCTCCCGGGGCTGGGCTGCAGCAGGTTCCGAGCAGAGCGACAAGATAGAGAGAAGCAGGTCCCCGGTGACTGGCACCTCCTCTCAGTCTGTTCAGGATGCTCTCGCAAAATGCCAGCATCTGGGTGGCTTATAAACAGCAAAAGTTCACTGCTCACAGTTCTGGAGGCTGGAAGTCCAAGGTCAAGGTGCCAGTGAGGTCCAGTGAGGGTCCTCTTCTGGGCTGCAGACTTCTCACTGGGTGCTCAGGTGGCTGAAGGGCCACGGGAGCTCACGGGTCTCTTAGCAGGCACTAACCCCAATCATGAGGGTCCACGTTCATGAGCTGAGCACCTCCCAAAGCCCTGCTCCCCAGCACCACCACCTTGGAGGTTAGGATTTCAACATATTAATTTCAGGGGCGGGGGGACCCAAACTTCCAGATCAATACCAGCCCTGAAATACCAGTGAGGGAAAAATCATCCCCTCTTCCAGTCACTGTCGCTGTGGGGTGTCTAATACTTTATGTTCCTCAGAATATGACACCTAACACCTCCCGGGTCTGCAAAGAACAGGTCTTCACAACCGGCAAACGGGTCAGAGCATGTCAGTCTAGAATATTTCAGTGACAACTGATCCGTCTGCTGTCATAAAGTCTGGCAGAAACAAGATTAAGCGGCAGTTTAAGAAAAAAAGTTGGTTTTTTTCAAGGAGGGATTTAAGATTTCTGGGAACACGTCGAATCATATGACTTTAGGGCTCACGCGGGTCTTGAGGTCATCTTATCCAGCACTCTCCACCGACGGACGGGAAGCAGAACTCACGTACCTCATCGCAGCTGTGTGTCGCGTCCTGCGACACAGATTCATGACACAACACTCATAATGTCCCTGCCTCTGAGGAGCTCACAGTTCAGTGTGTCGGAGACCAGCAGGTGGAAAACCCTAACCCCATGTAAGGGTTTCCAGAAGGGGGAGTGGACAGCGGCAGGAGAGATGGAGCCCCGAGGAGGGTCTGGAAGCCTAGGCTAGAGCCCCCGGTGGCAGCTGAAAGGATGAGCAGGAATCATCTGGGCAAGGAGACAAGAAGCCCACCGGCCAGGAGGAGAGGGAAAGTAGGAGAAAGCAGGAAGGTTCAGGAAGGACAAAGGGACAGGGACAAAACAGGAGCTGGAGCTACTCAGTCCACTAGGGCGCCGCTGGCCACACACGACTCTTTACGTTTAAATTTATGAAAATTAAAGGCGGTGAGAAATTCAGCCCTTCCTTAAAATGCTGGGCGGCAGCTGTACCAGACACAGACACACGACACTGTCGCCCTGGCATGGTTGTTAGACTGCGCCGGGCTGGGAAAACGGGCAGGAGCCACATCGGGACCCGCCTGCAGGCTCCGCTAACAAGGGTACACTGAATCTTGCAGGACTGATCCCAGGACCCAAGTCTTCCTATTCCTGAGCCAATGTCCTCCCCACTGAGCCTGGCTGTCAGTCTTCTGTAGGAGAGAGTCAAACAGGATGACTGACCAAGCATTACGGATTAGGGCCGCCTGGCCATGACCCTATCCTCTGTGCCCAGTGCGGATACGAGCATATCCGCGTGTGTCCTCAGGAAAAAGGACAGCTTGTTGTCCCTAAGGAGAGTGTGCCTAAGACAATGGTTCCTCATCTGGGTTCCTGGGCCAGAGTGAGAAGGAAGGGGGTCGGGGAGGAACCCATGAACTAGGACTCCTGACGTATCAGGCTTATTTTGGGGATGTGTATCACTTTTTTTTTTTTGAAAAGGGATAAGGACTTCAATGATTTATCTAAACCAATTGTGTCTCGTAAAAAGGCACTGCTTGGTTTGGCGGAGGTGGTGAATGAATCTACAAAAGTGTTTGTGCAAAAGCATTTGTGGTCTGGGAATCTAATCAAATGCACCCAAACGAAATACATTTTAATGGTCTCTTGAAAAGCTTTTTCTTTTTTTCCTTTTTTTTTTTTTTATTGAAAATGTTTTTGGCTGTGGAATTTATTCTAATTGGACATGACCTGTAGAAAATATGGTCTTGGCAAGCAACAGCTCACCACCTAATTAGGGAAACCAGATGGAAGCTTGTAAAAACCCCAGAGGCCACAAAGCATCTCCCAGCTGGAGAAGTGAGCTGTCTCCAGAGGGGCTTGCTCAGAAGCGCGGGGACGTTCCTGAGGCAGGCGGTAGAAAGAACAGACGTTGTTGGAGACCGCTGTCGTTTTGTCACACCAGAGTACACAGCAAAAGGTAGTCTCAAATTAATACCATTAGGTCTTGAAAACGAGTGCAATCATTAGCTCTGTATAAAGCAAATGAAACCAAACAAAGTATACATGAGAAAAAAACTGTAATGCTGCCACAGGAAGAGACGGGTGCAAAATAAAGCCATGTGGAAACATGAAGGGAAAGTGACATAAGTCAACGCTGCCACCGACTCGAGTGTTGAAAGCCAGCAAGTGGCCCTGAACGATAAACACTCTGGTGACACGGTAAAATGAGAAAGCGAAGGTATAAAATGGGGAGGAGCCAACATTTAAATTTTGCCTAAATAAATTAATATCCTCTAACAGAGAAAAGGCATATCACCCATATATCAATAATATAATTCGATATCAAACATATTAAGTAGAGAAAAAGTACAAAGATGAAGAGATATATAAAATCTGTGGTTAAAGTACAAAGTAAGTGAAAAACCACATTGAGGAAAATGAACTGACACATAAAAGCCCAGAACCCCTAATTAAATGTGGACGGAGAGAGACCAAAAGGGTGTAGGGAAATGTTGCATAATAAATACACTAAGTCTCTACTACATGCTTTCACTTTGTTCAAGCCTAAATCATAACCAAGCGTTTCTGTATGTGAAATCCACACATCCTAGATCTATACATGACTTTGGTATCAAATACTTCTGCTCACGGCTTAAACCCTCCAACCAATTATAAAATTGAGTTTAACGATTAATAACAAAGCACAGAAGTCCTAGAAACCAGAACTGCTTATTATGGTGTGTAGACGTAGCCTGTAATCACTGTTTCCTTAATATTTATGGGAGCACTCGGGTGCACCCAAGTTAGGACTTCACTTCCCAGGTCCCAGCCTCGGGAACGCAGGCCTGCGTGTGTGCGGGGCTGTCACTTCGCCTGCACCTATCCAGTGATCGCTGGCTCTGGCTGGCCAGGAAAAGGCCATACAGAGGGCAGAGGAGATGCTTCAGGTCCAGGAGGCAGGAGAGGGGCAACATTATTCAAACATCCGTGTTCCCAACTTAAATCATAACTTAGCTTCATCATCCTTATGCAGCCACGGAGGAAATATTAAAAGTGCCCTAAGGTCATTTGACATTGTTGCAGGGGTGCGTCCAACTCTTCAAATTTATTCAGAAAAATTACAAGTACAAAAGAGTAAGATTCCTAAGCCTACTTTCCAGGTTATATCAAACAATACCTGCCTTTTGCAGTCTTAAATGTATTGCTAACCAAAACTATAGCTCAGAAGTAACAGCTTTTAAGTTAAATGGGAAAAGTTCAATATAACACATAATTAGACATACTATCATTTTAAAGAATGTAAACATGTCAGCCAAAAGCCTAGAAAACTTAAAAAAAAAAAAAAAGGCTAGAAACCTAAACTTTTCTTCTTATTATGGTGTATACTCGTTAATATTTCAGCAACATTTGTACACTTGTCAGAGTTAAAATGGAAGATGTCATTGTGATGGCCCATGGTCATTGTCAAGATAGCAGCTCCTATAATATTTTGTTGGGTGGTGACAGAACAGGAGGTCAAATTATCCACTTCTATTAATTAAAAAAAAATCATTTCTTGTTCTAACAACTTGATTAAAGCCATACAAATTGATGCAGAGAAATGAACATCAGCTGTGTCTTCACGAAGCTCAGATTCTAATGAACTTGAACAAACGTCCCCTGATTTTTATGTAAGGACAGCTCTTGAATGCAGCCACTGAGCAAATGCTCTGGCGGTTTTGACATTTTGTGTCACTGGAGACTATTCTATTCTACAGAACTATGTGTTTCCTCCGTAGAAAAAAATTAACCAGTATCCTGCCAAACCCAAACACTCTGTCTCATTCAGAGTCCAGAGGGAAGTTTAACCCTGTGTTCCGTTACCACCCATGACTGGCATGGATTGCAAAAACACTCAAACGAGAAACTAAAAGTAAACAGATAAACTCAAGGTTCATCTTACATGGACTTAAATATATTTAAAAACCTCACCCAAAGGAAATGTGTCTTCCCTTGCATTCCAGAATATTCTGTCAATTATTACACTGTAACTGAGCTCTAAAATTCCTTAGAAGTCACATCGAGTCAACTTGTCAGTTTTTGCCTCCTTCCTACAAGAATACTTTTCCCAGACTGTATAGTCATAAATCCTTGCTTTAATGAAATTACTATTAAAAACATACAATTCCAATCCCACTAAAAAGGTATACTTGTGTACTCAAGAAAGATAACTAATAACTACTTATGAATAATTTAGTGAGATATACAATCTACGTCCACTAACAGATTGTTCCTTCAGTGATCCTCAAGAAAGACCTCTGTAGACCTTGCTTTCTAATGTGAAATCTCCTTATTTCATTGTTCCCCGGCCAGCCCGTTTCTACATAACACAAGAAGGAATGCTAGATTCAGTCAACAGGTTCATCACATCAGTTGTTTGCTATCATGTGGGAAAATGATAGCTTGCTCCAAGTTTGATTTGATAGCCAAAACTTGCACTATCAGACAGAAAACAAATTTCCCCTGAGCACATGGCAAAGCACTGCCTTATTCTCCAAGCCACAGAGGAGCAGACCAGAGAAGAACCAACAGAACTTGACTGCCACTGATAATGTACCAAAGCCAGAAATTTCATGTCTGTATCTATCCTCTCTGGTAGGCAAGCAATGCCCCTCAATTATATAAAATATTCCAAAAGCCCAAGACCATTTCTTTCCTCCAACTTTAATACACAATAGTTTTATTAATCATGCAATTCCTATCTAGAAAATACAAGCACATTGATATTTTCTTGATGTCTCCTGATGTAAAAAAACAAACGACAGGTGATAAAATAATTGGGAGTAATAAAAAGTAAAAGTAACAGGTCTACATTTCTCGGACAAAGACGTTCAAACAAGCAGACTGGAGGGACAGAAATAAATGTATGGATAGTAACAATTGCATGGTTTTGTTATCATACCCACAGCAAAAGCCCTTAGTTCCCCGCAGGGGTGTGGGGGAGACTCAGATGTGAAGTGCAACCAGAGCTTGGAGAAGCAGTGTGAAGAACGCGGCTGTGGATTCGCCTCCGGCTGGTCTATAGCACCAGGGCTGGGGAGGGTGCCCAGGCTTCGTATTCACCATTTCGCCCCCACAATCAGATTCCTTGCAAGGATTTTACAAATAATCTCTGAATCCAGTTTTGCTGGCCTCTTAAATGCTCTCCCCTTCACATTTCCTTCATATGAGGAAAGGATTCAGTCTCCTTAAATTGGCTTATTAAACAGGCTCCCAAAGCGATGGATCGAAAGGTAATTCTGAATACTGTCATTTTGGGATGCCCATTACCATGAAAAGGGATTTCCCACATTTATTTTCTCTTTGGGAAATGTGTTTGTTCAACTGGAATTACATAACCACCACTAAGTGCATTGCAAAAAAAAAAAAAAGTTCTTTTTAACATTCCTCAGTTTCAGGATTATTTGATTTGCTAACCTGGCTCACTTTTTCCTGGCATTATAGAGAGAGATAAAAAAAAAAAACAAAAAAGGAGCAAGTTCGAAAACCTTAGGTAGACTTGGGCAACACAGCGGCCTATGGGCACATGGGGAGAGTGAGTCAGTGGGACACAACTGCAAAGAAAAGAGATTAGTTGTCCCCAAAGCTGCCTCGTTCAAGACCAGTTGCCATAGCGGAAAGTGGGCCCACTCGGTAAGCAGGTGCAGGTCCCACCCAAGCACTCATTCCATTTGCAAGACTCATAGCACACTTGCTCCAGGCCAGTGAGCTGGTTCTCGGGTCGCAGGGCTCCGCGAGCGTCCGCAGAGGCTGCGCGCGACCCCGCGGCCTGCTTGGGCTGTGCGCGGTTCAGACTCCAGCTCAGGGTCCTGTTAAAGGGCAGGATAGCTTTTCTTCTATCGGGGAAGATACTCTGCGAGTAAAACCAGAACATGGCGTGTGATCCCTACACACAAGGTGTGGGGATGGCAGCAGACACCCGGACAGGTCTGGGCTCCAGCAGAACCGCGCGGGCAGGATGCACGCCGGGACTTTAGTTGGGAAGCTGGGGTCTCCACCTCCGGTCGGGTCCCAGCCCGTGCGCTGCAGACCGTACAGGGGAACCCCAGAGAAGAAAGCTGGGGAGGGGGAGAAGATGTCAGGGAAGCCCACAGGGCAGTGCCCTACACGCAGCGCTCCTGATACCGCCGGACCCAGGCGTCTGCGAGGTCCCGGAACCTGCTCCTGCCCGCGGGGAAGAGCGGACGGTGTCCGGCATACCGTGGCCGCGTGAGCGGTGACCACTGCAACGCGCGGGCAGACGCCCAGCAAGTCAGTGGCGGGACTGGAGTCCGAGGTCGGGTCTCCCACCGCCCTCCCGGTCCCCGGGGCGATCACTCGGAGGTGGCTGAGAAAGGCTCGGACTCGGTGAGGGCTCCGCCCGCGGGGACCCCAAAAAGGGCGCGCGCACACAAACACACCCGCGCGGAAAGTGCTTCGGCCTCGGCCTGACACTGTTACCTGGGCAACGACCCGGGCGCACAAAGTACACAACCCCCTTCCGCGGCCGGGCGCAGACCCGCGGGCCGGAGAGGGGGCTCCCCGGCCCCGGGCTCTCCCCAGTGCCCGTGCCCCTGCCCCGAGTGAGCGCGGTGCGGGCGCGGGCGTCCCTTCCGAGCAGAGTCACGGCCCGCACGCCGCCCGGCCGCCCAGCCACTTACCCGGTGGGGGGCTTGGCCGCCGAGGCGCGCGGCGCGTCCATGGAGCCGGCGGGCGAGGGGCGCGCGCGGTGCTCGGGCCCGGCCGAGTTAGGCGCTCGCTGCCGCCGCCGCCGCCCTCATTCACTTTTTCCGCGCTGACCCATCGTCCTCCCACGCGGGCCGGCGGAGGACAGCGGCGGGGCGAGCGGACGGAAGGGGCTGGTACGGTCGCGGGCGGGCGGGGGCGCCGGCCGCGCGGGGAGGGGCTGGCGCGGCGCGGGGCGGGGGCGCCGGGAGCAAGGTGCGCCGCGCCCACCGGAGCGCCGCCCCCGCCCACCCTCCCGCCCGCGCCTCGGGAGCTCCCGGCCTGGCCCGCCGCGCGCGTCCCGGGATGGGGTTGGCGGCACCTGGACCCCGGGGCGACACCCCGCCCGCCGCAGGGCCCCTCCCGGGCTTCTCCCGGGCTCCTCCACCCTGCGAGGGAGTGCGCCCCTGTCTGGGCGGCGTGGGGGATCCGGAGGCGCGGGCCGCGCCGGGGCCGGGAGGAGTTGCGAGAGAGAGAGAGAACCACCTGGTCTCGGCGAGGCCCTGGAGGGCTAGATGGGCGGACCGGCGGGAAGGACTGAGGTTGGAGAATGAGAAGCGAGTGACCAGTGTCGCCGGCTCTGCCCTGGAACCCCACGGAACCTTCATCTGTGTGACAGCAATCTAGGGCGGTGGGTCTCAAAGTGGGTCCCTGACCAGCAGCACCTGGGAACGTGTTAGAAATGCAGATTCGGGGCCCCTGCCAGTCCTATGGAATCAGAAACAATAGGGGCTGGAGCAGGGCCCAGCAGCGCTACCAGGAGTTCGCGTTGGAAGCATGCTCCAGTTTGCCAAGCTGGTCTGTGGGGCGCCGTGGTTGCGGGGCCCCCGCGGGGGAGTTCCAGTGCAGGCAGCAGCCAGAAATGCCTGGCAGAGGCAGCCCACTCTGGGCCCAGGGCGAGTCAGCTCCAGGTCCCTGATCTACCCCAGCTTCACTCCCACACTCCTAACCCACCCAAAGCAACAAAAGAGATTTGATTAGTGTGAAAGTCTGACCTCCAAAACAGACACTTTCACCTGATTCCAACCACTAGAGTAACAGGTGTTAAAGATGCAGAATAGGTGAGGCTGCAGAATGATGTGCGGTGGAGCCCTGCTCTATTCCTATCTTATGCTTGGATGAGGTATCCCCAGGCCTGCCTGAGCCTTTCTCCCCCTCGGCCTCTGCTTTCTCGTTAACAAAGGGAGACCAGTCTAGGGAATGCAGTCTTTGCCATGACCCACAAGGCCTTCGGCTGCTCAGCTGGTGGGCCCACCCAGAACCCTGTTCCTTCCTTTGCACATGGCTTTGGAGCTCAGCGCAGTGCAGCTCAGCCTCTGGGCTGTTCTCCAAATGCCTGAGCACTTTCCCATCTCAGGCCTCTGCCTGGGATGCTCTCCACAGGAGTTTCCCTCCTGCTCCCTGCTCCCTGCATAGAAGGGAAACCTCCTTTGGAAAGCCTCCGGTGTGTTTGCTTATGCTTGTTTACATTTATAAATAAAATGTTGCTTATGAATATATATATATATATAAATTTTGCTTACATTTATATAAATATACAAATAAATATGGGTGTATACATTACATATCAATGGAATGTAAATAGGTAAGGACATATCATCTTCAGTATACAGTTTGACTTTGTTATCGTCATCTGTCTCTTCCCCAGAATGTGATCTCAGTGAGTATTGGGCCTTTTGCCTCTTTTATTCCTCGGTGAACCGCCCCCCCACCCCCCCCAGCCTCTAGAACAGTGCCAGGCAGGTGGGGTTAGTGCTCCATAAACACAGAGTGCACTGAATGAATGAATTCACTACTACTCCTTCTACCTCTAGGTTTCTGGGTCACAGGATCCTTCCCAGGACCAGGAGCCCCCATTTGCTCTGGACGCCACGTGGGAAAGGGCAACCTGAGCAGGACCAGAGCTCAGAAGTGGACCAGGGATGGTGGGCCTGAACCCGGCTGAGGACCCCAGCAGGACATCCAGCTCACAGATCACCCGTAACCTGAGGGCCTGGCAAAGGCAGGAGGAGGTTCCTGGTGGGAGGTGGCTGCTAAAACTGGAATCGGAGCTGGTGAAGAGTTTCTCGGCAAGACAGTTCACGTCTAAAGAAAATGATGAGAAGGAGGCAGTATCCCACCTCCGGGCTGAGGTTCGGGGTGCTCCCCAGGGATGAAGGCCTAGAAGGATCTCAAGCCTCAACCACCAATTCCTGGAGACCACCAGGCATCTCCAACCTTAAAACCCAACAGGCACCACTGGTCAGGAATGGGGTGGAAGGTGGGGTCTGGGGAGAGATGTCACAATGAGGCAGAGGACGGAGTCAGACTTGCCACTGGAGCAGGGCTGAGCTCCCAAGGCCCTCAGCGGAGAGTCGGAATAGGCTGGACCTGGCAATCCCGTGGGCCAGCTGTGGGGCTCGGTGCAGAGCCTGGGAGGCCGGCAGACAGGGGACCAACTGCTCTGTATGTTGCAACACAAATTCCCTTACTGGTGAGGATCCCAGTAGATCCACCAGGGTAGAGGCGTTTTCAAAATTGAGCAGTTCAACAGATTCTTGGGAGCACCTGCCGTAGGCCAGCCTTTGTGTGTGATGTGGAGACACCTTGCAGACGGAGCTCGAGAAGGGAAACAGAAGACAGACAGGGGCTTAGCTCTTCCAGACAGAGGCTGAGAAGCAGAAGGCTGGGGGCGGTCCCCAAGACTGTTCCGACTGTTGCTGAGTCCTCGAGGAGGACACCCTCCCGTGCTGCCGTACCCGCCGACCTTTTACAGCAAACGGCACAATCCCAGACAAGGGCATTAATTTTCTTACTGCTTCTCCCCGCTGCACACTTTTCAATTCCCTTGACTAAAACTAACACCTTTTCAGATACTGACTACCTCTACGTTATCTATTTCAGGTGCTGGAAATATCCAGGAATGTGCTGACAAATTTTTTTTTCTTATTAGTCTTCTTTATTATTTTACACATCATTCTCTCTTTTTATTTTTTTAAGTGAAACTGCTCAGGAGGTAAATATTAAAGACAAGCTTAATATTCTGGATCTCAAGGCTTTAGACAAATGCTATATGAGGAAAGGGGATGTTTTGTTGAAAGAGATGGAACACACCAGGTTTGAATTTTAGTGATCTTTTTTTTTTTTTTGGTCCTTAAAATGTAACTTTTTATTAGTGGTGTGACAAATGTTTTAAAATGACTCTTAAAATGGTGAATAACATAACAATAAAAAATTCAAAAATAATAAAAAATAATAAAATGACTCTTAAAAAAAAAAAAGCCTCGGGGGCGCCTGGGTGGCTCAGTCGGTTAAGCGTCTGCCTTCGGCTCAGGTCATGATCCCAGGGTCCTGGGATTGAGCCCCGCATCGGGCTCCCTGCTCAGCGGGAAGCCCGCTTCTCCCTCTCCCACTCCGCCTTGCTTGTGTTCCCTCTCTCTCAGTGTCTCTCTCTGTCAAATAAATAAATAAAATCATTAAAAAAAAAAAGCCTCGATTGGTAGCATTTGCCAGTTTTTTGTGATATAAATGTTCCCAGGTCAGCCGATTTCCGGTTCCCATCAGGAACACCAGGTTAGAGACAGGCTGCCTGGCTCAAGCACACTGTGGTGGTGACATGGTCTTGCCTTCCCATGCACTCGCTGCCTGAAAGCTGAACCTTTGCCCCTTTCGTGCACAGAGCATGGCTGAGCCTGCTCTGTGTCCCAGGGCACCATGTTGGTCCCTGGCCAGCCCTGGCTATGGCTCTGGACTACCCTGCTGGCAGCTCTGGACCCGAGGAGCAGGAACCAGAGCGAGGCCCTTTTAGGGACATTTTCCCTTGCTCTGAGCCCAGGCCCCTCCTTGGCTGCTGCCTCCCCTTCCAGACCTCACCTTTCCTCTCTATGGGCCCACCTGGGGCAGAAACAGCCTGTCCATGCTCCACACCCCTTGTGCACTCGGCCCCCCTTGCGTCGAGCTGGGGTACCTGGGCCACGCTGAGAGTCACTCCAGCTTCCCCTATGGGAAGGAAAGGATAGGAAGCATTCACAGGAAATCTGCCGGCTGGTGGAGGCAGCCTCGCCCACCGCAGGGCTTCCCAAACTTGAATATGCACAAGATGCTCCTGTGATCTTGTTAAAAGACAGATTCTGGCACAGTGGGTCCGGCATTTCCGAAACAGGCTCCCAGCAATGTGGAGGCTGCTGACCAAGGGGCCCCGCTCTGTGTAGCGGCAGGCCCACTCAGCCACAGAGTGACTGAGAGCCGAGCACTTCTTCCTAAATAGCTTTCATGTCTTCCTCTGTAAGAGGAATAATCAGGGCCAGAGCCAGGTTTTGCTGGGCCTGAGTATACAATTTAAGTACCTTTAAAAAGGAAGAAAGTGTACTGTATGATCAATACAATTTGAATACCAAAGTGGATATTTATTTCGAATGTACCACGGACTGAATTATACAAAGGCTGAAGCCCTGACCCTCCATGGGACTAATTCTTGGAAATAGGGCCTTTGCCAGGTAATTAAGGTTCAATGAGGTCATAAGGAAGAGGCCCTAATTCTATAGGACTGCCGTCCTTATAAGATCAAGAAGAGACACCAGAGCTCACTCCCTCCCCCTTACATTCTCAAGTTTGCTTTGGGTGAGAGTTTAATATCTTTTTTTTTTTTTTTTTTTAGAATGCTGAGTGGTTTAAACAGGACTAATTTTACCTGAGATCCTTACCTGACACTCAAAGAAACATTTATGTAGGGTCCTTTATTTTTATTGAGATATAATTTAAATTCCATAAAATTCACCTCTTTCAAGTATACGGTTCCGTGGCTTTGTAATTCTGTGGCTAAACACAGATTTGCGCAACCATCACCACTACTTAATTTCCGAACATTTTTATCATCCCCCCCAAAATAAACCTTATATCCATTAGCATTCTCTCCCTCTTCCTCCCTCACTCTACCCTCTAGCAAGCTCTATTCTTTCTGGGTTCACCTAGTCAAGACATTTTACATAAATGTAATCATACAACAA
Source organism: Neomonachus schauinslandi (assembly GCF_002201575.2). Classification (NCBI taxonomy): domain Eukaryota; kingdom Metazoa; phylum Chordata; class Mammalia; order Carnivora; family Phocidae; genus Neomonachus; species Neomonachus schauinslandi. Next base: position 5,180,345 of record NC_058414.1, read on the forward strand.
TTCTTGGACTTAGCATAAGGTTTTCAATGTTATAGCATATGCCAGGACTTCCTTCCCTTTTCTTTTTAAAGATTTTATTTATCTGAGAGAGAGAGAGAGAGCACAAGCAGGGGGAGGGGCAGAGGCAGAGGGAGAAGCATACTCCCCGCTGAGCAGAGAGCCCAATGTGGGACTCGATCCCAGGACCCTGAGATCACGACCTGAGCCGAAGGCAGACACTCAACCAACTGAGCTACCCAGGCGCCCCATACTTCATTCTTTTTTATGGCCAAGTAATATTCCATGGATGGGCCACATTTTGTTTAGAGTCATCAACTGATGAACATTTCAACAATGTCCACTTTTTGTCTATTATGAATAATACCGCTATGAGCATTCATACGGAAGTTTTTGTGTGGATGTATGTTTTGATTTCCCTTTTGTGTGTATCTAAAGTGGAATTGCTGGGTCATAGGCTAATTTCATATTTCACCCCTCGAGAACTGCCACACTATCTCTCCAAAGTGGTTGTATCATCTTTCAGCCCACTGACAATGTTTCCCCACATCATTGCCAGCAATTGTTATTGTCTGTCTTTGATTACAGACATCCTGATGGCTGTGAAGTGGTATCTCAGTGTGGTTTGGGTTTGCATTTCCTGGATGACTAATGACGCCGACCAACTTTTCACGTGCTTCATGACTTTTTGTGTCCCTTCTTTGGAGAAATGTGATTCAAGTCTTTTGCCCATTTTGGAAATTAGGTCCTTCATCTTTATATTTTTCAGTTGAGAGTTTTTTATGTATACTGTGCACAAGTCCTTTATCATATATATGATTTTGCAAATATTTTTTCCCATACTGTGAGTTGTTCTTTCACATGATTATGATTTTATTTATTTATTTATTTGACAGAGAGAGAGCACTTACCTGAAGGAGGAGAAGGGCAGAGGGAGAGGGAGAGACAATCTCAAGCAGGCTCACCACTGAGCGTGGAGCCTGATGCAGGCTCGATCTCAGGACCCTGAGATCATGAACTGAGGGGAAATCAGGAGTCAGATGCTTAACTGACTGAGCCACCCAGGTGCCCCTGGTCTGTATATTTTGAGTTGAGAGTTCTTTATGTATTTTGTGCATAGGTCCCTTATCATATATATAATTTGCAAATATTTTCTCCCATATTGTTACTCTTTCACACTCTTAATGGCGTGTTTTGAAGCACAAAATTTCTTACCTTTGAGGAAGTTCAACTAATCTATTTTCTCTTAAGTTGCTTGTACTTTCATGTCATATCTAAGAAGCCATTGCTTCCTCAAAGGTGTATTATGTATTTTAAAGAATTAATCCTTTTGATGATTATTACACTATGTTTTTTCCAAAGTGGTAATTTACGGATAGGGTCAAGCACAGAAAAAATTGGGAACTAATGGTAGCTTATCCTCAGACTCCAGCCCTCTCACCATGCACCTTACTCTTTGATTAGGATCTCTTAAAAAATAATTGGTTATAGCTTCACCTCTTGCTCCTTGTCTGGGCTAATTCCATTTGAATACCCATTAGACATTAATCCAAGGGACAGAACCCACAAAGTGGTGTCAGATATTAGCACCCTCGGAGGAAATGCAGAGGACCGGTTTGGATTCCCAGGAATTCTGAAATTATTGTCGGAGGCTGGACGGAGGGGTATCAGGACCCTGCTGCCTCCAAACCTAGAGTCCTCTGGCAGTGAAGGAACCAGAATAGGAACTGAGAGAGAGGGAATAGGACCATGCCAGAACCAGGTATGAGGTGGTAGGTTCTGGGCTGTTCCCGGCTGGGACATCCGGGAAAGGTTTGCATATGCTGGGTCTCAAAATCACAAGTGTGTGGGCTAAATCAGCCCCCATCCCCATCCCTGGCTCCTTTCTTTGGATCACCCTCCGGCATACCAGAAAATATCCATCTCTTTTTCTTTCTCTCTCTTTAATAATAACCATAATAACCAACTTTGTGTACTTGACAGACAATAGGTGTTGGCTAAATCAGTAACTATATTGTTAACATTTAAGGACAAATACTAGATGCCAAGCACTGTGTTGAACTCTTTAACAACCCTAATCATTTGATGTTTAAAGCAACCCGGAAGAAGGTTCTATTGTCCCCATTTTAGCAATGGAAAAACTAAGAGTTGGGGAGATTAACTAAATCACCCAAGATTACACAGAGCAAGGTCTTGTGCCCAGACATTACCCGGGACCTTATATTCTTGGTCATTATGCAAACACAATTGCTTTCATCTGTGCCCAGCACCCGTTTCTTCCATGAACCATTCAACACAGAGGCAGTTCCGGCACTTAGGATTTGTCAGCAAATGTGTGCAGCGCTCACTGCCAAACAGCGAATGGAGAGAATGTGTAGGTCTGGCTACTCTGTCAGGAAGCTTTGATTTTAGCCACCAGCTGTCACAGTTTTTTCTCCTGCTGAGCTCACACTAAGAGCTGTGCTTTCCCATCATGTGCTATGAAGAGGAACCTTCTCTTCGCCTTTCTGCCGAGACGTTGAGCCTGTGAATTTATGTAACTTTCCACCTACGCTGTCAACCCACACAAGGATTATGCAACTGGGTTTAGGATTCCTCGCCGTGTTTTCTGGAAATACGAGCCCTTCAGTACTTGCATCCTTGGATTTTTGACCAAATAGGATTTTCTGACCTGGGCTGTTGGGTGTTCTGCCTTTATAAATGATTTTGCCTTTGAGAACTTGCCTGGTTTGGGGGTCAGCTCAAGATTCAGAACATATGACCGTATCTTTTCATGCTTGTTCAGTTTCCTTCAATTCCGATGTTATTCCAAAAAGCCAAGCTGGAATTAGCAGCATGGCATGTTACCTTTCGTACTGCCCTGCGTGCTAAAACTCTGTTCTCTAACATAGTTCAAGAGCGGGGTGGGGATGAGATATAATGATATTTCCAAGTTTCTGATTTATAGTTTTGAATATTGGTGGCGTGTTTTGCCTCCCTTCTAAAGTGATAATCCCATCGTTTTAGTGAGCTTATGGGCCATGTTTCCCAAAGAGAAAAAAGAGGAAGAAACAGGGTTCTGTGTTCTTATACTCCCAAACTTTTAGTATTTAGGAGGGCTCTCAGCCGACACCTATTCTGTGTTTATCTTTGGCATCAGGCCAGTCCGGGCATGTGGGGTGGACAGAGCAGTAATCTGCCAGGGGCTCACATCTCAGGAAGAGCTGAGACACTGCCCGGAAGGAGCTCATTGTAAAGGGTGGAGGAATAGCTCAAGGAACCAAGGGTTTTGTTATCAGCAGGGCTGGGGGCTTTTAGCCTCATGCAGTGCCACTCTCCAGATTGTGACTGGGTCTAGACCTCTGTGGATTCTTTTGGTTCTGGCAGGTCCAAGAGGCAGTGGCCCCTGAGCCACAGTGCTTTGTGGACAGTGAAGGAAGGAGCTAGCATCAGGGGTAACTGATGGCGGATGTGGTAGTTAGAAGTGAGCTATGGTAACAGCAGCGGCAAGGGACGGAGAGACACAGGAGGGGCTCGGGGTGCCACCGGGTATGTAAGAGTACTAATCTATGCAGTGTAAGAACACCCTTGGGAGACTCCCAGAGCTGTCAGTGGCTGGGAGTTTCTGAAGGGTAAAGGGATAGAGGCAGGAACATTCTCATTTGTTACTGTCTTTGGGCATCATTTATTTTGTTATTTTCTCACTTTATTGAGGTAGGATTGACGAATAGCATTGTATATTCAAGGTGCACAACATAATGATTTCGGGTATGTCTATGTGGCGAAATGATCACCCCAATGTTAATTAACACACTGGTCACCTCACAGAGTTAGAACTGTTTTGTTTTGTGCTGCAGACTTTTGAGATCTACTCTCGGGGATTTTCCTTCCTTTTTTAAGAGAAAGAGTGAGAGCACCAGCTGGGGCAGGGAGAGGGGGAGGGAGAGGGAGAATCTCAAGCAGACTCCATGCCCAGCATGGAGCCTGTCATGGGACTAGACCTCAGGACTCTGAGATCGTGAACTGAGTCAAAATCAAGAGTCAGATGCTCAACCGACTGAGCAACCCAGGCTCCCCTCAGGGATTTTCAAATATACAGTCCAGCACTGTTAACTGTAGGTACCATGCTGTACATTACATCCCCAGGACTTACTCATCTTATAACTGGAAATGTGTTCCCTTTTGACCACCTTCACCCATTTTGCTGCCCATCCCCCACCCCACCCAGCATCTGGCAACGACCAGTCTGTTCTGTATCTATGAGCTTGGTTTTTTTAGATTCCACGTGTAAGTGAGAACGCACAGCATTTGTCTTTGTCGGACTTATTTCACTCAGCATAGCGCCCTCAAGGTCCATCCATCCTGTATCACATGGCAGGATTGCCTTCTTTTTTATGGCTGAATAACATTCCATTGCAAACCTATATCTCTACATGTATATCGCATTTTCTTTACCCATTCATCCATTAATTGACACTTAGGTGTTTCCATGTCTTGGCTCTTGTAAATAATGCTGCAGTGAACATGGGGCAGTTATCTCTGCAAGATGCGAATTTAATTTCCTTTAGATATATACGGAAGTGGAATTGCTGGATCATATGGTGTGTCTATTTTTAACTTTTTGAGAACCCTCCAAACTGTTTTCCAGAGTGGCTGTACACTTTGCATTCCCACCAGCAGTGCACAAGGGGTCCTTTTCCTCCACATCCTCGCCTACGCATACTATCTCCTATCTTTTTGATACTAGCCATTCTGACAGGTGTGAGGTGGTATCTCATTGTGGTTTTGATTTGCATTTCCCTGATGATGAGTGATGCTGAGCAACTTTTTCTTGTACCTGTGGGCTATTTAATATCACCTTTGAAAAAATGTCTATTCAAGTTCTTTGTCCATTTAGAAATTGGGTTATTTGGTTTCTGTTTGTGTGTGTGTTTGTTTGCAATTGAGTCTTACGAGTTTCTTATGTGCTTTGGATATTAATCCCTTATCAGTCAGGTATGTGGTTTGCAAATATCTTCTCCCGTTCTGCAGGTTGCCTTTTCATTTTGCTGATGGTTTCTTTTGTTATTCAGAAGCTTTTTAGTTTGATGTAGTCCCACTTTGTTTATTTTTGCTTCTGTTGCTGTGTTTTTTGTGTCATGGTCAAGCCCAATGTCAAGGAGCTTTTCCCTACGTTTTATTCTAGGAGTTCTATGGTCCAGGTCTCACATTCAAGTTTTTAATTCTTTTCAAGTTAATTTTTGTGATTGGTGTAAGACAGGGGTCCAGTTTCATTCTTTTATATGTAAATATCCAGTTTTCCCAGCACCATTTATTAGAGAGACTATCTTTTCTCCATTGAGTATTCTCAGCTCCCTTGACAAATATCAGTTGACTGTATACGCATGGGTTTATTTCTGAGCTCCTGATTCTGTTCTATTGATCTTCATGTCTGTAATTGTGCCAATACCATACTGTTTTGATTACCATTGGTTTGTGGTGTAGTTTGAAGTCAGGAAGCATGATACCTCTAGTTTTGTTCTTCTTTCTCAGGCTGGCTTTGGCATCCAGGGTCTTTTGTGGTTCCATACAAATTTTAGGATCATTTTTTTTTTTATTTCTGTAAAAAATGCTATTGGAATACTGATAGGTATTTGTAGATTACTTTGGGTAGTATAAACATTTTAATGATATTATTTCTTCCAAACCATGCACACAGGAAAATTTCCATTTGTGTCCTTCAGTTTCTTACATCAGTGTCTTACTGCTTTCAGTGTAGATACCTTTCACCTCCTTGCTTAAATTTATTCCTAAGTATTTTATTGTTTTTGATGCTATTATAAATGGGATTGTCCTCTTTCTTTCTTGTTCAGATGTTTTGTTGTTCAGGTATAGAAACACAACTTGTTTTTGTAGGTTGACTTTGTATCCTGCCACTTTATTGAATTTGTTCATTAGTTCTAACAGTTTTTTGGTGGAGTCTTTAGAGTTTTCTGCATATAAGATCATGCCATCTGCAAACAAAGACAATTTTACTTCATCCTTTCCAATTTGGATACCCTTTGTTTCTTTTTTAATTTTTTTAATTTAATTTTTATTTTTAAGTAATCTGTACACCCAACATGGGGCTGGAACTCCAACGCTGAGATCAAGAGTCACACACTTTACCAAGTGAGCCAGCCAGGTGCCCCACTTTTTTTTTTTTTTTTGACTAATTTCTCTGCCTAGAATTCCATACTATGTTGAAAAGGAGTGGTGAGGGTGAGCACCCTTCTCTTGCTCCTGATCGTAGAGGAAATGCTTTCATCTTTCACTACTGAGAATGACATTACCTGTGGGCTTGCCCTACATGGCCTTTATGTTTCCTCTATTCACTTTGTTGAGAGTTTTTAATCAGGAATGGATGTTGGGTTTTGTCAGATGCCCTTTTTGCAGCTATTGAAAAGATCATGTGATTTTTACCCTTCATCCTATCACTGTGAGGTATCACACCTATTAATCTGCAGATGTTGAACCATCCTTGCATCCCAGAAGTAAATCCCACCTGGTCATGGTGTATGATCGTTTTAACGTGCTATTGAATTTACTTTGCTAGTTTTCAGCTGAGAATTTTTGCATCTATATTCATCAGGCATACTGGCCTGCAGTTTTCTTCTCCTGTGGTGTTCTTACCTGGCTTTGGTATCGGGAAGTGTTGGCTTCATAATGCGAGTTTGGGAGTGTTCACTCTGCTTTGATTTTTTTTGGAGGAGTTTGAGAAGGACTGGAGTTAATTCTTTTAATATTTGGTAGAATTCACCAGTGAAGCTGTCTGGTCTAGTCTTTTCTTACTGATTCCATCTCCTTACTTATTATTGTTCTGTTCAGATTTTCTATTTCCTCATGACACAGTCTCAGTAGGTTGGGTGTTTCTAGGAATGGATCCATTTTTCATAGGTTGTCCAATTTGCTGGTGCAGAATTGTTCAAGGCAGACTCTTATGATCTTATGTCAATTGTAATGTCTCTTCTTTCATTTATAACTTTGAGTCCTTTCTATTTCTTTCCTTTTTTTTTTTTTCTTTTTGGTGAGTATAGCTAAAGTTTTGTCAATTTTGCTTATCTTTTCAAAAGATCAACTCTTGGTTTTATTAATCTTTTCTATTGTTTTCCTTTTCTCTTTTTTGTTTACTTCTGCTCTAATCTGTATTATTTCCCTTTCTCCCACTAACTTTGGGCATAGTTTGCTTTTTTTTTTTTTTTTTCCTAGGTTCTTGTGGTATAAAGTGAAGCTGTCTGCTTGAGATCTCTCATTTTCCTTGATGTGTGCATTTATCATGATTCCCTGTTAGCACTTCTTTTGCTACATCCTAGAAGTTTTGGTATATTGTGTTTCCACTGTCATTTTTCTCAAGATCCTTTTTTAATTTTCACTTTTGCTTTAGCCTTTGATCCATCGGTTCTTTAGGAATGTGTTTAATTTCCATGTATTTGTGAATCTTCTAGCTTTCCTTCTGTTATGAATTTATGCTTCCATTTCCATTGGGGTCAGAGAAGATATTTGATATAATTTCTATCTTCTTGAATTTGTTGAGACTGGTTTTGTGGCCTAACATGTGGTCCGTCTCAGAGAACGTTCCATGTGTACTTGAGAAGAATATGAGTTCTGTAGCCGTTGAATGGAATATTCCGTGTATGCTTATTATGTCCATTTGGTCTACAGTGTTGTTTAAATCTACCTTTTACTTTTTGACTCTCTGTGTGGATGAGCTATCCATTGCTGAGAGTGGGGTTTTAAAGTCCCCAACTGTATTGTATTGCTGTTTATTTCTCTTTTTAGTTCTGTTACTATTTGCCCTAAATGTTTACGTGATCTGATGTTGGGTGGTAGTTGAGCATTATTTTTTTTTTTATTATTTGAGTATGGTTGACACACAACGTCACACTAGTTTCAGGTGTATGACATAGTGATTCACCAAGTTTGTACATGATGCTATGTTCACCACAATTGTAGCTACCATTTGTCACCATATATCACTGTTACAGTCTTACTGACTATATTCCTTAAGCTGTGCCTTTTATTCCCGTGACTTATTCATTCCATACCTGGAGGCCTGCATCTTCCACTCCCCTTCACCCACTTTGCTGATCTCCTCCCCCTGCAATCATCAGTTTGTTCTCTGTAATTTATATTTCTGATTCTGCTTTTTGTTTATTCATTTTTTTTTTAGATTCCACATATAAGTGAAATCATATGGTATTTGTCTTTCTCAGTCTGATTTATTTCACTTAGCATCATACCCTCTAGGTCCATCCCTGTTGTCCCAAATGGCATGATCGTGTCCTTTTCTTAAAGCTGCGTATTTTTATTTTATTTTATTACATATGTGTGTATATCTCACATATGCTTGGTTGTGTATTATTCTTGTTTTCAGGCTATGGTAGCCTAGGAAACCCCAGGTCTATAACAAACATATTCTCCAGGAGTGTTTTTTGAGAATCTGCTGATTCATAATGACAGAGATATTGGTCTAGGCTTCTGGCTTTCTCTAGAAAGATATTTCAGAAGGGAGGCCTCTGCTTCCATGCATGTCTTTATGACAAGGGTTCACTATTTTCCCGGAAACTTTTCACACACCAACAACAGAAACATAGGCAACTTTCCCCAAGAACTGCTGCATATTGCCTACCGAGTCAGAAGGGTCATGGTTGAGTGGAGATGCCGCTGCCCAGACAAGGGTTTCCTGGTGCACCTCTCTCCTGTGCTCAGCAGAAGAACATCACTCTTCTCCTTGCCAGGGACTCGTGCGTTTTCTTAAAGTGAAAATGCAGACTGGAATATCAGCCTTGAATGCTGCAGGCCTATTGGGTTCCATATTGCAATCCCATTTTTTCTTTTCTTTCCCTGATTGAATGAAAAACCAAGCACGGAGATAGTTCTCAGACACAGCAGGTGTCAACATGGACAGGCCAGAACTGTGCAGACTTATCTCTCGCCTACATGCCCCAGGTTAAAAATTTGCCCGAGTTAACAAATGTCTCACATGCATGTAACCTCTGGAATGTTTACACCTCTGTACATACTACTTTTGTTTTTCCAGTTAGTCACTTGACCATCACATGCCTCCTTGGCAGTAAGTCAACTCCTCCATCTTGAGGCTCCCACTCCTGGTGGCTTATCCAAGAATTCCATAGAGTAAGTGGGGTAAACAGGTCAGATCTTACTCAGTGGGGGCTAGAGCCCATCGGTGGTATGACAAGTTGTTGCCAACTTGTGTAAAGTGGAAGCTTGCACTTTCTAGTAACCTCCCAGGCATCTGCCAGGCATATACCAGACCCCAGGGCCCTGGGGGACAGGATGGATTCCTGGACTCTAGAGCAGGAGGGCCCCATCTCCAGCTCTGCTTCAACCAGGGCGAAACAATGGGTTGAAGTCACACAGAGAACAATCATTCTCACAAGGTCACCCCTCTGGGGCCAAAGGGACCTGCTTGTCCCATATTTTCACAACTCATGAAAGCACCAAGTGATCCTGGGAAGAATGAGGGGCGTGCGATTCTGGGTGGCTGGGCTTCCACCTGGCCTTTGTGACAGCCACCCCCTCTCTGAAGAGGAGGAAACAGCAAGCCCACACGAGGGGCAGGTGGCCCCGACACACAAGGCCACATGGAGCGGCATGACCTACTGTCCCAACACGAGTCCAAGGTGGATGCAAAACTCAGCCATTCTCATCTAGGGATGGAGCAGGGCAGGGCGGGGGCCTCTGGGGCTGAAGAGCTGCCCGGAAGTGGTGGCGAGACCCCAGAGACTAAGAGGGAGAGGCAGTGGAATGGGACTGCAGCAGCCTGCTCATTTAGCATCTGTCTCCAGCTGGGGATTAGCAGTGACAGGATATGTCCCCCTGCCTCATGTTCTCCTACTTCCTTCACTTCCACTAGAGACCGTCCTTAGGCTCCCAGGGCCCGGCAGCGTGCAGTCCAGGGGGAAATGACAATGCAGGTCTTTGGCTCGAAAGCTGGGTGGAGGGCAGGTGGGTGAGGATGCAGCTAGAGGTACTAAAATGGAAAGCTTTCCCTTTTTTTTTTCCATCATCTGTCTTTCAACTTGCCACAGTGTTTTTATGTGCCATTTCCGGTCATCCTAAGTAAAGAAAAACCAAAAATGCTAAGCTGTCAGCATGAATATTAGCACTAGCTTTATATTGTGTAATGTCAGTTTTAAGTGGGAGTGGAATTTAATTTGTGGGAGAGCTCATGCATACGACATGTGTGTTTTCCGTGGCTCGCACGTGACACATGTGTATTCCGTGGCTTGCATGTGACGCACGTGTATCCTGTGGCTCATATGTGACACACGTGTATTCCGTGGCTCATACATGCGTGCGCGTTTCCTTCATAGCAGAGCTGTGGAAGCTGCACAAAACAAACTCTGCTGTATGGGCGCCTGGGTGGCTCAGTTGGTTAAGCGACTGCCTTCGGCTCAGGTCATGATCCTGGAGTCCCTGGATCGAGTCCCGCATCGGGCTCCCTGCTCGGCAGGGGGTCTGCTTCTCCCTCTGACCCTCCCCCCTCTCATGTGCTCTCTCTCATTCTCTCTCTCTCTCAAATAAATAAATAAAATCTTAAAAAAAAAAAAAAAAACGAACTCTGCTGTTTTCATAGTTCACTTCCTGACGCACGCACATCTTGCCCACAAATAGGAAAGGAAGGACTGAACAGGGCCAGTGGGCTGTCCTATCTTACCATTTCGTTATGTGACATCATCTTCGGGGTAAGAGGTTGGCTGAGGATAACTAGCCTGCAAGTATAAATCGGTAGATGAGTCAGAAGAGGAAAAACTCAGGGCTTCTCTTCCTGTCAATGGAGAGTCGAGTCTTGTGGGTTGCCCCAGTTATTTGCAGGGAATCTGTGTGTGTGTATGTGTGTGTACATGTATGTGCATTTGTGTATATGTGTATACATGTGTTTATGGATATGCATTTGCATGCATGTACCGATGTGCGTGTGCATGTGTGTACAGGGACATGAATGTGTGTGTTTCTGTATATGTATGTGTGCATACACACGTGTTTGCCTGTGTGTGTACGCGTGTGTGTATGTGTGCGTGTGCCTGTGTGTATGTGAGTGTGTGTATTGCACAAGAGCGCATGTAGTTCAGTTGAGAACAGAGTAAGGGATGGATGTCCCTTTTCCAAAATATAATCTCTCTAGAGAGTTTTAAGCGAATACAGGGAAAGCTCCCCAGGCAATATCCTGAGCTCTAGAACCCGGAGGAGTGGAGGTGCATTTCCCACGTAGAGAGAGGGCCTCTCTGTGCTCCAGGCTGCAAGGGACTAGGAACAAAGCGAAGTGTCTGTGGGTGCTCTGGCCACGGAGACCATAAGATTTCCAGTCTCAGAACCACTGCCAAGACACACACAGAAAACTGGCACACTCAAAGGTTTGTCATCTCAGACAACATGGTTAAGTACTGGCATATTTCACTGTAGTTACTCTATGTGGAAGAGAGATCAAATAAATGGGAAAAGCCTAAACTCCCAAGTGGTAAGGAGTCGATTCCAGAAACTTGAGGAGCTGGTCCATGGTTGTTTCTCGGTCCTATGAGTTGCAAGTGTAGAGTAGTCAGCCCCCAATTTTGGACTTTAATCTTTATTCCCTCTTCATTGTTTTGGTCACTTAGCAGCTCTAGCTGATGAGAATAAACAGAGGAATGATGTTTTTAGGGCCAAGGAGAACACCCAGAGGCCATTTGAACCAACCTAGTTTAGCCTGACAGACGTGCTTAATGCCTAAGAGGAAGTAGGCACAACACGCCTCCCTCTTCCTTCAATGGGGCCAGAAAATGACCCAGCAGTTTCGTGACACTCAGACCAATGCTTCAAACACTCATAATTTCTCACCTGGACCACAGTGCCAGCCTCCAGTGGCTTCTTCCAGCTCCTATAATGCGCAGACTGCCTTAGAATGACCTGACTGGACACGAGTCCTGCCCCAGGCTACCAACCGACATCACTCTCCCGGAAGAGTCTTCACTGGTTCCCACTGCCTGAGAAAAGTCAAATCTAAGCACTGTGTGTAACACTCAGGGCCCTTCATAAACCTGGCCTCCACTTTGCCCTCAGGATTTTCAGCAGGATTGGATATGCCTAGCCCTGTCACATGGGGCTGGGATTATTTAGGTCCCGGGAGCCAGAAACCTGGCAGGGAATCTAATCCGATATTCATTCATTCATTCATTCATTCATTCATGAGGAGAGTGCATCTGAGCAGGGGGAGGAGCAGAGGGAGAAGGAGAGAGAATCTCAAGCAGACTCTGCTTAGCGTGGAGCCCTACATGGGGCTCGATCTCACGACCCTGAGATTATGACCTGAGTGGAAACCAAGAGTCGGGAGCTCAACTGACTGAGCCACGCAGGCACCCCTCCAATCCAATTTTTAAATGTTGAAATTATTTAGACACTTTAAAGCACTGTGCGGTCTATACCAGACGTGTCTGCAGGGCAATATACAACTCAGAGAGACTGGCAATTATGAACCCAGGAGAGGAGCATGCCAAAGTTGAAAATTTCCTTACTGCCTTTCCTCCACTTACCTTGGAGTTTATTGTTCTTCTAACCACAAGTCAAGGAGAGCACTCTACCCCAATGACAGCAGGATGGATGTGTGTTCTTTCCAAGTGGACAGGAGATAGTCTTCAAGGCAAAAAAAAAAAAAAAAATTCTGGACCATAAAACATAAAAGGATTCAGATCATGCAAAGTGTGTTCTGTGACCGCAACAGAAGTAAATCAGAAACCAGCGACAAAGTCAGTATCTGGAAAACCCCAAATATTTGGAAAATAAATGCCACACAGCTAAATAGGCCAGAGGTAAAATAAGAAGTCAAAACGGATATTAGAAAATGTTTTGAATTGAATGAGAATGAAAACACACGGTATAAATTCTGTCGGATGCTGGTAGGTCAGCCTGAGGACAGAAAACAGTAAAGAACTGTATTAGGAAAGAAGCAAGGTTTCCATGAGGTGACTTCAGTTTCCACTTTAAGAAACTAGAGCAAGGAATGCAAAGTAAATCCAAACCAAGCAGATGAAATAATAAAGAGCAGAGAGGAAATAAATAAAATAGAATGCAGCCAAACTTCAGAGAAAAATCAATGAAACCAAACATCGGCTCTTCGAGATCAGTAAGACTGGCCCCAACCTCTAGACAGGCTAATCAGGAAAACCAAGAGAAAAGATAGAAATTATGGGCACCTGGAATGAGAGAGGTCACACCACTAGATTCTACAGATATTAAGAAATAAATAGGGGTGCCTGGGTGGCTCAGTCGTTAAGCGTCTGCCTTCGGCTCAGGTCATGATCCCAGGGTCCTGGGATCGAGCCCCGCATCGGGCTCCCTGCTCAGCGGGAAGCCTGCTTCTCCCTCTCCCACTCCCCCTGCTTGTGTTCCCTCTCTCGCTGTGTCTCTCTCTGTCAAATAAATAAATAAATAAATAATCTTAAAAGAAAAAAAAGAAATAAATAAAAACATCATGGACGTTATCCTAATAGAATTGACAGCTTAGATAAAGTGGACAAATTTCATGAAAGACACAAACTGCCAAAGTACATTCAGAAAGAAATCACCTACAATTCCCAGAGTCTGTTAATGACTTTGAATTTGTAAACAAAAGCCTTCTTCCAGGCCCAGATGGTTTCAGTGGTGAGTTTCACCAACACTGAAGGAAGAATTAATAACTCTACAGAAACTCCTCCACAAAGTGGAAGAGGAGGGAATGTTCCCCAGCTCATTCACTGAGGCCACAACCAGAGAAAAATATTTTAAGAGGATTTTAAAAAAGGATAACCGATGCCCTTCATGAGCATAGATGTAAAAAGTCTTAGCAAAACTTTAGCAAATTGACTTCAATAATATGTTTTTTTTTTTTTTAATGTAATGTGATGAAACACAGTAACAAAGTGGATTTATCTTAGGAATGAGAAGTTGCTTTAACGTTCAAAATTTAATCATGTGTTTTGTTTCACCATGTCAATAAAATAAAAAGTAAAAACCATATGATCACCTCAATTAATGCAGAAAAGGCAAGTAAAAGTCAAACATCCAGTCCTGATTTAAATATAAAACACTGAGCAAATTAGGAACTTAAGTGAATTTACTCAACTTGATCAAGACACCCCAGGAGATGGGAGAAGACGCTGTTGGAAACCGTCAGGTCTGGAGACAGCAGAATTAAAATTCTGAATTACAGGGCACATCGATCACTGCTGACATCTCAGGGGTATCCATGGGGACTCAGGGAAAGTATTTTATGGAGCAGAGATACCAAGGGCTTCAGCCACAGGGTGAGGGGCACACGTGCTTTTCTGTAAGATACCCACCGTTGCCTCTAAGACCTCTCGTTCGGTCCTATGGAGGGTCCATCCTTCGTGGCTCCAGAGAGTGGGAGCTAAGAACCTGGGGGTGGGGGTGGGGATGGAGCCAGCTTTGGGGAGCACCAGGCTGACAACTGCTAAAAAACAAAATTCAACTGAGTAAAGTTGAAAAATTTGAAGATATAATTGGCTTTATTAAATGATTCATGAATCTGGCAGCATCCCACCTAGGAAGGAGAGGAGAGCTCCAGTGAGCTCCACAAAACAGAGGTTTTTAAAGGCAGCGAGAGGGCATTAAAAGAGAAGAAGAAAGACATTTTTCATCAAGGAATGCACTGCTTAGGCAAGGTTGCCTTCCTGAGGGGAACAGAAGGGGCGTATCAGTACATTTCCTAGTATTGACCTGGAAATTCCATGTGGGCTGGTTAAACGTTGCATTCCTGGGGGTGGAAACTGTGGTTGGGTTAGGTCTTCAGTCTTGGCTTCCTGACTTGGGGCCTCGACCTAAGTGACACCATTTTGGGGCCTGAGGTTTTCTTTTCCAACTGTGAGTTGGCTTTAATGGTCCCACAGATGCCTGGGGAGAGAGAGGCAGAAGTCTCTGCTTACAGACTAGGCTTGTTCTCTCCAGAAGCCAGCTTCCAGAACTGTTCGTATCTCCGCTAAGAGCAAAGAGAGAAGCCCATAGCGACACAGTGACATCAACCCGCTGGCCATTTGCTCTGTCCTGTGACTGTCCTATCCGAGACTGAGGGGACCCAATAAAACAAGAGTACACTCGGGAGAAAATATTTCAGCTCTGACTCATGGGACTCAATTCGTCATCCCCACTGTCTCTTCTGGACATCTCGGTCCCTGCGCTGGTACGCCTTCACACTCTCTTTCCAGGTGTTTCTCCGGATGGGGCTGCCTGAGGTGCCCAGACTGACTGCCCTTTTTGGAGCTGATAGACCTGCGTTGTCTGGCCATGCACTCAGATGCTACCTGGACCGACTCTTTTCTGGCATCTTCTCATTTTGTTCAACAAAAATGTGCCACGATGCCCATCCTGTTCCAGGACCTGCAGTAAGCAAGGAGAGACAAAGGTGAATGGGATAGTATCTGTATCCTGCTGCAGAGAAGCTGGAAGGTCCTCCTTGGGGACCCTAATGGTGATTCAGGGTTACAGACCCACAAAAACAGCCTGGGCATCGTTGCTGGATCCGCGACCCGTGGAACGTCTCACGCTGAACCAGGCGTTTGCCATGTATTTTTGATCTGGAGGTGGGTGCAACCTTGGCAATATACACTCTCTTTCAGGATGAATCTAAAAGTTCCTTTTTTTTTATTTTACAGGACAGAAGAAAGTAAGCTGATGTCTGCTGTCCCAAAGAATGAAAGGTGCCCAGGCAAAGTCAGCCCAGGCAGTGCGGAGTCCGACCCCAGGAGCCATCTGCAGAGCCAGGAGCATGTTCTGGAAGCTGGTTTCTGGAGAGAACAAGCCTAATCATGTGAACCTTTTGAAAATGGACTTTTGAAGCCAAAGAATTAGCTGAGAGATAGAGTCAAAGTGCAGGAGATAAGGCAGCTAAAAACGCAGGTCTCCTGAGTTGGGGAGCAGGGAGAAGCACAAATGCGGAGGCCAGGTGTGGGGGAAGAGAAGAGCAGAGCCAGAGGGGCCGGGACACCTGCATCCCAGGAACAAACTGCCCTGATGCCTGCAAGTGCAGGTCCTTTGCCTTTTGCTCTATGCCTCTGGACTCTACGTTTGCAATGCAGCCAATGAGCCCCGATGACCGGGTGCTGCTTCTGGCTTCTGCATTCTGAGACTCATGCTCCAGGGTGCACCACCACGCTTATGTTCCTTCCCATTCCTGAGTGAGAGGGCGTGGGAAGGGAATGGTGCCAGAATCCTCTGCAGTTAAAACCAAAACAAAACCAAATCTCCAGGTGGTGTCCTCCCTGCTCCACGGGAAGCCTGCTTCTCCCTCTCCCACTCCCCCTGCTTGTATTCCCTCTCTCGCTGTCAAATAAATAAATAAAATATTAAAAAAAAAAGAAGAAGAAGAAGAAGAAGTGTCCGGGCTTGCGGGACCCAGCCTCACCTCCCCCTTCCCCACACAGCTCCAGACTCCACCTCACCTGCCCCTGCCCCGGCCACAATCACCCGCCCGCAGGCAAAGCAAACTCAGTGCGGGCCTCACCTCCCATGCAGCCCTCTCTGAAATGCGTGTGTTTAAAATGATAAAAATGTAAAGACGGCATCAAGAGCAGTAAGGAAGAATAAGTTACACCCCCCATGCAGTTTTAAAACACTAAATAGAACTTTAATATTTTTTACATTTAAAAATAACACTTTGAAATGTTTTCAAATTATTTTTTTGTATTTTATTTATTTACTTGTTTGAGAGAGAAAGAGAGCACACATGAGCAGGCAGAGGGGCAGAGGAAAAGAATCTCAAGCAGATTCTGGGCTGAGGATGGCGCCTGACGCCAGGCTCCACCCCACAACGAGGAGATCAGGACCTGAGCTGAAACCAAGAGTCGGACTTAACTGACTGAGCCAACCAGGTGAAAACCGAAACGTTTTCAAGTTATTTTAGACTTACGCATCAGTTGCAAATACGGCCCAGAGAGTCCTTGTGTAGTTAGCATGTTACATCACAGCAGCACCATTTTCCAAGCGAGAATACTGCTATTAGCAGTGAATTATGTATGTATGTATATGTATTAACTAAGTCCTCGACTTCAGCTAAAATTCACCCGTTCTTTCCCTGATGTCCATGTACCATGGACTTCTAGAATTCTTTTTTTTTTTTTTTTTTAAAGATTTTATTTATTTATTTGAGACAGAATGAGAGAGAGAGAGAGAGCACATGAGAGGGGGGAGGGTCAGAGGAAGAAGCAGGCTCGCTGCCGAGCAGGGAGCCCGATGCGGGACTCGATCCCGGGACTCCAGGATCATGACCTGAGCCGAAGGCAGTCGCTTAGCCAACTGAGCCACCCAGGCGCCTGACTTCTAGAATTCTTAAGCTGACTGGTTACGATGTGACAGATATTTTATTTTTTAAACATATTAACTTACTAAAAATCCTCAAAACCCCTCCTGAAGTAATGATTTACCCCCACTTCACAGAGGAGGAGACAGGGCATTATATCATTGACTGCGTTCAGACAGGTAGTGGGGACAGAGCTGGGACTCGAGCCTTGCTCTGGGACTCAGCAGCCCACACTCAGCCACGATCAGTGGCTCCTCCAGGATAGACTCAGGGCTGGACACCTCCTGGGGGGCCCTCCCAGCCGCAGTTCTGGGTGCAGAAGACACCTGATGGGGCTCTTCGGGGGGCGGGGCAAGCTGAGGCACTTTTGGAGTGCAGGGCTTTGAGAAAAGACAAAATACCCACTTGACAGATCTCATCCCACTGTGTGACTCTTAGGGTCGATTGGAAAGTCAAAATAAAATTCTAGATGACGCTGTTTAGGCCAAACTCACTCTTGGGACCGGACTCTCTTCAACTTAGCTCCATGTTCTGCTTGGGTCTAGTTTTATTTTAAGGTAGAAACCATAAACTAGAAAGATGTCAGCTCAGAAATGTTTGAATTATGAGCAGCTAGATGGAGAACAATATCAAACAGGAAAAAGGTGGCATAGGGAAAAATGAATAGTCTGTTGTGAAAGCTATTGGTTCTGCACTGTCCTTGGAAGTTAATTATAATGCGCACATTGCAAACAACCTGTTAATAAGCGTTAGGGTTTGTTAATAAGTGGAGTTTAGAGGGGCGCCTGGGTGGCTCAGGCGTTAAGCGTCTGCCTTCGGCTCAGGTCATGATCCCAGGGTCCTGGGATCGAGCCCTGCATCAGGCTCCCTGCTCCACGGGAAGCCTGCTTCTCCCTCTCCCGCTCCCCTTGCTTGTGTTCCTGTTCTCACTGTCTCTCTCTCTCTGTAGAATAAATAAATAAAATCTCTAAAAAAAAAATAAGTGGAGTGTAGATACGGGGCTGTTCAACTCAACTCCCTTACATAACGATTAATTGCTGTATTTTCTCTTACACCCAAGACACATTAGTGAAGCTTCATGGTTCTTTTCTTTCACATAGAAAATGATTTCACATTCCATTAAATACTGACCCATGTCACATTTGTTCTTGTTTCTCACTTTTGAACATCTTGAACAAGGAACGTTTTCTGGAGATATATACTAGTTTGCCAGGGGGAAAATGCATGGCGAGCATTACCCAGGGAGTGGCTATCAATGGATCAGTGATACGCAGAGTAACAGAACAGGTGTTGTTCAGTGGTTGGACCTGGGCCCAGTATTGTTTAACATCTTTATCAATGGCCTGGGTGAGATGGAATGGAAAGCATGCTTTGTACACGTGCAGCTGATACAGAGCTGGAAGGGGACAAATCAGGCCCCAGCACAGGGGGTTGTAATTCCAATTGACCTTGGCAGGTAGTGGTTTCCACAATTCAGCAACATGCATAGACGAGATTCCACGAGTGGAGAACAGTTAGGAGAAAGAGAGAAGTATAAAGACAGTAGAGAGGGCTTTTGATTCTTCAGCGGTTTGCCAGCTGATGAGGGACCAGGGAAGGAACACAGCAAAGACGGTGGCCTGGGAGAGCAGGTGATGTCTTCTGCACGCAGCCAACATGGTGATTTCTTAGAAAAAGGAAGAGAGTATTGCCCAAAGGTAAATTTCTTAGAGCTGTACCAGGCTCAGAGATTGGGGAAGGGTTGAAGAGAGAGGTGGTGCAAGGTGTGGATGACTTGACCCAACAAAGGATGCATCTGCAGGTTAGTCTGGGAGGAGCAAAGCCAAAGCTGTCCCTCTTGTGAATGGTTATACAACCAAGTGGGGCTGAACAAGAAGGCATGATTTTGTAATCCCGCGGAAAATAAGTAACAAAAGCAAGCACAAGTAAATAAATGAATTCTTTAAGGTCGTGTAAGGTATATGCCAGTACAGATAAGAAATAAATTATTAATATAGAACATGCGGAACTAAGTGTACATAACATAGAAAAAGCTATAGAGTTATGACTTTTAAGAGAACCCTGAATCTTGTGTTTGGAGACTGAAGAAAGCCAAAAATCCTGCCATACTCATCACATTTCCTTTGAGAGCTAAACAAACAAGAAACAAAGAAGTAGATAAATACATACATATTTACCTAAATAAGGTGTGGGTAGAGGGTGGGATCTCCTGTACTCTATTGAGCTACCGTTCACGGTTCGTAAAATTCACACTTTTAAAGTCCTCCTGGGACTGCAGGTAGACCAAAGCCCTTGTTAGCCTATGAATGAGGTAGCAGGAAACCACTGAAAATAATTAACAAACTGGATTTGGTTAGTTTAAAGAGCAGGAAAGCTCGGAACCAGAATTTCCAGAGGCAAACAACCGATTTCCTAACTGCAAAAGTTGCTAAAGGAGGAAATGAAGTTACTGCCACAAAGACTTTTGAAATTCAGATAAATTCTGATTTTTATGTGTGCTTACATGACAGTAAGATTATACCCTAAGATTTTAGGGCTTTGTGTGTGTGTGTATGTGTTATTTGGTTCTGCTCTGTTATTTGTAAGCTCTCTGATTGTGTTACATTGCGAAGGGCAAACTCATAAAAAGGAGCAATCGAGAAGCAGGAAAGCAAATTGTTATTAGCCATTTGGGCCAGCGTATAATGTAAATATTTTCTCAGACCCTGACAAAATAGTCATATGAGCAGCTGAGTGTTTCTTCTGTCCTTCGTTGAATAGCAGTGCTCAATGTTGGAGTTTTTAATCGGCTGTCATCATGAAACCAGATGGCATAAAATGATGCAATGGGAAATATCAGTTCTCCCACCAACAGGGCGAGAAGTGGGCTGTGGTCAATCTCAAGCAGGCCTAGCTGGGTGGAACCAGACCAATGATCGTCCATGGTCACTGTGATGGGCTTGCCCTTCTGGTGATCTGTCCTGCTATAACTCACTGTGGAGACCCTGCCTTCCTGCCTTGAAAAGAAATACCCTTTCCTTAGTTGTATGATAACATCTGAACGTTCCCCCTTTCTCCCACTTTCGATGAAGGGGAAACAAATAGAATGTGGACAGCAGCTATGGGGGTATTTCACAGATGGTGCCAACTGATCTACAAAAGCCTTTTGTTTTCAGGTACCCTGCCATCTGACAGGTGTTGATGGTCCAGTGGACTCAACAGTTGGCAAGCTGGTTACCACCCCCGGTGAAGTTCATGGCTCAGATCCATACTGTCTCAAGGGAGAAAAGCCCTCAGTTGAGGGGGTGGGGGGCCACAAGGGGGCCAAGCAGCTCTGCATGAACAGTTATCCACTTCACATGATCAGGACCCAGAGTTCTCTTTAATCTGTTTCACAGTGTAAAGGTGATTCCCAAAGTTTCTTTCAATTCAGATGAAAATGCAAAAAGGTATCAACTCTCAGTAGGCTGATAAATGAGCCTTCCATAATTTCTACTCTCTCCTACATTTCCAACCCCCTCTGCCTTATTACCTCCTTCACCTCCCAAGCTGAAAGGGAGCGAGCATCCACCCAGCAAAAATGTGCCAAATGCTGTCTCCAGTACAGATGCCCCTGAAAATAGCAAAAATTAATACAAACAAAAACTGTGTTCTACTCCCAATGAAAGGAACGAAAAACTGAAAAAGGAAGTCAGGAGGCATTGCTTCCATTTGGAAATTTCTAAAGAATATTAGACTATGGGGGCTCAGTTGGGGTTAGGTGTCTGACTCTTGATGTGGCTCCATTACAAATTTTTTAAATGAATTTTTTTTGTAGACATACATTGGTGGAGGACACATATTTAAAAATTCTCTCCCTCTCCTTTTTGCTGGGAAGGAATTGGGGAGATAACAGATCAGAGGATCTCTGGCTTCTCTGCTCCAAGATATAGTAATTAAACTCCATTCCTCTTAATCATGTGCAGTTTAGGCACATTTCCAAAGAAAAGAGGAGTAGATGGTTGTTTGGTTGGATGGATGGGGTTGTTCATTAACCAACGGGCTTGCACTGATGTTAACAGGAGAAAGAGATCAACATTCCCTGTCATGGTTCTTGACTCCGCAACAATTCTTTAGCGCACCGACGGTCACAGGTATGACCACTGACACACCGTCAGGCCAGCCGCCTGCAATTCAGAGATTCATGTGGAGCCGCCCAGAACGGTGAGCACATATGTACTGCAGTGTCTCTTTCTGGATCCGATGTTCCCATGACACATGATACAGTCTGTCCAGTGGCAGGGCTGTTCACGTTTCAGGTCTGAGCTCTGATAGCACCTTCCAAATAAGGAAGAGGATAGCAGGGTGCGCCTTGTGAAGGCAGGTGTTGAGTTTCAATCCATGAGGAAGAACGTATGGGATCCCTGGTGTCAAGTTTGCCTTGGCATCCCTTCCCTTCCGGAAACTTCAGACACTCAGGGACCTGTGCGGTAATTCCTTGTTCCATGAGCAAATCTTTCCCCCGGGGTGTAGCGGCCTCACTTTGACTTACACATGTGGGAATGTATGCTAAGCTGTATTTGTTAACTTCTTAGGTTTAAATTTGCTTGCTGTGCCTACCAGTGACCCTAGTTTAAAGCAGATAGTGACATGAGTGGATTGCCCCACAATCCCTTGTCAACTGTGAAAATGCGAATAGAACCTGAGGGCGGACACTTTGTTTTCTGGCTACAGTGCTGCATTTGAAGTTAGACACGTAGCTCATAATTATCAGTGATAGAAACTAGGGCACATCACTTGGAGCTTCTAAGGCTCCCTTTCCCCAGTCTATAAAATGGGACAAAGAATAGTGAATGTCTTGTAGAATTGTTATGAAGCAGCAAAGCTTGGTAGACTGTAGATTGCCAAACTCATCTAAGGAATGACAAGGAATGTATTTCCTCATGTACCATTTAACTGACTGTTAAGGAAAGTCTGAGCAAAAATCTCACAGAGAATTGTGCCAGGAAGGGAATCAGCCATGACTCTGTGGTCTCTCTGCAAATCTTAGTTGTGTTGTGCATGGATGCTTGAATTTCAGGCTCACTTCTCCTTGAAAACCTTGATCTCAGTTTGGAAGTAACCTCAAAAAGCCATAGTGTCTAAATACTGCTCTACAATTTTATTTTATTTTTTTAAAGATTTTTTGAATTTTTAAGTAATCTCCACACCCAACATGGGGCTCAAACTTGCAACCCTGAGATCAAGAGTCGCATGCTCTGCTGGTTGAGCCAGCCAGGTGCCCCTACACTAAAATTTTGTGTATTTTTTTATTTTTATTTTTTAAAATATTTTATTTATTTATTTATTGGGGGGGGGGACGAGGGGCAAACAGGGAGGTAGAGGGACAAGCAGAGTCCACGCCCAGTGCCCAGCCCGATGCAGGGCTCAATCTGACTCCAAGATCATGACCCGAGTGAAGCTAAGAGTCAGCCACCCAAATGATTGAGCCACAAAGGCACCCCCACACCACATTTTAGAGATTCCATAGCTTTGGTCCAAAAAGGGTGAATTGACCTTGCGAGGAGGCTGCATCCTGACCAGTGGGTCGCTGGTGAAATGGTGAAATGGTAGAGAAATGGTGGCCTCAGGCCACATCAGCTCTATACCCTTTGCCTTCAGACTGACGACTGTCTCTGATTCCATTTTTTTCTGGCTATGATTTGTTTTCCATGTAGTAAAGACACCTCCTGTTGGTTATGACTAACATCTCTTCTTGGCATCAATACACCTCATCACAGTTTAAGAAGTTGAGGGGCACCTGGGTGGCTCCATCATTAAGCATCTGCCTTTGGCTCAGGTCATGATCCCAAGGGTCCTGGGATCGAGGCCCTCATCAGGCTCCTTCCTCGGTGGGAAGCCTGCTTCTCCCTCTCCCGCTCCCCCTTCTTGTGTTCCCTCTCTCACTGTCTCTCTCTCTCTGTCAAATAAATAAATACAATCTTAAAAAAAAAAGTTGATACCTGGTTTCTACGTTGCTCTCTTGTGGATTTGGTTAATGGAAATCATCCTCTTTAAACAAATCGGTACGGGCTTACACATACGCAGAAACTTCCACCTGAGGGCTGATGATAAGACCCTGAACTGAGATGAGTTTACGGTGGAAAAGGAACCTGGCCTGACCCCAGACCATGGTCCATCCACTTCCTTTGTTGAAATCCAACCGCCCGGTTTTTGTGGTGGTTGGCTGGTCCTCCCTGCACTACCAGAGAGTACCAGAGGTGGCGCGCTGACACCCCCACCCCTCCCCCCCGCCCCCCCGCTGCTCCTGGAGACCTCACTAACAATCTCTGTACAGGTGTGCTCGCTGGGTTTTTACAATCAGAATGCTGAACCCCCAGAGGGTAAGAAATGAAGATAAATTTTAGAAGTGGCGGTTGCATGTGACAGGGTAGTAGTTCAGTTCATTAAGCGACCTTTCCCAGACTATCGGGTGACACTGTGTCATTGGATGAGATGTCGATTCTCCAAGTAGCAGCATGTGGGAAAATTTACTTGGGATTTTGTCCCGCTCTGACCCTGATCCATAACCATTTTCTGCAGCACCAGCCTGAAACCGGCAGCTTGGGAGGCTTGGTGCACTTTACCTGCTAGACAGGTTTCCCTTGGGTGGAGGGGTTTGACAAAGACAGCCTTTATCCGTCACCTAGAGTAGTTCCACTTAGCCACTGTTCATTTTGGTATGACCACTTGTTGGCAAAAATCCAGGATTCCCTAATTGAATGAAAACTTTGTTTACAAGGTTTCCCAAATGTATCACATTTATAAAAATTAAAACAAATTGTATCTGAGTCACAAATATGAGCCTCAGTTCGACCACAAAGGATATAGTCATTAAAAAACAAAGAAATCTAGAGGGAGGAGAGAGCCAGAGTGAGCTTTCAAAGTACTATGCTGCTATGATTTCTATTGTTGGTTTAAACTAATGTTTTTATCTCAAAGTGCTACTTCTTTGAGTTAATCCTTTAGATCGGCTTTCATTTACTAAGTGTTTATTAATTACCAATGGATTTATTGAGAGCCTACTATGTTCTAGAATCTCTTCCAGGCACTGGGAACTCTGAGCTAGATCAGAAGTCACTTCTGCTGGAAAGGGCCTTCTGATCCATAGCTCATCTCTTTGGAGTTCTGTTATTCTGTTTAAAAAAAAAAAAGTGGGTCCCATTCACCTAATAAAATCTTGTTTTCAGTCTACAACTTGCATTTTCCATCTAGTTAAGCTCTTTTCTTATTTACTTAAATTTTGTTATGTGTGTTCGTGTGGCCAAGTGCGCAATTCTTCAAGTTCTTCATGAGTTTTTTTTTTAAGATTTTTTTTTATTTATGAGAGAGAGAGAGAATGAACAGGGTGAGAGGCAGAGGAAGAAGCACACTCTCCGCTGAGCAGGGAGCCTGATATGGGGCTCGATCTCAGGACCCTGAGATCAGGACCTGAGCTGAAGGCAGACGCTTAAACGGCTGAGCCACCCAGGGGCCCCAATATCTAGTCTATTCTTGATTCATATTTGGGTTGATTTTAGTTTTTGTCTATTATGAATGAAGCTGCTATGCACATTCTAGTGAGTGTGTTTTTGTGGACACAAGCATTCATTTCTCTTAGTGTTACATCTGGGAGTAAAATTACTGGACCGTAGAGTCAGCATATATCCAGGTGCAGAAGCTGCCCACAGTTTTCCGAAGTATCTGTACCAATTCACATCCCCGCCAACAAAGTATGAGAGACCCAAGTGATCCACACTCACACTGTACTTGGTGTTGTCATTCTTTTAAGTTCCAACCATTCCAATATGTTTATAGAGGAGTTTCACTGTGGTTTATAGTGGAGAACTGCCCTGGTGACTCACGCTCATCACAACTGAGTAAGTGGATTTTCTGGTTTCTATATCTGGCTCTTATGAATTTAGTTAATGTGAATCATTGTCCTTGATCAAATCAGTGCTGGGCTCACAGAAAAAGTTGAGTTTCTACATGGAAAGCTGAGGATAGACCCCAAACTGGGATGATGTTACAGTGGCGAGGTGAGCTCAAGAGGGGGCATGCAGATGGCCATGCGCCATTGTCCTGGACGAGATTCTTTGTCTTTTCCAGAATGATGCTCAGTGGATTAAACGTCCATCCTCTGAGCTGCTTCCTTGTATTGTCCAGCTTCTTTAACTTGTGTTCCCTAGATCCTGACTCCATATTTCTGTGCAACCTTCCTGTCTCCAGCCCTCCCTATCATGTGGGTCCCTCTGTTCTTCACACGCAAAACACAGACTGGAATACAGTGAGGCCCAGTGGCTTTTCCTTCCCCTTTCTCAGCCTCACTTGTCATGGGACACTGATGGGCTCCTCCCCTCGCTGCTGTCCATGAAGCCGGGTTTCCCAATCTCCCCACCCTCTAACCACTCCTTCACTCATTTCCTTGCTGGCATTTGATTCACTACTCGTTCTTTAATGAGGGAGCCCCAGATCTCTGTCTTTGGCCCTGTTCACCCCACATACATACACTCACAAGACAGCTCAACCATGAGTGTGGTTCTCATGTTCAGGCTGACAACCCTTAAATCTGCACTCCGACTTAGATCCAGGGATGGTTCTGAAACAGCCTATGATATAAAATTTAACCTCTCTTCAAAAGCAGTCATACAATGTAACGTGTATAGTCTATCTCTGGCTTGTGGCATGTGGGAAGTTTCCACCCGGCAGAAGGGATACTTCTGGTTTGATCTCATCGTAGCTGGAGGATTTTAACTGGGTCTCGACATAGAGGCAGCTCATGGGAAGCTGGTAAGAAGGAAGGTCTGAGATTGAAAGACCATGTGAGTGAAATCATAGAGGTGAGCTAGTTCAGGTGAGTAGATTGTCCTGGCCACTTTGAGCTCAGCCCTCCGTGTAGTCTCTAACAGCTCACTGCAATGTATGGACGCCTTTCGGCTCTCCTGTCATGGTTCCTCCAGGATCATGTCTCTCCCCCATAGTGGCTGAATACCATGTAAGGTCCTCATTTCTGTTCTTAGCACCTGCCTGCCACACCTTCTTAGAGGTGGCGGTCCCTTAGTCATACCCTCAGCCCCCTGAGACCCACTCTGCTCTGACTGTCCTGTCCCCCTGACTTCATTCCTTCTTCTGTTTCCATCCCTGCCACTTGGCATTGGCTCCCTGCGTTCTCTGTCCTTTAGTGACTTTGGTTCCTTTGGGAATGATTCAGAGATCCATGTTCCTTCCTGCGTCCTTGGGTCACTGAGGTAACTCTTCTCCTGGTTCAGCCCCACCTTGAAACACGCTTGCCTTGGCTCTGTGCCTTCAATGACTGTCCACCAGCACTGCCATAGCTAAATAAACAGGTGGGCACTCAGTGAGACAGTGGGGTGGCCGGGCCGCGTGACGGACAGCCTGGCCCGCGGACCAGTGAGTTTGGACCTCATTCTGATGAGGGCAGGAAGGAAGGGAGTAACACAGTAGGGGTCATGTTGCAACACCGAGGCTAATGTTTGCAGAATGAGTAACAGAGTGAGGGGCCGCTGAGCACCGCTGCTGGGATCCAAGAAAGACAGGGTGGTTTGATACGGTGGGAAGTGGATGGATTTCAGATGTTGGGAAAGAAGAATGAGTTGTCCATTTATAACCTTAGTGACTGTGCTTAGAACAGAAATGAGGAATCTAAACAGAATTCTGGGCTTGGCTACTAGGTGCTAAGCTGTAAATATGTTGGCTGAGCCACGGCTAAGATGTAGATACCCTGTCATTCCCATCTAATTATGGACACAGAAACACTTCCTCACTTGTTCCCAGGTCCTCACAGTTTGGATTATAAAATATGTATATTTTTCAAGATTAAACTTGATTTTAAAAAAATTACCTTGGCCATTAAGCAAATCTGGTCTTTAGCCAAAATATTCATGTTGTGTCTAAGGAGAATAAAGTTTGCAAGATGGAGCCTCAGTGACAGCCGTGTGGGATGCTGTGATCACTCTGAACTTGAGGGGCTTGGGCCCCTTCCCCACTCCAGTCCAAACAGCACCACCTTTTATGAACTCATACTTTGGGGTTCTAGGCAACATCTTACTTGAAAGCTCACTTTCTGCTACTAGAAAAACAGTTTAAACGATTAGACTAGGTTTCTTTCTTAAATTATTTTTTCTTTACTTAGAGAGAGTGCAGGGGAGAGGGGCAGAGGGAGAGGGAGAGAGAGAAACTCTAGCAGACTCCACACTCAGCTCAGAGCTCGACATGGAGCTTGATCTCAGGACCCTGAGATCGTGACTTGAACCAAATTTAAGAGTTGGATGCTTAGCTGACTGAGCCACCCTGGATACCAACAATTAGACTAGTTTGTTATAACATACATTAGTTTGTAAATGGTGAGACAATGATTAATATGCTTTTCTGCTTCTTATGTTCTTCTGTATATTCCTGGACGTAGAAACCACATCATTACATTTAGGGGGCTTCCCTTTTCTTATAGGAACCTTACCTTTCTCTATACTGAGAGAGAATTTTCAAGCACACACCTAAAGTTTGGTTTCTTCTGGAGTACAAGGCAAGTGTCTGCCTCTGATTCTTCCAGTAAAAATCAAACAAAAATTGTGTTTGTCTTATGGTATTCCTGGGACATTTCAAGTATTTCAGAAAATAAAGATATATATGTATATATATATGTATATATATGTGTATGTATATATATATATGTATATATATATGTATATATATGTGTATGTATATATATATATATATACACATATGCTATATTTTTGTGTATTCTATATAGATCCTTTGATGTTATCATCTTTGGTGGGGAATAGAACTACTCCTATTGGTTAAGTACAGACATTGTATCCTGAGCATGGAGACCCATGGATTGGACAGAATGTGTCAATCATTGTGTCCTTACTTGTCCTGAAGATAACATTCCTCCCAGGTAATGCAGAGAAACGTGCTAATGTCCAGACTACAAGGCTGGGAGACCGACTTTGCCCTCCTGTGTCCTAGAGGTGGTCCTGAGCATCAGTGATGTGTGTTGATGACAACGGACCAGCTGGAGGGCAGTGACTCAGGAGAAGAGTGGCCTGCCCTTAGGGGATTCTCTTCCCCGGGGAACTTGTACCTGGCCCTGGATCTTGCCTGGATCAGTCTTATGCCTTTCTCTCCCTTCATGCATAAGCAACCACACTCTCTCTCCCCCCACCTGCCACCCCACTGCTTCCTTTCCTCACTCACGTTTGACCTGACTTCAATGTGCCACCTTGGTTATTCATTGCCTTACTGTGGCCTCGGAGCTGATGGTCCTCTTGGAAAACATGTTAATCCTTTCTCTGTCCTTCATGTCCTTCTAGAAAACTGTGGCGAGGTGGGTAGAGAGCCAAAGGCAACTAAGTGAGGGCCTCAGTAAAGCCATGACCTCACCCTGCCTTTTGTCGAGGATGGAAGGTGTGCTTGACCGTGTTCTCCTTATCTACTGAAACGCACATTAACCCACAAAGAAACAGAGGGACTGTTTTACTTACCGTTTGGGCAAACACAGTAAGTAAATGATGGCTCTAACTCAAGTAAAGTCTGACTTCTCACTCCCTTTGAACTTGTCAGTTTGCAAATCTCCCTGCTTGGCTGGTCTGACATAAATGATCCCATAGTGGAAAATGTCAGCAGCACCCAACACTTCCGGACGGGAGAAGCTATTCTGGGTTCAAACACCCGACTCTCTAGCCTAATAGGCATCATTTTATCAGGCTTGCTTTAATGCTCTCCTTTTAGCTTGCTAAATAGGAAAACATTCATCTTTATTGCCCCCTAGTGATGAATGGTTGCAAACACTTAACCACCAAAGCATTTACTGATACTAAGTTGTATTGAAAGTCCCGTTGTTTCATTCTGCATATAAAGGTAAGGCACACTTAAGATAGAAAAATACAGTGTATCTGGACCTCTCTTTTGAAATTCAGGGGTATTTATCCAAATGCCTACTCTGCAAGTCTGCGTGGACCTCCATGCCCATCTCGAACTTCCGGTTACCCCAGGAAACCGCCCTCGCCACAGTGCTCCCCACCTCCTCCTGCTCGGAGCTCCAGCCATGGTCTTCAAGATCTCCCCAACCTCTCTCTTTCTCCCATATCCCGCATCCTTTGCTGGTGTCCCTACTTCAAAATAAGTGTACTGGAATCCAGTCTGTTCTTGACACCACTGATTCCACACTGCCGATCCAAGACACTGTCATCTCCCGCCTGGATTTTGGCAAGAGTCTTCTTGCTGGTCTGCCTGCTTCCAGTGTTATCCACTGAAAGTCTGTCTCCCACAGGGCTGCAGAGCGCTATCCTTTTAAAACAGAAAAATCCAGTAGTGTCCTCTTTACTCTCAAAGCCTTCCCAAGACTCTTCATCTCATTCAGACCAAAAGCCAAAGCCCCGCAATGGCCTGTCAGCCCTCAGGATCTGACCACTGGCTATTTCTCTGATCTTACCTCTTACTACACTCCCTGGTTATCCACTGGTGTGCTGCAAATGTTTAACTGGCACCCCAGGTGAAAGGGCCCTGATCTGTACCATTTGTCAGTTTCCATGGTGTTAATTCTCCCATTACGGCCAATTCCAAGCTACCAGTGTGAAGTCCACTTGCACACAGAATTCTGAAATGTTTCATAGTGGACCTTGGCTGGCTGGTAGGGCAGCTGCAGCCCTTGACTGGCACCCACTCCAGGAGCTCAGCTTGGCCACGTGGGCTCCTTGCTCATCCCCGAACATGACAGGTGTGTTCTCACCTCCTCTCTCTGTACTGGCTGGTCTTTCTGCTTGGAATGCTCTTCCTTCCGCAGTTATGGGGTTTAATCCTGTTCTTTCTTCCAGTTGCCTTATCAGAGAGATGTCCTCTTACTAGAATATTTAAAACTGCGCTTCCTAATCACCATCCCCTGCTTAATGTTTGTTTGGTATTCATCATCACCTGACATATTATTTTTTCTTCTTATTTTTTTTTTTTTAAAGATTTTGTTTTTAAGTAATCTCTACACCCAGCATGGGGCTCGAACTCACAATCCTGAGATCAAGAGTCACATGCTTCACTGACTGAGCCAGCCGGGTGACATCTTATTAACCCATTTACCTGTTGTTCTGGGCTGATTGTGTCCTTCTCTTTCCCCCAAAATTCATATCTTGAGATCAGGATGTGACCATATCTGGATATAAGGTCTTTAAAGAGGTAAGTAAGTTAAAATAAGCAGTGCCCTGTGGGAAATCTAGGTCCACCATGGGAGGGACACAGGATGTGGGGCTGTGAAAACTATGCATGTACCCTTAGTAGATGTAGACATATCACCAAGTCTCCAGTCAGGGCTCCTGGAAGAAGAGCTCTCTTCATGTGACATCGTAGGGTGCTTCCCTACCTGCTTGCTGTGCATCCCGTCCATGAAGATTCAATGTTCCAGCCTTATGCTCTTTTTTTCAAGTGTCTTGCACTCAAGACGCTGACCATGCTTCTCTGCTCCTTGTCCACAGATGTGTGACACTATGCTTGCCCTTACCTTGAACTTGTTCCCCAGACCCCAGCACGGGCAGAGTCACAGAGGCCCTGCTACCTTGGAGCAAATGTCAGTGACTAAAATCAGGGTCAATAAATAGTTTTCTGGGCTGATACTTCTTTCTGCATATGAGGATAAAATCGTGATCCCAGGGTTGCCAGCCGGCTGGTGGGGCTCCTGGGAGTATCTTGATGTTTTATTTGCCTGAGATCCTTTTGGAACTTGGAGGGCATATATAAATACATTAATTTTCTAGTATTTTTAATTTTTAGTTTTTAGTATTTAAGAATTAAGAAGCAGTTGTGCTCCACTCATTCAAGAATGAATAGGTCTGGGCCCTAATCTTTAATGGGTATTAACATCACAAAAGGAGAGACAGACCCCAGGGAGGCACACAAAGGATCTGTGTATTTTTATCAAAAAACTCTGAATTAGAGGAAGGCCCAGAAAATGCATGATCAGGGGACATGTTGGACACCATCATAGGATGTGTGCGGTCAGGAACGTGCAGGCTTGCAGAAGCTCTACCGGAGCATGACCCTGGGTCTTTCAGCAAATTCACGTCAAAGAAAAAACCAGAGATCTTTAGGAGCCCTATCAACCAACTGCGAGTGTCGACATTTTTAGGAGCTGATTCAAAAAAGAAACTAAGAAACAAAAGACACATTCAGAGACATTTGAATGCTGCCCGGATATTGGCTGGCTGGCATAAAGAATCAGTGTTAATTTTCGGGGGAGTGATTGTGATTATTTTCTTCAGGGAGAATTTATCTGTTAGAAATGCTAAAATATATACGGATGAAATGATCCAGTGTTGGGAACTGTTTGGTGCAATCTGGAGCACGGAGGATGGGCGGGAGAGAAGGTTCACGCAGGCTGTGAGTTGCCGACGTGGGGTGATGGGCACAGGGGAGTTCATTTTATGATTTTTCTCTATTTTTGTATCTGTTTAGAAATGTTC
Source organism: Neomonachus schauinslandi (assembly GCF_002201575.2). Lineage (NCBI taxonomy): Eukaryota > Metazoa > Chordata > Mammalia > Carnivora > Phocidae > Neomonachus > Neomonachus schauinslandi. Next base: position 5,212,073 of record NC_058414.1, read on the forward strand.
ACATTGAAAGCAAAAAAAAAATAAATAAATAAAATAAAAAAGGAAGAACAGCTAGATGAAGTTTATAGCCACAACCTGATTAGAACAGAGACTGTAATTAAGGGATGAAAGACAAATCCAAATAAATAAGTCGAGTGTTCTTGCTTAAGAGCAACATAATGAATCATGTGACACAATTTCATTCACATAAAGTGGGCTTACATAACTTTTGCATTTATAAGCAATAAGATTCTGGGGCACTTGGGTGGCTCGTTTGGTTACGCATCGGACTTTGGCTCAGGGCATGATTTCGGGGTCCTGGGATCCAGCCAGGCATCAGGCTTCCCGCTCAGTGCGGAGTCTGCTTCTCCCTCTCCCTCCGCCCCTGCCCCCCACTCATGTTCTCTCTCTCTCCAATAAATAAATAAAATCTTTATACACACACACACACACATATACACACACAATAGGATTCCAAATTTGGGAACAAAAGAGGAAAACAGTAATAGTCACATGGGTTTTGGCTGCCGGGTGGCTGGGGGCATCCAGGGAGGAGAAACACTTGGTGTGTCCTAGGTTCCTTTCAAAGACCACAGTGGCGGACCCCTGCTAGCCTGTCTATACTTCCTGGTCTGGCAGCTTGCCATTTCCAGGGATTTCCCTTTCCTACTTCCTATGTCTCTACGCTGAGGGTGTGAATTCACTAATCTCGTCAATTGAAATGTGTGAATTTCCTAGTGGAAGTCACTAAGGGCATAAGAGTTTATCCAACTTTCCTGCGGGAGAGATACTTGCCTATGTTTTATGATGGCGACATACTAGGAATACATTGTACAAAAGCAGCATTTTCTTTTTTTTTATGATTTATTTATTTATTTGAGAGAGAGAGTTGGATGAGGGGCAGAGGGAGAGGGACAAACAGATTCCCTTGATCCCAGGACTGCAAGATCACGACCTGAGCTGAAATCAGGACTCAGACGCTTCACCAACTGAGCCACCCAGGTGCCTCTAAAAGCCTTTTCTTTTCTTTTTTTTTTTTAAGATTTTATTTATTTATTTGAGAAAGAGAATGAGAGAGAGAGAGCATGAGAGGGGGGAGGGTCAGAGGGAGAAGTAGACTCCCTGCTGAGCAGGGAGCCTGATGCGGGACTCTATTCCGGGACTCCAGGATCATGGAGCTGAAGGCAGTTGCTTAACCAACTGAGCCACCCAGGCGCCCTCTAGAAGCATTTTCTAAGAGGTAATCAAATTGATTTCAGATCATTGGAAAAGCTGTACAGGCACACTTTGTTTTATTATGCTTTGCTTTATTGTGCTTTACAGACACTGTATTTTTTATTAAGTAAAATTTTGTGGCAGCCCTGCGTCGAGCAAGTCTGTCCACGTCATTTTCCCCACACCATTTGCTCACTTTGTGTCTCTGTGTCACATTTTGGTACTTCTTGCAATGTGTCGAACTTTTTCATTATTATTATGATTATTATGGTGATCTGTGATCAGGGACTACAACTCACAGAAAGCTCAGAGGATCGTTAGCATTTATTTAGCAATATGGTGTTTATTAATTAAGATGTATATTGTTTGCTTAGGCATAATGATATTGCACACTTCATAGATTACAGTACAGTATAAACATAACTTTTAGATGCATTAGAAGCCTAAACATTCATTTGACTTGCTTTACTGCAATATTAGCTGATTGTAGTGGTCTGGAACCAAAACCATGATGCCCCTGAGGGCCTGTATTCTCTCAGGGTCGGAGGCAAGGGGCCCTAGTCCAGGGGTGCTGGTCAGTGTGGTGTCCTGTCAAGCCTACTGCATCATGGTGGCCACCTGGGCTTGGTGATAAGGACTGTGGGCCTCCCTTGGCAGGTGAGGAGGAGCTCAAGGAGCAACTACTCATGTCTGTTGTGGGCACAGAACGTGCCACGCAGTTTCCCACCACAGATTTGCAGTGGATGCACAGAGCAGCGTTTCAAGTGTGAACATGACAGGGAGGGATGATTGGTGTGTGACAGGGGCCGAAAACCAGGGTCGAAATCTCAGTGCCACTTTTCCTAATTGTATACACCAGGCCAAGCTGCAGAGACAATGCCTTTCCTTCCAGGAACAGCGCCATGAGGTGAGTGGAGTGGGGAGCCACCCAGAACACAGAATGGGCTCAGACCAGACCGATGGATTGCTGGAAGGTCTGAAATAGACAATGAGCCAGCCAGGAGTGGGGAGGAGGCCAGAGGCTCAGATGTCCAGGCTCTACACTTTGGGGAGTCCCACCGGACTCTGCACGCAGGCAGGGCTCAGTGAGGCTGGGTGAGTCTGTGCCAACGAATCTCACCTGCATTGCTGAGGTGGCCCTGGTGATGTGTGCATCCCACATGGCAGCCAAAACCTGGGCCTGAGCACTTGCAGAGCTTCTCCCTCTGCATCACGGGGCCAATAAGACACTGGCTTCAGAGGGAGCGTGTGAAGAAGAGCGGATGGAATTGTGTACCCAGCACTGGGTAAATGGGCAGGGCTTGACCATGATCTGCAAGAACGTGGTTGGAGCATCTCCATCTGAGACCAGCAGGGCTCCCTCCGGAGCTCCCACCTGGAGACCTGGAGCAAGTGAAGTACTCACTCAATCTAAACAGCAGCCACTTCTGTCTGGTGGGCACTCTGGCAAACTGCAGGACTGGGGACTGCAAGGCTCTCCGAAGGGACCAGGACCAGGTCATGCCTGCAGGTACAACTCCCACAGTGCAGCAAGCCTTCCTGGTCTCCTTCCCCTGGATTAATGGTCTTCCAGCTACAGGACCCAGTGAGGAAAGCTACCTGCATCTTCAGTATGAAAACCCTTGGGGGCAACTCGGATGCTGGGCTCTTTGGTCTGAACAGAGGTGTGGCTCCAAACCCAGGGAGAGGGGAAAGGTCAAATGTTCCAGACCACAAAGCCCAGTTCATAAGAGACGGACTGATAGAGAAGCGACAGACACACAAATGAATAAGCCGTGAGTGGCTTCCAATCTCTTTGGGATTTGGCAATAAATGAATCATAAATAGTTCAGCTAAACCTATTTAATAGCATGACTATTTGTTTTCACCTCTCTGCGCACACGAATATACCATGTTTCCATAGGAGGACATTTGAGTAATCTGAGTATTTGAGTAGAAGTAATTTTTGTACTTATGTTGCTACTAATAGGGGAAGGTTCCTAAGTGTAGGCAAGGCTGTCTTAGCCTCATCCCAGACAACAGGTGCAGCTGTGGATCCTGCTGGGCATCCTCTGCTACACTCACCTGCGACCCCATGGAGCCAACTCCACCCCAGTGCATGGGCAGGACTGTGGTTTCAAGACTTCATTTCCCTTTACCGTTTTATTTCTCTGAAGACCATACATGCTCTGCTATCCCTTTTCTTAACTTCTTATTTTGCAATCTCCAAGAACTATTCCCACCCCCCACCCTTGTTATCCTCACAATGACCATTTTGGAGTCATTGAATCTTAGAGTCAATAGGGACTTCTCAGGACTTGCAAGTCCCTATTCTGAATAAAGCAATTAATCACCTTCACCACTGCACTGCAGGAAGCTCCTAATTTGACAATTATTACAACATTGCTTATTTCATAGAGACATAATTTGTCCTGGAACATCCTCTCACTGGATTCTCCATGCGTATGAAATTTCTGCTCCTGACTAGTTCTTTCCTACCATTCTAGTGCTAGTGTGGTGAGGTCTTGTTCCGGTTGATCTAAATTAGAATTCCTCTAGTCACTCCCTAGGACAATGCCCTGTTTCTGTTCTATTTCCATCTGGCTTGTAGCTTCACCCAAACAGTTAATGTAGTCTAGAAAAGCCCTCTCACTCTTCAGTCCAGTACCCCAGAATGAGTAGAATCCTTCATACAAATTAAATTTCTTTAAAACTCTGAAAACAATTGTCACAAGCTGCCTCTGATTTTTTTTTTTTTTATTCTGTATTCCCTTCTTGGATATCCCTTCTAAGTGTCTTTATAATGTACCTCCCCCTCTGTGCTTCCATAGAAATCCATGCAGATGATGTGGTAGAATGGAATGTTCTATTATCAGTGGACATATTCTTTCTCTTCACCCCACTTTTCCACAGCATGACAGAGACTCTCATGGCATATTCATGGGCCACCCCACATTTCCCTGCCAGCTGGAGGTGAGGCAGGGCCAGGTGGCTTGTTCTGGCCAATGGACCATTACTGGAAGCAGGTGACATCGTTTAAGTGTTGGTGCACTGCACTCAGGATCTGTCCTCCTCTGCATTGATGACGTGGGAGGCCATGTGTTGAGATAGGTGGTCAGTGGTGCGCTGGTAAATGTTGAACAACATTTGCTACTTCTGGGGAACAAAGGCCATGTGAATGAGGCATTTGCCAATTTCATGGTGTAAATACTTCCACCAAGGCCAATTTCACGCTGCCCATGGGTTGTCTCTGAACACAGATTTGGGAGGAGATGCCAACATTTGGCCATTGCAAGCTGGTGCAGGCAGCTCTAGCATGACACTGGAGATACTGAGCGACCGTGTGGAACAATCAGGATGATTGTCTTACCAATAAACAGACATTACATGAGTGAGAAACAAACTTTTGTGTTTTGAGCCACTGAATTTTGTTTGTTGTTGGAGACCAAACCTGATTAATTTCCCCATATTGGGTGCTAGATTTCAGGTCTGCCATTCCCAAGAGTTGGTGAACCAGAGCATGTGCAAATCAAATTCTTTGTTCTTCAAGTTCAAATACTATGGTGTAGTAGAAGACAAGATTGAGAACTACTTCTTGAATAAGTTACTTTCCCCCCCCGTACTTACTAAGGGGTCAAAATTACTCTTCCGACGGAGGAAGACAAGAGACTTGCAGGTAGGGGAGGATTATAGGTCCTGAAGGGCGTTGCTTCCTGCTCCTAGAAGCATCACCTCCTCTAAGGGAAGGATGGGCTCTCTGGGGAGTTGGGAATTGCTCCAGAGGAGAGGGCTTGTGTCCATCTTCTGGAGACCGATGAGGCCTAGGGGCAGTGAGTATGGTTGGTGGATAGTATGCATGGGCAGAGCAGGTCTGAACAGTGTTCCAAGTCTCAGGTGGCCCCAGGCGAGGACCACACTTCTCACCTACATGGACATCAGAGCAGAGATTCAGGGCACTGATCAAGAGGTGGTGTGGGTGGTGTGTGGAGGCCCCTGGAGATGAGAAAACCCACAGTGGAGAAGGCACATCTAGGTCCATGTGTCATCAGATACTCATGGATCAGACACATGGACACCTTCCCCTCACTACCCATCTCCATCTGTGATGCTGCCTCAGTCCCTGAATGTCAGAGGGAACTCAGGGGGCAAAATCAGAAATCAGGAGTGCCTGAGTTCTCATCAGAAAGTGATCGAGAAAATCCTGATTTTTTTTTTTTTTTTTCATCACGGAAGATGGAAAAGAAGGAGAGGTTGGGTTGTGGAAGATACCCTTCTGCACACGTGAGTTTAGTGATATGAAAATGTTCTTACTCTAATGGCGCTGAATGGCTTACCACTCTTGTATTAGTATTCTACTGCTGCATGACAGATTACCACCGTTTAGCAGGTTAAACAATGCTAAATAAATTTTCTTACAGTTTTGGTGGATCGGGATTTGGAGAATGGCTTAGCTGGATCCTCAGCTCAGGATCTCACAAGGCTATGATCAGGACGTTGGCCAGGGCTGGGGTCTCCTCAGAGTCTGGGCTCCTTTTCCAAGCTCACTGGTGGTTGACAGAATTCCTTTCCTTGAAACTGTACAACTTATGGAGGCTTGCTTCTTCAAGTCCAGCAGGAGGGAGAGTCTGACTCCATTCTCTGACCTCCAAGCCCCCAAGCCCAACCAGGATGATCTCTTTTTTGATGGCTCAGAGCCAACTGCTGAGGGACCTCAGTTATATCTGCTAGATCTCGCAGAGTCTGGGACTTTTCAGCCTCTATAATTGTGTGAGCCGATTTCTTATAACAAATCTCTCTTTTTTTTTTTATAACAGATCTCTTTATATATAAATATATGTTTTATACACACACACACATCCCATTGGTTTGTTTCTCTAAATAACCCTGATTAATATAGTGTCTTACCTATTTTTAATTATACGGTTCAGTGGCATTAAGCACAGTAGAATTGTTGAATAAGCACTATCCCACCCATCTCCAGAACTCTTTCATCTCCTAAAACTGAAACTCTGCACCCATTGAACAATAGCACCCCATTCCCTCTCCCTCCTCCCAGCAGCCACCATTCTACTGTCTGTTGCCGTGAATTTGACGCCTCTAGTTACCTCATTTAATGGAAAATATACTATATAATATCACCCATATATCATAGTCACATATATATCATGATATATGTATACATTTTGTACCTGGCTTCTGTACTTAGCATCAGGGCTTTAAGATTCACCTACATTGTGGCACGTGCTCAAACATTCTGGTTTTTCCACATCTTTGCCAACACTAGCTTGGTTTTGATAGTAGCTGTCCTAAAGGATGTGAGCCAGCAGAGGCTTCAAATATTTTATTGACAAAATGAATTTTCATGGGAATTTTTTAATGAACCTCTTCATTCTATTTAAGCCCCAGATGCCTCATTTATATAAATAATTTTGCCCCAAAGTATGTGACAAAGTCTCCGGGCTAAGGCTGTAAAGGATTAATATCCTTGCAGCATGGAAACGCTCGAAACTTCTCAATGCAGCACATTCACAGAGGTGCTATTCTGCTGTGAAGCGACGCTGTGTGTCTTTGCGGGTTCTGGTCACATGAAGTGTCAGATGGCTGAGAGGTGGGACTGGGACAGAAAGGAAAGATGAGGTGGGATGCACAGACTTGAGTTCTGATAGGAGATGGTATGAGGGTAAAAGAGCTGCTGGGTTGGCCTCCTAGGCAGATCTCCCGTACACCTACCTGGTCCAGAGGTGTTTCTGCTTTATGGGTTCTGCCTCCACTGTCCATGCTACTACCCACGCAGGGGTAAAAATGCACAGACCCAAGGGGCTATGCCCATTTGGAATCCAAATTCCCTTCCAGACCACATCCTGGACCCCAAATTTCTCTTCACAAGCATCCCCAAGTCCATCTCCAGGGCATGCAGAAGGCTTTTTTCCTAGTTTTTCTTCCAGGTGGTGGATCATACCATCCGTGTGAGTGCCCATGAGCCTCAGAGTTGTCCAAAAAATGGTTGATTTCAGAAACTCTGGACAGAATCTGGACTTCCAAGCTGTGGTGCCCACACAGCGGTATGGTGGTGTCGGATGGACCCTCCTGGTGTGGGATGGACCAGGAGTGGGACAAGAAGGGAGATGGTCCAACTGAGGGCTGGGCATCAGGGGCTGGCTGTCAGCCCTACTTGTGACTCATTCTGATGTGGAATGACAAGACATCTGATAAGCCCTAAGACCCTTGAGGTCCTTACCAAGCTACCTTTATAAAAGTAAGAGGACAGAAAGAGCATTCTGTTTAATAATTGTTGAACCTAATTGGTAAGTGCTGATATTTTAGACATAGGGTAAATGAGCCTCCGTTTGTACCCTTGCTCGGGGTCCTGCAATTGTTAGGTTTTCTGGCTTATGAAGTAACTGGTTGGAGTGATCTCCTAAGATAAGGAAAGGAGGAGGAGGGGGAACAGGTTGATGCCAAGCTTTGTCAGTTATTTGGATACCACTGGAGGCTTCACTGTGCCATACGATTTATGGTGGGCTGGTGTTGCAAGGGCAGCCCATGCAGTACACTGGGGAATAGCTCCTGCACAGTGCCAACATGGGGATGTCTTCTTCCTTCTGGGGTGGCCTGGCTTCTTGTATTCAGGCAAACACCTCTTCTCCAAAATCCAGCTCGCTTCCTCTTCTCTTCTTTTTCTGGTTATTCAGGCAGAGTTCATTACTTTTCCACCCAAGCTCCAAGCTTTTCTCAAACTCTGATCTAGCACTTATGACCCACAAGGTTTTACTTCTTTGTGTTTTTCTCCCTCCTTAGATTGGGAGCTCTTTAAAGGCAAGCACACTATCTTTTAAAATCTTGAATCTGGAACATCTAGCATGGTCCCTGGCATATGATAAGACTCAGTAGGTATTTGCTCATAGAATGCATCATTAAATACTTTTTGCTAGGATGGCCAACACATTAGATAATGTAGACATATGGACAAATCCTTAGAAAGACACCAATTACCAAAAGTGACAGAAGAAGAAATAGAATATCTGAATATACTTCTAACAAATAAGTAGATTGAATTGGTAATTTATTTTTTAAGACTTTATTTATTTATTTGAGAGAGAGAGAGAGAACGAGCAGGTGGCAGAGGCAGAGGGAGAAGCAGACTCCCCATGGAGCAAGGAGCCTGATGCAGACTCAATCCCAGGACCCTGGGATCATGACCTGAGCCGAAGGCAAACACTTAACCGACTGAGCCACCCAGGTGTCCCGATTGAATTGTTAATTTAAAAGCTTTTCACAAAGAGAAGCATAGGCACAGTGGTTTTACTGGTGAATTCTATCAAACATTTCAATAATAATGAATACAAATCCTTCAAAAACTCTTCCAAAACACAGAAGAGGAGAGAAAACTTCTCAATTCATTATATGGGGCAATATTACCCTGATGCTCATACCAGGCAAACACATCACAAGAAAACTATAGATCAATACCTTTTATGAATAAAGACACCAAAATCCTCAGCAAAATACAAGTTAACTGAATCTAGTATTAAAAGGAGATACATCATAACCAACTGGGATTCATCTCAGGAGACTAGGTAAGTGTAGCATGGGAAAAATCAGTCACTGTTATATACCGTATCGATAAAGGACAAAATAAAACACGCAATTACCTTGATAGATGAAGAAAAAGCATCTGACAAAACCTACTGCCACTTCATGATGAAAGTATTCAACAAATGAAGAATAAAGTAAACTTCCCTAACCTGATAAAAGGCATCTATGACAAATCCACAGCTAACATCATACTTAATGGTGAAAAAACCAAATGAGAAAGATGTCCACTCTTACCACTTTGATTCAGCGTTATCCTGGAGGTTCCAGCCAAGCCAATTAGGCAAACAAAAGAAATAAAAGCCACTCAGATTGGAGAGGAAAAAGTGAAGTTACCTTTATTTGCAGATGATATGATCTTGTATATAGAAAATCCTCAGGAATCCAATATAAAATAATTAGAACTCATACACGAGTTGAGCAAGGTGGCAGGATACAAGATCAATATAAAAATCAATTACATTTCTTTTTTTTAAAGATTTATTTATTTATTTTGGGAATGGGGGCTGGGGCAGAGGGAGAGGGAGAGATGGTCTTAAGCAGACTCTGTGCTGAGTGTGGAGCCTGATGCGGTGCTCGATCTCACAACTCTGAGATCACAACCTGACCTGAAACCAAGAGCCAGATGCTTAACTGACTGCACCATCCAGGTGCCTCAAAATCAATTATATTTCTATACAGTAGTGGTGAACAATCTGAAAATTAATTAAGAAAGCAATTCCATCTACAATAACATAACATCAAAAAATAAAACACATAAAAATCTAACCTAAGACATATGAAACTTGTATGCCAAAACTACAAAACATGAATCAGAACTTAATTGTTTGTAAGTTGGCAATGCTTCCCAAATTCATCTACAGATTCAATGCAATCTGTATCAAAATTTCACGCAGAAAATGGCAAACTGATCTTAAAATTCATGTCAAAATGCAGAGAAGCGAAAATAGCCAAAACACTCTTGAAAAGCAGAATAATGTTAGAGGACTCACACTTCCCAATCTCTAAACTTATTACGAAGCTACAGTAAGACTGTGGTGCTGGCATAAATATAGGCGTATAGTTCAATAGGACAGAGTGGAGGGTCCACAAATAGACCATTTGTAACCATTTATGGTCAATTGTATTTTTTGCGTGGTACCAAGGAATTCCCTGGAGAAAGGATGGTTGTTTCAAAAAACAGTGATGCGACAACTGGATGTCCATATGCAAAAGAATGAATTTCAACTCTTTTACATTATGTGCAAAAATAATTCTAAGTGATTTATAGGCTAAAATGAAAGAACTTTTGTCTTATATTTAAAGCTCCCATGTATTTATCAATTATATTCAACAATTATCCAAAAAATTAAAACTTCTTGAAGTATAAAACTCCTAAAAAAACACAGGAGTACATCTTCATGGCCTTCAGTTAGACAGTGGTTTCTTAGATATAACATGAAGAATGCGCAAGCAACAAAAGAAAAAGTAGACAGACTGAATTTCATAAACTCTGAAAATCTTTGTGCTTCACAAGACACATCCAGAAAGCAAAAAGACAACCCATGGACTAGGAGAAAATATTGTAAAGCATATATGTGACAAGATATCAATGTCCAGAATATATAAAGAGTTCTTAAAACTAAATAATAAAATGACAAATTACCCAGATAACATTTGTGTGGGGAATTTGAATAGACATTTCTCCAAAGACGGTATTCAAATGGCCAATAAGCACATGAAAAGATGATCAACAACATTAGTCATTTGGGAAATGCAAATAAAGAACACAATGATACCACTTCACACACACTAGGATGGCTAAATATAAGACAGACAGTCACAGGTGTTGATGAGGATGTGAAGAAATTAGAAACTTCATGCTTTGTTGGTGAGAATGTAAAATCGTGCAGCCACATTTGGAAGTTCCTCAAAATGTTAAGAGTTAGCATATGACCCAGCAATTCCACTCCTAGGTGTATACTCAAGAGAAATGAAAACATATGTCCACACAAAACTTGTACATGAATGATCAGAGCATATTCATAATAGTCCAACTGTGAAAACAATCCAAATTATCTATCAACTGATAAATGCATAAACAAAGTGGGTATATCCATACAATGGAATACAAGTTGGCAATGAAAAGAAAGAAGTGCTTCAGCCTGGATGAATATTGAAAACATTGCACTATAAATAATACGGATCATATGCTAAAGAAGCCAGTCCCAAAGACCCCATATTATATGATTCCATTTAAAGGAAATGTCCAGAGAAGGCAAACTTATGGACAGAAAACAGGTTAGTGGTTGCCAGGGGCTGGGGTGGGGATGGGGGTGCAGGCTTAATGGGTGACTTTTACAAAAGAAATGTATGCTCTCCCAGTTCTGGAGGCAGGAAGTCTGAAATCAAGGTGTCAGCATGGTTGGTTCCTTCTGAGGGCTCTGAGAATCTATTCCATGCCTCTTCCCCAGCTCCTGGTAATTTTCTGGCAATCTCTGGTGTTCCTTGACTTGGAGAAGCATCACCCCAAGCTCTGCCTTCATCTTCAGATGATGTTCTGTGTGTGTGCATGCATGGCTATGTCCACATTTTCTCCTTGTATGAAGACACCAGTCATATTGGAGTAGAGCCCACCCTAATGACCTCTATTTTAGTTTAATTAATTACAACTGCAAAGATCCTATTGGCAAACAAGATCACATTCTAAGGTACTGGGGGTTAGGGCTTCCACATATGATCTTTGGGGGGACACAATTAACCCATTCTGGGAGTGAATGCTATTGGGTCTCTTTCGGGGGTGAATGAGATGTCCTAAAATTAGACTGTGTTGATGGTTGCACAATTCTGGGAAGATAGTAAAGACCATTGAACTATACACCTTAAATGAGGAAGTTTATGATATGTGAATTATATTTCAATAAAGCTCTTACCAATTGTTTTCATTAGTGCCCCAGGGTGTTTTCACATCTGTTAAGTAATAAAACTTATAAAGGACTTTAAAGAGTGTCAATTTCAGTGGAGAATATTGACATTTATTGGAAATTAACATGTTTTTCATTGTATTAAAAACAATGCTAAACCAGTTTGGAAATTTGATAAACGTGAATGTTGAATCTTGAAATAAGTCGTTTCTCCCTCCAGAGTTTGCTGTGAAGCACAGTCTGGAGTCATGATTTCTAAGAATTTATGATGCCATCTTAATTCTAAAAATGTACTGTGAGCCAGAACAAAATACCAAGGCGGTTCAATGGTTTAAACACAGGAGCATAAACTTTGTGTCAAAGGGAAACAAATTCTTGATCGAATATGATAATATTATCACAATCGTATACTGTTTATACAAGAACATAATGTTCATGAAAAATAGGGAGTTTTTTTTTTTTTTTTTTTTGCAGGACAAAAATATGCTCCCTCTTTACCCCTGGCATCTACATCTGAGCTATGTGCTATTTTTGAAGAGCTCAATTAGCTTCTCACATCTGTGGATTCCACTGGCTGCTGACAAGTGGGTTTGCAGACACTGTCCGGGGGTATGGGAGGGTGTTGCAAAGGAAGAAGTGTTACAGATGAGAAATCTGCGAGGAATTTGCCTGGCAAGAAACTTGACTCCTCTCGTGGTCCTCTGTCCTCTCCTAAACTATTGCTCTTGGCAGAAGCTGCTCATCATGCGTGACTATGGACCCTATGTGGGTTCACAGATATTTACTGAGCGCTCCCCGTGCCAGATCTCCATGGGATATAGAGGTGAAAATGGAAGGGATGGTCAGGAAATCACTTTCTTATGACACCTCCCCTCTGCCATGCATTCTGCCTGTTTTCCCACTTAAGCCTCTACAGTCCTTGCCTTATCTTTCCTGATTACAAGGTAAGGAAAGAGAGGCTCAGAGAATTTAAGTAATTTGCTTGAGGTCAAACAAATCTTGAACCTTGAATGTCTGAAGTCAAAGCTGGAACTGGTGGAGGAGGGATGAAAACAAAGCCGTCCCAGAGAGAAGGAAGAAGAAAACATCATGTGTTTCAGGGAAGGGTTTTCCAGTTCTGCAGTGTGATGGACAGGTCAGGGAAGGTCAGGGCTGGGCGATGCTCACGGCTCCTTCAAGACCCTTGAAAGACTCACAGCTGTAGGGTTTCTGTCAAGGGGATGATTGGAGGCCAGATAGCTAAGGATTAAGGAGTCATGTATAGACTCCATCCTCCTAGTGATGGGATGGGGCTCCCAGTCCTGCCCTGTGCCCAGTCCGGAAGAGAATGGGGGGCCCAAGAAGGACATGCCACTCTTCACTGCCAAGTCCTGATGGGTCAAGCATCCTGGGGCTGACCAGCTGGGCACAGGGCCCCTGATCCCCACCTCGATGCCAGGGGCATGAGAAATGTAGCGTGGCTGAAAAATTCCTCCCAGTGGGAGGAATCAGGTTCTCTGGGCCATTGTGCAGGGCAGAAATGTGCAGACATCGGGATGGGGTGGGAGCAGAGGAACAGAGAGACAACAGACTGCAGGGCAGTCATGCTGATGGACAATGTTTCTCGAAGGGCTGGGCTCCTGTGCTGTCACAAGTGGAAGCGAAGGGGGTAGGCTTACAAGGAGCACCACTTCTAAGATTCAAGGAAAGGGAGAGTAGCTGAAGTTACCAAGAAACTGTAGGAGGACAGAAGGAAATACGGGCGTTTGTGACAAATCCTTTAACAAATGAAGTTCACTTATTATAATAGTAGAATATTTTGCAAATAAGAAATATGACCGAAAGGAAGAAGTGGATAAAAGGTATATTTAAGGATGATAATACCTGGTGGAAAGCACATAAGGATGGGATCTGGAGCTGAGGGTCCCATTTCTGCTCTGTGCATTTCTGCTGGCCGTGTGGTTTTAGAAAAGTCTGGTTTCCACTCAGCCTGGCTTTCTTACCAGTGAGGCGGGAAGAGGACTGCACATGTTGCCACCAGCTCTGTGTGGGGCACCGGAGGTGGGGGGCTCAGAGCCACTCAGAGCACTAAGAAGAGCCACTCAGGGGAGGGGGGGAATGTTCTGGAACCTTCCAAAGCTCAATTTCCTCCTGGGCAAGGAGGGAGCCAGCTCCTTTCCTCCTGGGGCTTTGAGTGCAACATTAAATGAGATTGACACCGTGCGTTTTAATGAGCACTCGGCTCACGTTAAATCCCTTTCCCTGGAGAGAACAGTAAATCCTGCAACTTTTCTGAGTAATGAACGCTGCCGTGTGCTGCATTAAAATCACTGCAAGAGATATTTTCCACAATATTTACAGTAGCTGAGTAAGATGAGAACACAGGTGTCTGATCTAAACCTGATGTGTCAATGGGTCTGCCCTTGAATGTGTTTGTTGATTGTCTTTCTGAATGAGTTGCTGGAGGCCTGAGTGTTTGATGTGGGCAGACAGGTCCTGTACTGCTTTCTGTTTGTTCAAACGATTAGTTAAGGTCTTGCCATAAATTGAACTATGGTGATCTTGAATATGTGCTTCTTGTCAGCCTATGGAATCAGTCATCGTAACACCGGTGAATACGTTAAGGTAAGCTCATCCCTCATTGCAAATGATTAGGATTTTTATGCATCAGTGAAAGATGCACGTCGCGTGCTGGGATGTCTATCACCCAGGACCCGGAGGTAGAGCTTTGGAAGAATAAGGTGTTTTGAATGGATTTCAGTTTCCATAGACTTGATCTCTTGAACAGAGCTTGGGTAAGATCACGCCAACAGGTAACACGTCATCCTATGATGGATTTTATAAGTAAAGAAAATATTAAAAACGTGCATATATTTGAGGTTGTAAAAAATGAGAAACATAGTAACAGAATTAATTTAGAGTTTACACTAGTGTAAAGAGTACTGGCTTATAATTACCTGTTTACTGCTTTAAATATTGGCCATGTGGGGGCGCCTGGGTGGCTCAGTTGGTTAAGCGACTGCCTTCGGCTCAGGTCATGATCCTGGAGTCCCTGGATCGAGTCCCGCATCGGGCTCCCTGCTCGGCGGGGAGCCTGCTTCTCCCTCTGACCCTCCGCCCTCTCATGTGCTCTCTGTCTCTCTCATTCTCTTTGTCTCAAATAAATAAATAAAATCTTTAAAAAAAATAAATATTGGCCATGTGTTTTCAAAAACTGATTGGCAAGCTCATTTAATTCATGATTTCTCTGACTTTCAGTTGTTCATATATTCTCTACGTGTTTCTGCCAATCCGAGTATCCCTTGTGCTTATTTTTACTGATACCCTTTAAGGTGTCATGCTTTTTTACTTAAATACATGTATTTGATAAGAAAAATGTGTATCACTGCTGTGACTACATCCATCGTTATCTGGCATAAATATGAAGAGTCTGTACACCTACTTCAGAAGCCAAGAGCTCTCTGGCATGTGACCCGGAGTCTGAAGCTAGGAACAGAGCTGTGACTGAGAGTGAGGAGGAGCAGGGGGTCTGGGGAGGTCCCGGAGAGACAGCACCCCAGGGCACGCCTGTCGTCACACAGTGGCTGGGCTGGGAGCACACCTGGGGGCCAAGCGAGGGGCATCTCCATGTGAGGAAGCCTTTGTAGGACATTATGCTTGGGGGCCCGTTAGGTGGGCTTTGTGTGGTGGGAAACGCTCAGCAGGGTGGGGGAGGGAGGACGCTCTCTGACCATGGGAAGCACCTCCTTCAGAACTAGAAGAACAGTTTATGTCGCTTCCCCTGGGTCGTGGGTGGGAACTGTGGCTTGTGAGCCAGGGTCTCACGCGGCTCATCACCCGGTTTCTGAGAACGAATGCGTTACTGTGTGTTATTGTTCTGTAATGTACATCGAAGCACCTCCTAAAATCATCTCTTCTCACTCCTGGATTGTGGCACAAGCCCTGTGCTCTGCAAAGCACCGATCTGTTCCAGCCGAAGTCAGGCAGGTGGATTTTCCTTCTCAATATCTCCTGAATGGTGTTGTCTTTGCCTTGAAAATCTCATGAAAGGGATGCAAGAGATAAAAATGAAAACGATGTTCTTGCCCCGTGGAGTATCTCTAGTCATCAGAAGGTCTTAAACCACACCAGCACTCACTGCTCTGTAGCTTCTGTGTGTTCAGGTTGTTCTGGTTCTTTCCTCTGTGGTCATACAGCTGGTGACCTGTTCTTGGTTGCAGAACATTGCAAACTTTCTCTAAAAAACTAGCGAGTATTGGGGCACCTGGGTGGCTCAGTTGGTTAAGCGTGGGACTCTTGATTTCGGCTCATGTCATGATCTCAGGGCTGTGGGGTCGAGCCCCATACCGGGCTCTGGGCTCAGCAGGGAGTTGGCTTGAGATTCTCTCTCTCCCTCTGCTCCTTCCCCCTATCTAAGATAAAAAAAAACTTAGCTAGTATTGAATTGGCCCTTAGGACCTTCCTCTAACTGCTCTCCTGGCTGTTCTAAAATATTCTCCAGTGTTTCTTGCATGTGGGTCCTCCCATCCCCGACACTCCACTCCAGGTTTCTCCACCCTTCATATCCCTTTGTCACTTAGCATGAGAATTGGAGGGCCAGGATGGAGAGGTGTCCCCAGCTACCCTCTCCCCATGATGCTGGCGGTTACTTTTGGAAGATCCAGTGAAGGCATTTTCTTTCATCACTGTTAAATATCACGAGTGTTTGGGAACTGCATCTGTGACCAGTACACTATACTCTATAACTCTCTACTCTCTACTCTCTATAACTCTATACTCTCTACTCTATGCTCTCTATAACTCTATATTCTATGCTCCCTATAACCAGCCTGTGGGTTGTGTCACCCGCAGCTCTGGTCAGCACACCCTACACCTTGTCTGGAGCAAGAACAGAGACCCACAAGGATAACCAGAGACCTGGGTCTCAGCCGTATATCTCTCGTGTTCATCAGCCTCCTTTGTGGAAATTGTCACGGGAAATTGGGTTCCCCTCTTGGTGGATGTGGAGACAAAAGACACAATTGAGCCAAAGAATAAGAAAAGGAAGGGTTTTACTTGCAACAAGTAAGGAGAACACCGGGCATCTTTCCCAAAGCAGTGTGTCCTGGAACAAAATTGGGCAAGGTTTAAACTATAAAGGTGCATCCATATTCACAAAGGGGCTAGCACAATGGGGACTACAGCATGGAATTGGGGCAAAGGCCATCTCAAGGTGACTGAGTCCCAATCAAAGTCCTGAGGGCCTGCAGGGGCGGGCATCATCAGGTCTCTGATTCTGGTAGGTCTAGCTTCTGAGTGCTCAGAGGGGTTTAGACACTGCGAAGGTAACTCAAGAGTGTGCATCATTCCAGACCTCACTTTTGAATCAACACTGGGAGTTTTGTCGCTGATCTACTGTCTCTGATATGATAAGGCTGTCTCCTGGCTTGGTACAGGCTGCAGTCCTTATACTCTTTCATAAGACCCCTGGGGCCCCCACTCTTCCATAAGACCCCCGGGACTTCTCTTATATCCAGAAAGCTATGTCTGTCTTTTTCTGGGAACCTCTGTCTCTTTCTGCTTGCAAATTTCTTGTTTCCAGCTAGTTTACCCGCTTACAAACTCTGCCCCTAAATATAGGTGTTCTTCGCTTGTTAGCATTTTGTTCCTAAGGAAATGTGAACTTCGTGAATATGCCAGGAAGACTGGTCTCTTGAGCATCATGATGGGGGACTGCTGCCATCTGGTGGCGCTGATTCTCATTGCTGGTGGCTCTTAGGGCCGGTGCAGGTGCTTCTTGGGCGAATGGGAAACAGCCTCTGGAGAATGGCTTGGGATGCACACGCGCATGCGCTTGTCATCTCATTGCTACAGCTCTTCTTAGAAACCAAGATGCCAATAATAATGAAGAACGCATAGCTCTGGGGGTAGGACTGCTGGTCAGTTGGGAAAGTCTACTTGAGGCAAGAGCTCTAGTCATGTGACATAGATTCTGGGTTCTTTTGGGTCAGTTGTAGATGGGACCAAGATTACATGACAAAAAGGGTGGTTGCATTTTGGGGGCGGGTCGGGAATTTGCTGGAATGAGTCATGAGGGATTTTGGGGGCTGATGGTAATGTTCCCTATCATGACTGGAGTCTTAGGTTCAGGGTGTGAGTGTTTATTAGGACCCATCAATGGCATACTTAGGGTTTGTGCATTTCATTGTATGTGAACTTTACTTCCAAGAAATAGCATTGGATCACAAGCAAATACTGCATTCTAGCTAATGACATGTGGAAACGAACAGATGTCTGCTTCTTTCAAATGCACCAAAAATAAGATGGATTGATGATTGGGTAGAGGAACAGAAGGTGGAGAGTGAAGTCATGAAGCAAGTACAGTAAAACATTAATTGCAGAATCTGGATGGTGGGTATATGGGTGTTCACTGAGGCATGGTTCCAGCTTTTCTGTGTGTTTGAAAAGTTTTGCAATAAGTTGTCAGGATAAAAATAATTCTGTATTAAGTGATGGGCACTCTAAAATGTCTGTGTCATCCGTTTTAGCACCATGCTATAAGGTAAGTATTGCTATTATTTTAAATATACATTAGGAAACTGGGTTCCAGAAGTCTAAGGAAGTTGACCAAATGTACATGATTAATGGGCAATAGAATACCCATCCACACCCACGTTGTCTGGATCTGAGTTTGGTGGTTTTTCCACTGCAGTGCCTTGTCTTCTACAGATTGAAAAGCAAACCATCTTTTGAGAGTGGAGGGGAAGTGTCGTGGGGCAACTATGTTCTATGATTGGAGAAGTAGCTCTGAGTGCCTGACTCTGGTCAGGGGGACCGTCTTCCTTCAGGAGAACAGCCTACCATCAGACAGCTGCAGCCTTTGGGGATTTCTGGAGCACCAGCAGCTTTTGCCCTATATTTAAACCTCCACCCTCCTTCAGAGTAGGAACAAACCAATCCCTGGCACTAGATTTTATCTCCAGCTGGCTGCGATTGACAACACTGTGCTCATTCTCAGTGTTGAGTATTTCAATATTAGTTTAAAATTCAATGAAGATCAGAAGCATCTTCTTACTTCTTCCCACACACTTCTTGATATTCCCTCAAACTCAACGCCATGTGTTTTGATGTCATGGAGAAAAATTGCGGGCCTGGGACGTCCACGTTTGTGTCCAAGCTGCAGAGTCGTTGGCTGAGGTAATGTGCGTGTCATGGGACCTGTCTTCGCCTCAGTGACCTCTGTGGTTTGGCCCGGCATTAACAGCCTGTCATCGTCCCATCTACACCCGGTTCACAAGCATCATTCTTTGGGCTCATCTGTGTTCTCTGGCTCTTGCTGGGGTGGTTGGCACTGAAGAGGCCTGAGCCTGTATCCTCTCCTACCCACATCTCCACAAACGTTGCCTATCTACCTTCTCTTCCTTGGATTCTTTCTCAACATCTGGTCCTTGAAGACTCTTCACATTACCCTCCGCTAATCCCGGGTAAAGGAGAGATTTCTGGAGCCTCCAAGTGCTTCTGGCCACTGGGTGTCACTGCCGGATCACAGAATTCCCAGAATGGCTTTTCCCCCCCCAACCAAACTGAAAACATCACCATTATGTTTTCAAAAAGTGTTTCACTTGGAAATACTTAATCGCTTGTTCAACAAAAATATCTTCCCCTAAACCACAAGGATTGCAAGTCTGAATGTAGGAAGGGCGCTCTGGGGGACGCGTGTGTGTCAGTGGGCAACAGAGCTCACTGGGCTGTGGCTCTTCACGTGGCGGCCAGTATTCTGACAACCTTAGAAAAGATTAGTCTTTTCTTTTCTGTATTTTTTGGAATGGGTAAACAGATTGAGAATTGGAGTGATTCACACCTTTCTCTTTTTCAGGCTTATTCTCTTTGTAAATATGATGATGGACAGACTGAACTCTGGGGGCTAAAGAATTAATGGATTTAAGCAGCCCCGAATAAAAGGAAATGATTCTAAGTGATATGTATTAATAGTCCTTTGCTAGTGATTGCCTCCCATGATTTATTATTGTTTTTCTGCAAACTTGATTGTGCAGATGTTCTGCAGTGCTTGGGTGGGCTTACCCCAAAGGAAGGGAGGCGGGATTCGAGAGAGGAAATAGCACTGATGCTTTGGAAATGTAGAATTCTGAAAGAATCCACTTAAACAAAGATCCAAACATGCATAAATACAAATTGAATATCGAGTGCCTATTTTACCTCCTTGGTTTCATTCTTTTCTCTTTACAGCTTAGTCTGAGAAAAGTGCTCACATACATTAAAAATAAGAGGATACCTTACTTATGTAGCATAAATCCTGAAAACCTTCTTGTCTGAAGCCAAATGCATTTGTCATCTAGACTTTGAACATGGACTCGCTCTGAACAGATGTGGTCCAGGAAGTACATTTTGAAAAAAATATACTTTCAGGTTAAAACCGGTAATTTTGTAAAAAGAGATACAGGGACTTATGCACAGACCGGAGGAAAAATCCGCTCCCTTTATTATTCTCATTTTCATATTTTTAGATCAGAGACTGAGAGACTGTAATCAATAAATATGTAATGAATTCAGAGGAGAGGCAGGAGGTATGAATTATTTTGCACAACATCCTCTCCCGAGAGCCCACAGCAGAAATTCTCTTGAAATGTCAGCATCAGTCAGGTTTTTCATCTGGCAGACCCTGGGAACCCTATCACCGTGTCCCTCCTTATGTGAGAGGAGCACTGGATGTTTGCCGGAAGATGAGAACTAAGCATTTGTGGCTGCTCCTTGTGGCCACCACAGTTAGATGCTGCTAATCTACTGTCTTACTCTTCCGTCAGTCTTGTTTTTTGTGCCTAATTTTTAGCCTGTATTTTCTTGTTTCTTATTTCTTATAGACATTGCTGTAAGCTGTGTCAAATCCTTCCTGAATTGAGGTGATGTGTGTAAGAGGAAATATAATACATGAGAATGAAGGTGCACTTGTAGTCCCCAGTCCATGGGCATATTGCAGTTTAAAAGCGCTGGATATTTTGCAATGCTTGGTTCTCAGGCATAAGAACCAAGTGGTAGATTTGAGGAGTGGGAAGGAGCTCTCTCTTCTGCACTCCTGCAAAGAAGCATTTTGAATAGAGAAGAGAACAAAGCATGTGGGCATTCTGTTTGTGTGCTGGAGACACTGTCCCCCTCTGACTGGGAGGTACCACTCTTCGCCCTGAAGCTGGAGGTAGGGGGGTGATGGTATATCCCACCAGGCACAGAGTGAACTGTGAACATCGCCGTGTGAGAGTCTCTGCAGGGGGCAGGGGTGCAAGGGTGTCAGGGGGCTCCACTGGCTTTTGTGGAGCTTAGATTCGTCCAGCAGAAGCCCATGGCCAGGTATGATGATGCTATATGACCATAGCACACAGAGTCCTCGCGACAGCCAGGGAAGTACACAGGCCCCAAGAAGATGCGTAACTTGAACAAATTCAGCCAGGTATTCAGTGGTGGAATGAATTATGAGCAGGGCATCAGCCTCAAGCTCTTCACTGTTTACTGGTGTCCGATGCTCCACATACAAAGTGAGAGGATGACACCAGACACAAATGTGCAAAAGAGCCTAGGGATGAACATGAGTTCAGGTACCAGAACAGGGTAGGAGAAGGGAAATTCAAGAATGTAGGCAGCAAAGTCCTAAGTGGTCTTCAGAGGGCTCTTATGCAATCACAGGGGCAGAACACTTACTAAATTAAGACTAGATGTTAAGTAAATTCAGAAGGGTTTTGTAAGCCCATTGCAAGACATGTTAAAAGGAAAAAACACCCGCGTATACAGAAGGGTAGAGAAGTAGACATTAGCCGACCCCACGGAACTTGAGACAAGATTGCGACTTGGGGCACTTGCATGTGGACACTCCTCATTGGCCACTAACCCTGGTTACCACCTACAGATTTCATGTGCTTATTTGAAATGTTAACTCTGATTGGATTTAAAGTTGATTTTACCCATTCTCAAATAATCTCTTTATTTTTTTCTTTTTGAAGTAACCACATGAAGACCTGATCCAAGAAGATTTTATAGTAAAAATAAATGAAATCAATTTGATCCAATGGACTGATTAATTTCATTTAGTCCAAATAGAAGATGTTACACAGTGAGAAGTCTGAAGTATTCTATCATATGCCTGTAATACAGAAAATACTCAATGGCTATTGAATAAATGAATGAATGAATGAATGAATGAAGTGGGTAGATTCATGATCGGTAATGTTACATTGCAGGATCCCACAGAGTGTTGCATTATCTAATTGAGGCTTGCACGTGGGTTATGATACCTGAGACAAGCCAAAACCCCTGCCCGCACCGACAAAGTAGGAAAGTGGGGACCACAGGGGTCCTGGTTTCAGGGAGTCCAACTTTTGTTGGAGAGATAAGACAAAGACCCTTAAAGGTAATTATCCATTGAAAGGAAGGGGTGAGCTCTTTATGGAAGGACTGGAAGACTGTGCTCCTGAGGGTGTTCCATAGTGTGTGTGCCCCTGCAAGCATGTTTGAGCAGTGCATATGGGTGCAAAGACAACACTGAGATGGGGAGTGTGCTGGAAACACCAAGAGGCAGAACACCAACAGGGAGCCCAATGCAGGGCTCGATCCCAGGACCCTGGGATTATGACCTGAGCCGAAGGCAGACGCTTAACTGTCTGAGCCACCCAGGCGCCCACCAAGAGGCGGAGCTTAAAGGTGGTGAGACTGGAGTCTAGCTATGCACAGTGGCCAGTGATGATAAGAATTATTGTCAGTGACTTAAAGGCCATGATCTATTCTGTGGATTGTCTATAGGTTTATCATGGAGCATAATCCAATCCTCTTAACAGAGGTGCTTGTTCTAGGTGTGTGGCAGCACTGGGAATACTGCAGAGAGATCAAGTCCTTGTCCTAGAAGAACCTACAGGAGGAAGCCAGATCGAATAGGTCTTGGATCCACCTCTTACTATTGGCTGATCCTGGGGTTGGACCTCTACCACTTCTGATTCTTTGCTTGCAAAATGGGTTTGCAAACATTTGCTCCCATGTAGCTTGATTTGAAGAATGAATTACCCTCTGGAACATTCCTGGCTGTCAGTGGGAGCCCAAGTCTGAGGTCCCATGGGCAGGTGAGCATCACAGAGGTGGGGCCCACCTGTGTCCTTCATGTCTCATCCCCAGCAACGGGAACATTGTGCTCTGTATTTTGGGTGGGATGCCTAAAGTCAGACATCCTCAATCTGTGAAAAGGGCTGTAAATTAGGTATTAAAAAGTTATGGAGCCCTGACCAAGAAAAGGTTAATTTTCCTGACTGTGGAGAGAGATGGGGAGATCCAGAAAGCCTCAAATGCGGATAACAGTTGAACTGAGCCCTGAAAGAAGATTAGAATGTTTCCAGGTGAGAAGAACCACAGTTTGAGCCTCAGACATCAGTATTGCTGAGAGAATGTGTTCAAACGAGCCCAGGGGCTTCTGATTCAGTCGGTTTGGGGTGGGGTCCTAGAATTTGTATTTCCAACAAATTTCCAGGTGATACTGATGTTGGGGGTCTGGGGAGCGCACAGGAAAATCCAGGGTCTTACACAGAGGGAGGGGCTTTGCGCCTGGTTCTGAGGAAGCAGCCCTGCTTAAATGGAGCTTAAACTCTGGGATGAAATGAGGCTAGGTCTCATTTGACAACTTTATTCCTCACTCCTCACCCAGTTCCGCATGAGCAGGCATAAAGACTTCCCCGCAGTTTGTTGGGGGGACCCACAACAGCCTGAGCCAAGAGCTCCTGCAGAGCCCAGAAGTCCAAGTTGTGTACTTAGGGTGAGGGCACGTCACGTCATGGGCAGACCAGACACACAGCCAGACAAGGAGGGAACAGAGCTCTGCAAAGCCCCAGGTTGTTGCGGGATGAGGCAGGGGTGTGGATAAGAAATGTTAATGTTGGCAAGTGGGTAAGGCATCAAATGGAAACTAAGGATTTGAATAGCAGAGGCCATTCCAGTGACATCTTATCCTTGGGCTGGAGGGTCATGCTCTGAGGCTACTGGAAATTACAGAGCTCAAAGGTGTGGAGAACACAGGCAGTGAGGATTGCTCACCTAGGAAAAGGCCAGCTGTAGAGATGGCAAGGGGGCTGTGGTGGCCCCAGCACTGAGTTGGGGGATTTGCACATGTTATCTCCTTGCATGCCCACAGCAGCCCCGTGGCGTGTGTTAATATCCCCATTTTATGGATGGGGAAACAGCCCAAGACAGGTAATCTAATTTCCCCACAACTACAGGGTAGCAGATAAGAGTTCTCCTGACAAATCCTGAGAAGCCAGGATCTTTCTGAAGGCCACATGCTCTGAACTCTGTACAGCTTCTTATTCCCAGCTCCCCCATCCCAGTCAAGCCAGTGGGGGCTTATTCAGACTCACCCTTTATTTTCTGGAAAATGCACAGCCCAGTGCCTGGAGCATTCCTAGTATTCAGTAAATGTTAGATTCTAAGGAAATTATACAAATACATTCAGGGGTTCTCAAACTCCATGTACTGTAGGATAAATACCCCTGCCTTAAATGGCTATTTAATGGCTACCCCTGTGGGGACAAGGGTCATTTTTGGGACTTTTGTCTTTTTCTTTTTTTCCTCATCTTCCATTTAATTTTTAAAAATAAAGAAACAAACAAGAGCCAGAAACAGATTAATAAATACAGAGAACAAACTGTAGCTTGCTAGAGGGGAGGAGACTGGAGAGATGGGGAAAATAAGTGAAGGAGATTAAGAGTACAAACTTCCAGTTATAAATCAAATAAGTCACAAAGATGAAAAATACAGCACAGAAAATGTAGTCAGTAATATTGTAATAACATTGTATGGTACAGACATATTCATTTTTTTTTTTTTACATACAAATGATTTTATTTTTCAAAGATGGTGTCAGTTACGATCAGATGCAGTCAGTACCAGATGAAATGCTAGGACAAGGGCTCTCAGGCGCTCTCCCTCAGCCCGCCAGGGCCTCCTCTTCCAGTTTCCACCCAGAGCCTTGTCCCTGAGCATGGAACCTACTCCACCAAGGGTTTGAGATGCAGGCCAATTCCAGGAACCCTGGGCCTGGCCAAACAAGGCCATCCTCCTCCTCTGACAAGCGCAGTTGCAAAGGCTTACATAAAAGTCCACGTTTCTCCCGGAGGCAGCAGCTGGGAAGAACCGAGCAGGGATAGAAAATGCAGCTGGAGAGGTCTAGCACGCTCTGCTCCTGCCGTGGTTCTCCATGAGTAGCTGAGCTGGGATGCAAGCCCGGGTCCATCTGTCCCGAAAGCCTGGGCTTTCCTCGCCATCAGCCCCTCTGTGCCTGTTGGTCGTCTTATCAAACATCAGCATTGCATCCTCCACCTTGCCAAACTGCTCAAAGTACTGCTTCACATCTTCCACCACCTTGTTCGCAGATAATCTGCCTACAAATATTTTCTTTGTTCTTCTGACCATCTGCCGATTCCTCCAGGTACTGAAAAGCCGAGGGCTGAAAAGAAGGGTCCACCATCAGAGGATGGAGAGGATGTGATGGAGCAGGCCAAGGAGCACTTGGAGGAACCACTTAGTGACCCAAAGCCCCACCTGCCACCCTTGCCCCAGGCTTTGGGCTCCCCACACAAGACCTCCAGATCCTTTAGAACAGGGACCACCTGTTCCTCCTTTTAGCATCCTAAAAATAATCCCCTGTAAAACTGAGCCATCCCCAAAAGCCATCCCCCATCCTAAAACAGCAGAATATATATCTTTTTCAAGGGCACATGGAACATTCTTCAGAATCACAGTTTAGGCCACAAAACAAGTCTCAACAAATTCAAAATGACCGAAGTCATACCATGCATCTTTTCTGACCAGAACGCTATGAAACTTGAAGTCAAAGATAAAAAACAAATGAACAAACAAAAAACCCCAAATAGACCAAAACCAACCAACCAAACACACACAAAAAAACCCCCAAAACACTGAGAAGTCCACAAATATATGGAGGTTAAATGATATGCTACTGAACAATGAATGGATCAACCAGGAAATCAAAGACAAAATCAAAATTACATGGAAACAAATGCAAATGACAACACAAGGATTCAAAACCTCTGGGCTGCAGCAAAAGTCATTCTAAGAGGGAAGTTCATAGTCATAGACGCCTACCTCAACAAGCAAGAAAAATCTTAAAAACAACCTAACCTTAACACTAAAGGAGCTAGAAAAAGAACAACAAATGAAGCCTAAATCCAGCAGAATAAGGGAAATAATAAAGATCAGAGCAGAAATAAATGATATAGAAACTAAAAAAAAAAATAATAGAAGAGACCAATGAAACCAGGAGGTGGTTCTTTGAAAAGATCAACAAAATTGGTAAACCTCTAGACTGACTCATCAAAAGAGAGAGAGAGATAGAGATAGAGAGAACCCAAATAAACAAAATCACTAATGAAAGAGGAAAAATAACAACCAACACCACAGAAATACAATTGTAACAGAATATTATGAAAATCTATATGCCAACAAATTAGACAACCTGGAAGAAATGGATAAAGTCCTAGAAACATATAACCAGCCAAAACTGAAGCAAGAAGAAATAGAAAATTTGAATAGACTAATTGTCAACAGTAAAATTGAATCAGTAATTTAGAAACTCCCCAAAACACAAGTCCAGGACCAGATGGCTTCACAGAGGAATTCTACCAAACATATAAAGAAGAGTTAACACCTATTCTTCTCAAACTGTTCCAAAAAACAAAGAGGAAAGAAAACTTTCAAATTCATTCTATGAGGTCACTATCACCCTGATACCAAAACCAGATAAAGAGACCACACCAAAAAAGAACTACAGGCCAATATCTCTCATGAATATAGATGCAAAAATCCTCAACAAAATACTAACAAACCAAATCAACATATTAAAAAAAAAATCATTCACCAGGATCAAGTGGAATTTATTCCCAGGACTCAAGGGGGGTTCAATATTTGCAAAACAATGTGATATATCACATCAACAAGAGAAAGGGTAAGAACCATACAATCCTTTCAATAGATGCAGAAAAAACTTTTGACAAAGTACAACATCCAAACATGACAAAAACCATCTGCATAGTAGGTCTAGAAGGAACACACCTCAACATTATAAAGTCCACATATGACAAACCCACAGCCAGCATCATATCGAATGGTGAAATACTGAAAATTTTTTGGGACACCTGGGTGGCTCAGTCGGTTAAGTGGCTGCCTTCAGCTCAGGTCATGATCCTAGGGTCCTGGGATCGAGCCCCACATCAGGCTCCCTGCTCAGCGGAGAGCCTGCTTCTCCCTCTCCCTCTGCCTGCCGCTTTGCCTACCTGTGTTCTCTATCTCTGTTAAATAAACAAATAAAAATCTTTAGAAAATAAAAAGAAAAGAAAATGTTTTCTCTAAGGTAGAAACAAGGCAAATATGTCCATTCTCACCACTTTTATTCAATATAGTACTGGAAGTCCTGGCCATAGCAATTAGACAACATAAACAAATAATAGACATCCAAATTGGTAAGGAAGAAGTAAAATTCTCACTATTTGCAGATGACATGATGCTATATATAGTAAACACTAAAGACTCCACCAAAAAACTATTAGAATTGATAAATGAAAGTCACAGGATACAAAATCAATGTAGAGTAATCTGTTGCATTCCTATACAGTAATAATTAAGCAGCAGGAAGTGAAATTAAGAAATCAATCCCACTTACAATTGCACCAAAATAATAAAATATCTAGGAATAAACTTAACCAAAGAGGTGAAAAACCTCTTTCAGAGATAAAACACTGATGAAAGAAATTCAAGATGATGCAAAGAAATAGAAAGACAGTCTATGATCATGGGTTGGAGAATAAATACTGTTTAAAGGTCTATACTACCCAAAGCAATCTACAGATTTAATATAATCCCTGTCAAAATACCAAGAGCATTTTTCACAGAACTAGAACAAACAATCCTTAAATTTGTATGGAACTACAGAAGACCTCGAATAGCCAAAGCAATCTTGGGAAAGAAAAACAAAACTGGAGGCATCACAATTCCAGATTTCAAGTAATATGACAAAGTGGTAATTATTAAAACAGTATGGTACTGGCATAAAAATAGACACACAGATCAATAGAATAGAGGAGAAAACCCAGAAGTAAACCCATAATTATATGGTCAATTAATCTTTGACAAAGGAGGAATGAATATTCAGTGGGAAAAAGAATCTTTCAACAAATGGTGTTGGGAAAACTGGACAGCAGCAGGCAGAAGAATGAAACTGGATTGCTTTCTTACACTATACATAAAAAATAAACTAAAAATGGATTCAAGACCTAAATATGAGACTGAAATCATAAAAATCCTAGAAGAGAGCACAGGGAGTAATTTCTCTGACATTGGCCATAGCAACATTTTTCTAGATATGTTTCCTGAGGCAAGGGAAACAAAAGCAAAAATAAACTATTGGAACTACATAAAAATAAAAAGCTTCTGTACAGTGAAGGAAACAGTCAACAAAACTAAAAGGCAACCAATGGAATGGGAGAAGATATTTGCAAATGACGTAACTGATAAAGGGTTAGTATCCAAAATATATAAAGAACTTATACAACTCAACACTCAAAACACAAATAATCCAATTAAAAATGGGCAGAAGACATGAACAGACATTTCTCCACAGAAGACATACAGATGGCCAAGAGACACATGAAAAGATGCTCAACATCACTCATCATCAGGGAAATGCAAATCAAAACTACAATAAGATATCACCTCACACCTGTCAGAATGGCCAAAATCAACAACACGAGAAACAACAGGTGCTGGTGAGGATTTGGAGAAAGGGGAATCCTGGTACACTCTTGGTAGAAATGCAAATTGGTGAGCCACTGTGGAAAACAGTATGGCGGTTCCTGAAAAAGTTAAAAATAGAACTAACCTACAATCCAGCAAGTGCACTACTAGGTATTTAATTCAAAGGGATACATACACCCTAATGTTTATTGCAGCATTATCTACAATGGCCAAACTTTGGAAATAGTGCAAGTGTCCATCGAAAGGTGAATAGATAAAGATAATGCAATATTACTCAGCCATAAAGAACAATGAAATCCTCCCATTTGCAATGATATGGATGGAGCTATAGAGTATAATGCTAAGTGAAAATAAGTCAGAGAAAGACAAATACCATATGATTTCACTCATATGTGGAATTTAAGAAACAAAACAAATGGACAAAGGGAGAGAGAGAGAAGCAAACCAAGAAACAGACTCTTAACTCTAGAGAACACACTGATGGTCACCAGAGGGGAGGTGTGTGTGTGGGGGGGGGTTGGATAGGGAAATAGGCGATGGAGATGAAGGAGTGCATTTTGAAAAAGATCAAACAACTGTATTTTAAAGATTTTAGGCGTTCTTCCTGCTTCCTAAAATCAGGAAGAAATAAAAATTTAAAACCTAAATAAAGCCCCACAATAACAATACAAAGCATTGTGTGATGACAAAAGGTGACTGACTATACCTTTGTGGTGAGCACTGAGTAACGCAGGGAACGGTCCAATCACTACGCTGTATACCTGAAACTAATATAATATTGCATGACAACTATACTTCAATAATAACATTTCTTTTTTTTTTTTTAAGATTTTATTTATTTATTTGAGAGAGAGAGAATGAGAGAGAGAGCAAGCACATGAGAGGGGGGAGGGTCAGAGGGAGAAGCAGACTCCCTGCCGAGCAGGGAGCCCGATGCGGGACTCGATCCAGGGACTCCAGGATCATGACCTGAGCCGAAGGCAGTCGCTTAACCAACTGAGCCACCCAGGCACCCAATAATAACATTTCTTTAAAAAACTAATTAATTAATGCAATAGTTGAGTTGGGCTCTTCACCAATGTTGCGTCCCTCTCAACCAACCCATTGTGAAAGTCAAGATAGCCCAGCATGGTGTCTGCTTATGTTGGGCTCTGTAGACAGAGCTCAGGGGAGACACAAAGGAAAGAGAGCTAACTTAGGCCATGCTGAATGCAGGGGATGCAGTGCAGGGGGCACTGGAAGAGATAAAAGTTACCACCATGAAATCCACAGGAGGGTGCCATAGGAGGCCCCCAAGAGTTTCATACAGAACAAAGGTTTGCTGTGATTCACTTTGAAAGGTGTCCACATGAGCTGGCTTGGCACTTGCTGAATCCTGCCCGAGGCAAAGCCCCTGCCCTTTCTGAGGCTTTCCAGGGGTCCCTCTCCCTCCTCACTCTCTCTGCTGATCAGGGTGAGGGAGGAGGCAGGGATGGAGGCCCACTGCCCAGGCTTGCCAGGACCTCCTGAGCTTAGACCGAATAAAGCTTAAGGGAGCCTGGGTATAGAACTGCCTTTAGAAAGACATAACTCTCCATCTAGGAGGATGCACATTCCAGTTGGCAGCAGGCACTGCCCCAAGGCTGTAGTCTGTGTTTATGAAGGGAGTGGGTCCTCCTTCCATAGCCTCCTCCTGCTGCAACCCGAGGTCATGAGGCAGTTTCGGCAGGCGGGACTTGGGACCTAATTTTTAGCCAGTGCAAAAGGGAAATGTGGGCCCTCCTGTTCCCAGGAAGGGGAAAAATGCTGTGAAAGGTACTGAATTATAATATTAAGGTATTATACTATACTACGGTGTGGTATAAATTTAATATCTCCTCTGCTCATGAGCATCTTCCATCCTCCCAGAATATTTCACTTACAAAAAATCAAATTCAAAGATAAAATTATTAAGACTTTCTAGACAGTGCCAGCAAGGCAGTAAACACTGTGGGCTCTTCTGAGTGCAGACCTGTGAGGCTGGCACAGGCTTTCTGTGTGAATGAAGGAGGCATAATGAGCCCTCCCATGTAGCTGGAGCCATGCCCAGTGGGCAGCTGCAAACTTAACTCAAGAAGGTTGGACTGTTCTGAATCTAAGTTGAAAAGATGAGTCTGTGGTTCCTGTCATCTGCCTGACAATGTCAGGTGGGATGTTCTTGTAGGTCGGGTCTGCCATGGTCCTGTCTTCTGGATTTGGACCCTTTTGCTTTCCTGGGAGTTCCATGGCCTTTGAGTTTGAAGGACAGGAAAGTGCAACAGAGTTGATTGGAAGTTTGTGGTCCACCCGTGAGCTGGATGTAGCTTGTCCTTGGCTATAGGAGCCAAACAAAACATAGGGAGAGGGAAAGTTCCTTGTTAGCATGGTTCTTTTGCTCCCAGCACCAAGGGCAGAGCCAAGCCAGGAGTTATAAAGCTGACTGAAATCCCAGGGATAGTGTGACAGGTAATGCCAGTGGCCCAGCTTACCAATGAAGGCAACAACTGGTGCCCTCCAGCCCCCTCGTACCACAGGAGGGTGGCCATCAGCCCCCTTCACAGACATCTGACAGAACAAAATGCCACCACCAGCAAAAACCAAAGAGCATTATGGATGGGGATTGATATAATACAGAGTTTTTTACAGTTGAGAATTGATCTAATACAGAGTTTGCAAACTGGAGGCCCCAGGAAGTTTGGTGTGCAGACGTGTTCAGTTTGGTCTACACGGGGACCTGAAAGGAATTGAAATAGTTGGTGGTATTTGCACATTCGGAGACTTTCCACATAGCAACAAAAACTTTTCTCTTAAGAATCAGCAGATCTGATCGGAATTGGCACAGGTGCATTCTACAGTCAGGAGCCCTGGACTTAGACCCTCCAGGCTTGTCTGAAGTCACGGCTGGCTGTCCCCAGCTGGGCCAGAGCTCCAGGTTGAAGTCATGGCTGCCTCTGGGCAAAGGGACCTTCCTCTTCCCTATCTGCCCTGTCATTCCTGGGATTCTGTCACCATAGCCCAGGACCCCATCTCCTGGCTTCCTGCCAAATAAGATGTCAATGAGAATAATTGCTTTTTAAACTGGGGACTTAATTCTTTCCAACATATCACAGTCAATTTTTTCTCTATGGTGCTAGAATATCACTTCAAGGAAATTCTGGAAAGCATACCAGAGCTGTAATGGATAAGGAAATAAATAAATAAATAAGTAAATAAAATTACTTTATAAATATAAATACTTACCTGGATAGGCAAAAACCCAGAAATGTGTGTTCTAAAGGGCTGGTGAGAGATTGGATTCCAGCTAAAGGATCCTTTCACTGTGTGTTTGTTTTTCCTTTGAAATCTCATGATTGCAGACGTTTCTGTCGAGTTGATGCCGGGCGGCTGGGGAGTTATTTGCCCTTGAATTGTACTAGCCCTTTTGCCTGATGCCTCTACCATCTGTAAACCAGGCTGGAGACACCCAGTCCTGCCTTTTTGGGCTGACACACCAGCCTGTGTGGGTGAGTGGTTAGCCCCCGGGTAGGTGGCAGGGGACGCATGCACCAGCACAGGAACAGAAATGTTCTGAAAATCTGAGGCTACTGTTTCCTTGGCAATCGAATGGCCCTTTTAACCAAGGGAATCTTTCCATTCGGTACAGATCCATGTTTTTTTTTTTAAATGTTTGTGACGCCTGGCTCTCAGCGCTCAACTCCGAATAGCTGAATAGCTGTAGTCTGCACGCCAGGGTGCCTCACTTTGAGGCTTCTACTGCAAAGCCTCTGAAAAAGAAAAAGGAATGCAGAGCAAATGAATGGGTGGCTATTAAGACAGAAAGAGGATCAGGCTATCTTTCCATAGGTCAAATATTTGCTGTTCTTGTTTTCTGTCTATTTCCTCTGTCGGCACCTATTGGAGATGTGCCAGGAGAGAGTTTATATTCACTGTCACTGATGCCAATGTTTTGTCATTAAGATCGTTCCTGGCTGCTTTTTGTGTCTTTAAGGTAAAAATGCTTGCAAGATCATGGGGAGACATGTGCCCTCTTTCATCTCTTCCGGAAGGGTCAGCAGGCCCAGCACTGCCTGGCCACCCTCCTCCATTCCCCCCTGCAGTTGATGGTCCCTCCAGCTCTGAGGACACTGCTTCATGCTTCTCCTCTTGTCAACCCCCCAGCCCTCCTGCTCCTCACTCAATGCCCTTAATTCACTGAGAAAATGGAATCAACTAGAAGGTGTGCACTATGTTTCCATACCATCAGGTCCATTCCCCTTGCTCCTGGCCCCTCTTCACTGGGCTACAGTGACCACTGGGGACCCTCCCCATGCCCGGACACACTGGCTCCCTAATCCTCTGGCTTAAGAGAGAAGTGGCCTCTGCTGATCCCCCACATTCTCGCTCCTGCGTCGGCACAAATTCCCCCTTTCACATGGGTGCACGTGAGCTGTAAATTCTCCTGCCTTTTCTGAGATTCCCAGAACCACTTTTCTGGATTTTCCTGAACTCCCATTCTCTCTTGAATCCACTGTACTCCTGCCTTGTCCCTGTCACCCTATTGCGAAGGCCACCAGTACACCCAAATCCAACGATTTGTTTATGGTCTCCCTCAACTGCTCAGGACCTCTCATTCTCCTGGCTCGGCTTCCAGAGAGCTTTCTTCTTGCGGCTCGGCCACAGTGCCCATCTCAGACTCTAGAATGTTCCTTCTGCTCCCTGAACTATTTAAATGCTGAGGAAGTTGCACATCTTGGGTCTGCTCCTCACCTCTCGTCTTATCCTTCAACCACCCCTACATCACCTTCTCCAGCCTCAACCCCTTTCCTTCCTCAACAGCCCTCCACACGCCACCCCTAGCCCCGACTTCTCTCCTGAATGCCGCCTGGTAAAAACCAGACAACGGGCCCCACACCGAGTTGCTTACACTAAGCCCCATGTCACCAAACCCAGACTTACAGAAATCAGTCTCCAACCAAGCAATCAGGAATGCCCTGAGCACACTGGTCAGGTCACCTGCCTCCCCGCACATACACATACATGCATGTCTCTCTGTTATACTGTTTCTGTGTGTACAGAATCTTCCGTGAGCAGCCCAGGGTCATGTCCATGAGCAGCCCAGGGTCATGTCCATGTTCACATATGTCTGAATCATAAGGAGACAGACTTGGGCACAACTGGAAAGCCAGCCACACCTGTTTTCTGAAGTGCGGAGGCTCCAGAATATGAGAGTGCAACCTTGTAGAAACCTTCCTTCCTTCCCTTATTTGGGGAGAATAGCTGGGTGTGGAAGCTGGGATACAGCCTCCTGGCCGCATGGAGACCAGGCCAGCAGTGATGTGGCAGCAGAACTGTGGCTCCTGGAGAAGTCCCTTGTCTCTCCAACCCCCGACTGCAGCCCAGGTTGGCCTCCTTCCCCGGCACAGGGGGAGGACGGAGATGGAGCGAGGGCCCCTGGGTCCTAGGTTGGAGGTGCACCCACAGGACTGGGTACCATTTGTGTACGGCATCCTCTGCCTTTGGTGTTGCTTCAGCCCCACTGACAGGGCAGGAGTGGGGCTCTCTTGCATACCCAGCTCAGGGCCAGCCACCCAGGGCGCCCTCCCCGTGGGGAAGTGACAGTCGCATTGCTATCCTGGACTTCGCTCTGTCCTAGGACAGTGGGTCTGTCCCCCGGGGCACACAGGCTCAGGCTGGGTTCGTCAGGAGAACTGCCTGTTTCACAACCGAAGGTGATATAACCTGGAAGTTTCTATATGTACCTCACCAAACTTGGAGTTCTCCAAAACAATCCTTTTATTTTAGCTAGAAACTAAGGACTATGAATGAACAAAGTTTATTTGATCTCTGTAGAGAGCAACAGGGATGAGGATCTGTTTGGGGCAGTTCTGGCCACACGCCGTGTGGAGGACTGCAGTAACGTTGCATTCATCCAAACTGAGCACCACAGAAGGTCGGCTGATGTCCCATACGAGGGGGAAGAAGATAGAGCCCCTTCGAGAGTGCGCCTGCGTCTACCAACCAGACACTGGTGCAGAAATCAGTAACTACAAAACCTGGGAGTTTCTACTGTTGAGTTCGAAGCTATGTGGGAACCCAGAGGGGCCTCAAGAAAAGAGCTCAAGTTTACACTGGACCCAGAGAGGGCAAACATCCACCAAGGATCAACAAAGGACCTAGAGAGGGCAAACATCCACCAAGGATCAACCAAGCCAGCAATGCAGCGTGGAGGATGTGGCAGGAAGCCAGTGGGACTGAGGTCTGGAGGAGCCCCGACCATCTGAATCCTAATGAGGCTGATGTCAACCTCACCTGAGAATCAGTGATGCTTGTTGTCATGAATGGGGACACCCAGGAACGTGACAGGTAAACTGTAGGTAGAAACATTCCTTATGCTGGGAAGGGAGGCCATTGTGTTGGGAACGAGATGACTGGTACCTTATTTGGTAGGTGCCTTTTTAAGATCACAAGCATAAAGATGGAGATGGGAGGGGCGCCTGGGTGGCTCAGTTGTTAAGCATCTGCCTTCGGCTCAGGTCGTGATCACAGGCTCCTGGGATCGAGCCCCGCATCGGGCTCCCTGCTCGGTGGGAAGCCTGCTTCTCCCTCTCCCACTCCCCCTGCTTGCGTTCCCTCTCTCACTGTGTCTCTCTCTGTCAAATAAATAAATAAAATCTTTAAAAAAAAAAAAGATGGAGATGGGAGGCACGTTTGGCTTGAATTTTTTTTCTTCCATTCCGATAACAGAAATAATATGGATTAAAATATTGCCAAATTTTGGGCAATTTGATTCTGGAAATAGGACCTTTCGGTTCCTTCCGGTTTCTTAACAACGTTTTTCCTCTCAGGTGATACAGAATGACAATGCTAGGTCTCACTGGCAAGGCTATTTAAGAAGTTTTCTCCCTTAGAATTTGTTAAATCTACTGCGCCCTTCCCCCGCTCCAACAAAAACAACTTAGTCACAGGCCTGCAGGAAAGCATATTAACTATAGAAAGAAGGGGCTTCAGGTTCCTTCATGCTGTCATCACATACGCTGAGATTAGTCCAAAAGGCAGGGGGTGTGGGTTGCCGGCCCTCGAGGGAGGAAAGAGACTCCTGGTCAGATGGGGTGGAGAGGAGCTTTGTTTTAAGGACCAGGGAAGGGGTGAATCTGAGCATAGAACATCCCTCCTTCCCAGCACCACATGCACATGCCTGAGCCTGGAGCAGGTGAATGAGGATGGACACAATGGTAAAGAGATGTTTTTGTAACACCTGCGAGAGAGAACAAGACAATGCTGCAAAATGGCCTGTCTGCGAGGTGTCTCAGTCAGCTCAGGCTGCTGTAACGGGCCACCACAGGTGGGGATGTGAGCAACAGACACACTTCTCATGGTTCTGGAGGCTAGAAGTTTAAGATCAAGGTCCAGGTCTGAGAGGCTCTGCTTCCTGGTTCATAGACGCCATCTCTGCGCTGTGTCTTCACATGGCGGGTGTGGGGGGGTGCTGGTCCCTTCCTCTCCCTCTAAGTCCACTAATCCCAGCCTGGGGCCCCACCCTCTTGATCTAATCTAAATATCATTACTTCCCAAGGTCCCCACCTCCAAATGCCATCCCACTGGGGCTAGGGTTCCGATATATGAATTTTGGGGCACATGCAGCCCATAATGAGGAGTGAGTGTGGGTTGGGTGAAGGTCGCTTCCTTCCCCTCAGACCACTATTGGAAGATGAATTACCCCATGGGCCTCAGCGTCACACCAGCTGTGCTGCTTCTGAAGTATAAGATGGGGCTGCCCCAGGCTTTCCAAAAGCAGATGGGCAGAGAACATTCACTCAGAGTTTCAGGGATGAGAGAAGGGGATGCCGGGCAGCCAGCACATGCAAAATATGTCCTGGGGGCCCTGTGAGAAAGTTGAGAGGGCAGAGGTTCTCACAGAGCTAGTGAAGTATTGCCCCTAGAATAAAGCAATACAGAATGTGGAATAAAAAGCTTGCTGGCACGCCTAGTCTATAATGTGGGTGCCGTTAATTTTTCTGGGACCTCAGGGAGCACCACAGCACTTGAGGCTTACCTCTTGGTGTCATGAACCTACGGAGCTTCTGTTGAAGTGTGTGTGTGTGTGTGTATGTGTGTGTGTCCACGTGCACATGGATGCACGTGTGTGCATATGTGGAGAAGCAGAAATATCCATGCTGAAAGGTTAGGAGGCCAGTTGGGGGCTGGTGGGAGCAACCTCCAGCACCATCACTACTTTATCCTACAGTCTGAGTCCTACTGGCCAGTTGCCAGCCTTCCCGGAGGTGGTTTTGCTCTCAGCCTCCTCCTTCCTATCAGATTGGAAGGACCTACCTCCTTCACTTCCACTCTCTCTCTCTCAGAGAACTGAGGCTGTCTCATGGTCTCTGTGTCCCACTCTGTGTGTTGGGTCAGGGTGGAAGAAGGTTTATCACTGAGCCCTGGTCAGAACGGCATGAGTGTCCTGGAGCTACCATGACAAATTACCGCAGGCTGGGGACCTAAACAACAGACTTACATTTCCTCAAAGTGCTGGGGGCTGAAGTCTGAGATCCAGATGGTGGAAGAGTCCTCTCTCCTTGGTGTGTAGACAGCAGTCTTCTCCCACTGTTTTCACATGGTCTTCCCTCCGTGCATGTGTGTCCTAAGCTCCTCTTCTTATAAGGACCCCAGTCATTTTGGACGACAGCCTGCTGCAAAGACCTCAGTTTAACTTTATCACCTTTTTAAGGCCCTACGTTCACAGTCATGATCTGAGGAACTGGGGGTCAGACCCCAATGTATGAATTTGGGGGGACACCACGGAGCCCCCAGTGGTGCTGGACTCGGTAGAGTGATGTGGGTCCACTAGACAACATTCTCAAGTCCATGTCTGAGGAGGGCATGGAGAATATTCCCATTGGAGGTGTTGTACTGAAGCATCAGAGACTGGAAGGAGGGGGAAGTCAGGTGTCTCTGTGCATTGTACTGCAGACATGGCCTCTGTGCCTTGTGCTCTGTGCAAGGCGTTAGGGTCAACACAGAGCCGAGCATGTGTCCCCTGCTTCTGAAGCGCTTCGATTGAGTTGTGGAATAAGAGAATCTCCTTCGTGACAATAAAATAAAGCAGGATTTAGTAGTTAAAAATCTGCTGTTGGGCATTAGGAAATCTTCCTGGAAACTGCCCCCCTCCTCCCCAGTATCTGTGATACATGTTGAATGATTCAGAGTACAATGAAGATAGAACAGGGGATGAATAGGTCTTTTAGGTGGAAAGAATTATTGTCATGTACTGAGCCTCTCTACTCTATGCATTGGGCTTTGTGTATATTAGTTTGACGGCACTTGGTGTCAACCCTACGAGGAAAGCCTTCTTATTGCCACTATACCTCTGAGGAACTGACTGTCAGGCATGGGAGATACTTGCCCCAAGCCCTGAGCTGGAAGTGGGGGCTGCCAGCTAGAGAAGTGCTCACAGAGCTGTGTCCCCAGAAACCTGCCCCTCACAGGCCAAATTCTAGAGGAGGAACACCTTGGTGGGAGCAGGTAAAGGGCCCAGACCCTGTGGATGTTCTCCAGGAATGGGAGGGTAAGGACAGGTTTTCCAGGAGCAGAAGTTCTCACAGGGTAGTGCCTCTGAACCTCCTGGAGGACATTAGAGCACTAATTTCTGAGCCCAACACCCAGAGTTCCTGACTCAGTAAGTCTGGGATGAGGCCACAGAGTTGCTGTTTCTTGCAGGTTGTAGTCTGGGGCTTGCTCTTTGAGAACCATCCCCCTGGAGGAGAAGAATAAGAGAGTGGTGGAGACATGAGGACAAAGAGAAAGATTATGTGGAAATTTAACTTAGTGATTCATTCAAATCCAGGTATATTCATGTAAATACGCCTATAGCTGGGTATCTTTGGATTTTCTTTCTCATTTATCCTATGTGTTATTCTTTACAACTCCAAAGACCATATGTCTCTCGACCAGACCAGAGGCCACGTCTTGGGGAGAATCCTGGTTCAAGGTGGGTTCAGGATGAATGTGACAGACAGTACTGGGGACATGCGTCATCTACTGGCCTCTCTCTGGAACTGGAAACCAACATTTGGGGTCAGTTCCAGTGGCTGTTCTTCTCCATAGGGTCCTAGAACCTCCATGCATGTCCTTCCAGAGGACCACCTCCCCACTCCACCTAGAAGCACAGGGGCTCTCTGATTTCCTCTGTGCTTATTTTAAGCCCTGACTGGTGACAGACCCTTTTTAAAGTGCTCTCCCAGGAGCCAGAATTGACATTCACATCGCTGTCTAGGTCCATTAGCGCTCAGGCCCTAGCACTCCTGCTGGGGATTAAATCAGATCATGGAATTCAGTGGTTCTGGCACAGAGGCTTTCAGGGAAAAGTATCCTTAGTTAACTAGGTTCTTCTTTAAAGGTCAGTCAATAAAACTTTTCAGTTTAGTGCTTCAGCTGCAAAGTTTGCCCTCCTTTCTGTATATCCTCATTCATGTACCTTACCTAATCAGGTAAGGTACTGATTTCTCGGTTGGGACCCTCAGCCTTACGATGGTTCCTACCAGCAGAGAAGAGGACTCTTTTGGTACCACCATACTCACTGGCTTATTTAAGTATTTCCTTGAAGAACTCTTAACTCATCAGGAGAATATTTTAAAAGGAGAACCAGCTTTGGAAAAGATCATGAGTATTTATACCATAGCCATTAGAACAAAGGACTTGAGGCAGATTATAATAAAGAACTCATTCCCTCAGGAGGGAAGGAAGTAAAAAGTGCATTTGAAAAGAGAGGCTGAGCAGGGGAGCTCTAGCAGAAATCCCACTGGAGTGCTGTGGTCACTTAACCCTTCATTCCCTGGCAGTTTGTATAAAGGGAGAGGCATAAAGCAGGTGGCAACTCTTGTGTTTTATTAAAAGAAGCTGCAGGGGCACCTGGGTGGCTCAATCAGTTAAGCGTCAGACTCTTGATTTCGGCTCAGGTTATGGTCTTGGGGTCCAGGGATCAGGCCTGCATCAGACTCCACGATACAGCAGGGAGTCTGAGATTCCCTCTCTCCCTTTCCCTCCCCCCCGCCCCCAGCCTGCAAGGGCATGCTCACTCTCTCTCCAAAATAAATGTATAAATAAAATAAAATAAAAGAAGCTGTAAAGGATTGTTAGAAGAGTCACCTCAAGCTCAAGCTCAGAAGTCACCTCTCAGCTCAAGCTCAGAAAAGTTTTTATTTTTTTAAGACTAGATAAGCCTCACTGAGCACTGAGCCACAATCAATATTTTAACAGAAATTTAAAAAAAAACACAAGGTTTTTTTTTCCCATATAGCTCTTTGCCTTAAAAAGAATCGGGCAGAGGACTTTAGTTTTCTGGTCAGGCATGTAAGGAGCTTAAAATCACCACTCCATCCTAACGAGTAAAAAGCTGAACAAACTGAAAAACCAACAACTCCTCTTAGATCTGCCAGAGAAGAGAGGTTGCAGGGAAAATGGGTAACCCCAAAACTGGAGACACAGACAGGCTGAGACAGGGAATCATAACTCACCAGAGCAGAAACCCCCAGAGAATCCAGGCCAGGGCAGGCGGACCTGAACCGTGACTGGTGACTTGCTGGAGGCTCAGTGTGGACAAATCGGAAAGTTGAAAACTCCAGGGGGACCCAGTCATAGGAGAGGTTCCCACGATTTTGTGAATTCCACTTCTAGGAGCTCTACCAGGTCCTTATAGTGATTTTTACAGAAAAATCCCTTTGTGTTTCCAGCAGTGGGCAGGATAAAAGGATAATTTTGAAATACGTCAGAGCATTTTGTTCTTTTAAAAAAGGCTTGTTCTTAGAACACATGATCTTATCAGAACTTAACCTAGTGGGGTTTTATCAGAGCCTAACCTGCTTGGGGATAGGGAAATACCCAACTCCAGGTCCCTGTAGCCATTTTGTTCCACATGAAGGGAGAAAACAAAAAGTGAGAAGCACTGGGGAAGTTCACAGTTCAGGGGCTCAGGCTCACCAAAAGACAGACCTAATGATCAGACTGTAGGATGCTTCCCTTCCCCCACCCCACGCCTTGCCACTAGATTACTAAAGGCCTATTTACTGAAGTTTCTTTTATGAGATACATCGCATCCACCTTTCACACCTCATGGTGTGAGGCAAACAGAACCAGAGACAGTTATGGCAAGAATGTTGAAATGATCAGATCAGGAATTTTTAAATGCTGTGATTAGTACACTAATCACATAATAATTTAATGAAAAAATTAGACAACATACAAGAGTAAGTGAGCAATGTAAGCAGAGAGAAACTTTAAGAAAGAATTAAGAGAAATGCCAGAGAAAACAAAACAAAACAAAACAAAAAAACCCAAACACTGCAATAGAAATGAAGAATGTCTTTGATGGGTTCATCAATAGACTGGGCATGGCTAAAAAAAGAATCTCTGAGCTTGAAGCTATGACAATAGAAACTTTCCAAACTAAAAACAGGGCAAAAGACTAATAAAAAATAAATAAATAAGTAAATAAATCAGAATAGATGCAAGAACTGTGGGATGATTAGAATAGGAATGCCAGGAGGAGGAGAAAGACAGGGAAACAGAAGCAATATTTGAAACACAAATGATTGAGTATTTCCCCAAATTAATGTTAGACGCCAAGCCACAGATCCAGGAAGCTCAAGAAACACCAACCAGGATAAAAGCCAAAAAACCACCACATTTAAGCATATCATATTCAAGCTTCAGAAAATCAATGATAAAGAAAAAATCTTTGGAAGAAGCTAGAGGCAAAATACACCTTACTTCTAGAGGAGCAAAACCAGGAATTACAGCTGTTGTCTCCTCAGAAATTATGCAAGCAAAGAGAGTGGAGTGAAATATTTTAAGTGCTAGAAGAAAAATAGTCACCGGCCTTTTAAAATTATCTTTCAAATCTTAAGGAGAATTAAGGACTTTCTCTGACATACAAAAATCAAGGGAATTTGTTGCCAGTAGACTGTCTTACATGAAGTGTTAAAAGAAGCTTTTTAGACAGAAGGAATTAGATTAAGATTTTATTTATTTGACAGAGAGAGAGACAGCGAGAGAGGGAACACAGGCAGGGGGAGTGGGAGAGGGAGAAGCAGGCTTCCCGCTGAGCAGGGAGCCCAATGCGGGGCTCGATCCCAGGACCTGGAGATCATGACCTGAACCAAAGGCAGATGCTTAATGACGGAGCCACCCAGGCGCCCCTCGGTGTAGGTTTAAGTGTTGCCACTCTCCTGGAGGATGTTGATAGTGCGGGAGACTGTGCATGTGTGGAGACAGGGCTTATAAGAGAACTCTCTGTACTTTACACTCAATTTTGTTGTGAATCTAAAACTGTTCCAAAAATTACTCAAGCAAAAGAAGAGATATTATGTTACCTACGTATGTTACCTACGTCATGAGCCTACCAGGATAATCACGTGTGCGTGTGTGAGCGTGTTTGTGCTTGGAGGAGAATGAGCCAGTGCTCCTAGAGTTTACAGCTTTCTGTTGCCCTTGGTGACTAAGGCACAAAATATGGAGGGTTTTCAGAATGGAATGGTTGGTTAGCTTAGCCTCTCCTCAGAATCAGCTGTCTTTACTAGGCATTTTTTCCTTTTTTAAAAAATAGAATTTAAGATTTGATATTTGTTTGTTTTTCAAGATTTTATTTATTTATTTGAGAGAAAGAGAGCACACACGACAGAGAGAGAGAGAGAGAGAGAGCATGAGCAGATTGAGGGGCAGAGGGAGAAGCAGACTCCCCCGCTGAGCAGGGAGCCCGATGCGGGGCTGAATCCCGGGACCCCGGGATCATGACCTGAGCCAGAAGGCAGACGCTTAACCCACTGAGCCACCCAGGGGCCCAAGACTTGATATCTGAAATGGAGCTTCTTGACTTGAATCTGGAGGGAATAAAAAGATAGATATGTGTGTGCTTGAGGTTTTTTTTTTTTTTTTTTTTTTTTTAAGCCTTTTAGGCATTATGCTGATGCATTGGGCCGGTGAGGCTGGCAACCATTGACATGAACCGTTTGGGACCCTCCAATTGGGTGTCAAGTCTACAATGGTTGGTGAGGGTCCTATCAATCACCAAATCACACGTATCATTGAAACTGCTGTCCATGGGCTGTCCGCATTTGCAGATACACTGCTGTGGCCCATGACACACTCATGGAGGAGCTGCCCACACACAGGTTAGCATGGAAGCAGTCATGTCTTGGGGGTGGTAGGGGATGCATATTCTTCTGAGTTCCAAACTCTTCACCTTGGAGTTGGCTTGCCAGATCAAACACCAGCATGCCATGGCTCTGCTGATCTCTGTATGTTTATACTTTCCTCCATGAGTATTTGGGGCATACTTATACTAGTACATTATTTGGGTGCACTGAAATTACAGTTTATCTGGGCATCCATTTTTATTCACCAAGTCTGACATTTCTACCTTGGAGCCATTCTTATTGATTCTCTGGGAACCCCATGGACCATTTTCATTACTCTAGAAGCTTAGATTTCAGGGAATTAATGGATCTTGTGAATTCTCTCTACAATTAAGTTAGGCGCTGCCCTATTCATGGCAGTTGGCAATGACTGCATTATGCAGCAGCTCAGCTGGGTCCTTAGTGGATTGACCAACTAAATCAGAAGGAAGAGTGCACTTTCAATGAATTAGTGTTTGCAACATAAATTTATTTCTTTCTTGTTT
This sequence comes from Neomonachus schauinslandi, assembly GCF_002201575.2. Lineage (NCBI taxonomy): Eukaryota > Metazoa > Chordata > Mammalia > Carnivora > Phocidae > Neomonachus > Neomonachus schauinslandi. Next base: position 5,255,159 of record NC_058414.1, read on the forward strand.
AATGGGGCCAAGAATAAACACATAGTGATCACTATAGCCACTCAGATGGTATCTGTGCAAGAGAGGGATTTAAAACAAACAATCACACGACCTTTTGGTCTTCAGATGATATGTAGGAAGTGACCAGGCCTGGGACCAGGATGAGGTTGACATATGTGGAGGGAGAAGGTGAATGCACTGGTGGTTCTGAGTTTCACTTCTCAGGCCTTTGGTGACTTGTGACCACAGTGTGTGATCCTGCGTTCATTATCTTGTGATCACAGCTGGGCTCTCCAAGTTTCCCTTGGGTTTCAAACCCTGTCCTCTTCCTCCCCCTGCAACCTGCAATCTCTCCCAAGGCTCTTATGCTTCATGTCTGTACGTTCAAGTCTCACCTTTCTGATGGGATATTTGCAATTGTAATTCTACTGTGTCCTCTCCGCTAGGCTGAGCTCATGCTCACTGCTTGTGTGATCCTGGCAGAAGTTTCTGCTGTGTTTCTTGACATTTTTAATTGGTGTTATGAACACAGCTTTTGACTATAATGGAGATGTTTGTCCAGACATGATTTTATAGTTCCCAGCTAAATTTGCAGAACGCTAAAACAAAGGTCTCCTTGCTCAACAGACTCAGCTTTCATGCAGGTATGAGGAGCATCTGAGAGCCTCAGACATGTAGGATCCAGGTTGCTTTTACAAAAACTCACAATCCCTCTTGATTCAAGATTTTTAAATCACTCATGCCTTAATACAAAGAAATTGAGAGGAATTGTCGATTGTCTTCTTTCATAGTTATAGGAAGAAGTGGATCTTTTCATACTTGAAGTCTTGAAATGACTTTGCTGTTTTACTGACTCAAGTTTGTGGAAATTTCCTGCTGTGAGATACCCAGGATGGCAGAAGAAGTCTGTGGCTCATAAGTACATGGAAATCTATGATTAATATCATTTGTTCCAACTGTGAGTTAATGCAGGCACAAATAGGAAAATGCAGGGATCCTGGCACACATTTATTTCATGTGATGATGTGAAATTGTCGCCTAAACAGATGACCAGCTGTTTCAGATTATTCTGTGAATTACAGTAATTTTGGTAATTAGGAAAAATATTCTGATTTTTTTTTTCTTGGCAAAACCTCTAAATGTCTGATACCCTCTGACCTCAGAGAGAAGCTCTTCCTCCCATCTGCAGATAACCCAGAGGGGAATTAATTAAGCCAAATTAATGCAGTCATTTCTAAAATGGCTCCTAGAACAGCTCAATATTGAGACTGTTGAAAGGACAGCACTGTTTTCCTTCCTGTTTCTCCATCAAAATTGGAAGTTGAGTGTGTTGGAGGACACGTTCTCCCCAGAGCTTCAGGAGGTACTGCTTTGGGGAGTGTGGGTGTGCTCTGGAACCCTCTTCCAGTCCTGGACTTGAGATCCATCCGGGGAGGTTTCTGGCATGCAGCCAGCCTCAATGTGGAGCCAGGCTGTTGAATTCAACCTCAGTTACAGAGTTATGCCGTCAGATCTTTTATTCGCATCCTGACCTTTAGCCTCAACTAGCTCTTGTTTCAAAAACAGGACTCATCTTGCCTGTATTTCTTTGTTCACCACTTCTGATGACCTTGGACAGGCTGTTGAATTCCCTAGAGACACAGTTTGTCCATCTGTGCAGTGGGAATCTCCATGACTCCACACACTAACTCACGCACCTGCTTTGTGAATTTTAAAACATTGAGGCAGCTGTGGCTGTGGGGAGATCTGACCTCTATCCAGGGCCAGGAATAGAGGCAACTGTCCTTCCTTCATAGCTCTGTCTTCTCCTTGGTGATAGAGAATACATACAGCGATAGTAGTGAGAAAAAGCTATAATTTAAATTATTTGTATGCCAGAGAAGGCTGCAGCTACGGGTTTCTAAATTCAGATTTCTCAAGATGCATTGAAGCTAATGGATGTGAACCTTACAGCTACATCTCAATTTAAATTCAGTCACCAAGTGCCTAATTTCTAAAAGATTATTTGCACATTTCCAATAGAATGCATTTGGAAAGGCAGGAGGCAGAAGTGAACATATTTCCTTTGAAATAAAACCTCCTACTTGGGTTGCAGGTGGCTCCATTTATTACCACAATGGCTGACCATCCCCCATGTGCTGAGGGCACAGAAAGTCCAATGATTTTACCCCAGGGACTTCAATTTATAGTTGCATTTTTTTCCTGACTCATGGAAGTCATAAACTCACATATTCAGACCGACACTTGATAGCAATTCTAGCACGGTTGTTCAGAGTATTTATAGCATGGTGCATCCTGGAAGTTGCAGTGACCACCCTCATGCCAGGCACATCTGCCCATTTCACTTGGATTTGTACCACATGCTTGCCAAAGGAAAAAAATAAGTCATCTTGGTGGGGCAATGACCACAATGTGGTCTGTAAATAAACCTTTTACATATATTGAAATTAGCTGCATTGATTTTGAGAGTGCCAGATTGAGAGTTGAAAGACATTTTTAAAAAGTCATCTCCTAAAACAGAAATTATCTTCATCTCTATGAATTGATTTCTCCGGATCGTTCAGCTCAGGTCTTTGGCCCAGGACTAATATAATAAATGGTAATTATTGGTATTTTTTGAAGTGCTGGACATATATTATAGGTAATTTTCATATGACTTCATAAGACTTCCCCTTTTTATAGGTGGGAAAACTGAGACTGACATGCACCAAGGAAAATGTCCAAAGTTAGAATTAGTTCATCTTTTAGGAAGAATTCCAGGCCTGTCTGCACTCAGTCACATGTCATTCCAGGACTTCCCAGCAACCCACCCTCCACCTCCCCGCTTAGCATCATTATCTCCCCAAGGCCTCCAGTACTATAGGGAAGATGGACAACAGGAGAATTCACTGACCTTATTATGCTCAGAAGTAGCAGTGATGTTATAAACATCTAAAGCCATTCTAGAAGAGCTAACCTTGTAAAACAGTGTATACAGCTCATCTTCTGCACCCCAGGATTGTAACTCTTGGGTACAGCTGAGCAATTCTCTCATACTTTAACAATGCCCCATCATGAACAGCTGGGCAACTTTATGAGAAATGAGATGTCTAAGACTAAAAATGTGACCTTGCTTTCACTGGGAATTTGTATGTCCTCAGAAATCTTAGCTGGTTGTCTTTTTGTGGGTTCTTGACATCTTGTGGTACATAGCAACTGCCTGTCAGCGTTGGGAACACCTGACACGTTGGGCATCCCATAAGGCTTCATATGAAGACTACTGAGTAGATCAGACTTTTTATCACTAGTCTATAGTGGACTCGTTTAGGGAGATTTCTGAAGAGCCTCTTCTATAAATGCATCTTAAGAATATCTGGCACATTTTAAGATGACATCAGGCTCATAGTCCATAGTCTGGGGAGGTAGGTGGGGGGATGGGTTAGCCCAGTAATGGGTATTAAGGAGGGCACGTATTTTTTTTTTTAAAGATTTTATTTATTTATTTGACAGAGAGAGAGACAGCGAGAGCAGGAACACAAGCAGGGGGAGTGGGAGAGGGAGAAGCAGGCCTCCCGCCAAGCGGGGAGCCTGATGCGGGACTCGATCCCAGGACCCTGGGATCATGACCTGAGCCGAAGGCAGACGCTTAACGAATGAGCCACCCAGGCGCCCAAGGAGGGCACGTATTGCATGGAGCACTGGGTGTTAATATGCAAACAATGAATCATGGAACACTACATCAAAAACTGATGATGTACTGTATGGTGGCTAACATAACATAATAAAAAAATCAGAGGGAAAAGAACAGATTGTTTGGCAAGTGAAGGTTGAGAAACTGGCTCGCTATATGCAGAAAAATAAAACTAACACCCCACTGGGGGGAAAAAAAAAGATGACATCAGGCTCAAGCCTATTACTGGGGACTTACTAGAACCCAATCACAAAAGAAAATGGGAAGAATATGTGCACTCTTCTTTCAGAAGCAAAATTAAAGGAGCCAGGAGACCCAAAGGCAACAATGTAGGTCAACAAGGAGGGCTCTCAGCTGAGTAGGTCAACTGAGCAGTCTCTCCCTTAGGTCAGCTGCCCTTAATTATGAGTCCCTTGCTTGAAATTTCCCATTATTTCCCACTGCCTTCATTGTCCTGCAGGTTTGTGAGTGGTCCCATGCTGACTGGAAAATTCCATTCTTGAATTTAGGGTTTGGGAGAGCCTAGCCCATTCCCAGAGCCAATGCTCAATGGCTAAAAATAGTGCCCAGCTCTACATGCAAGAATGTCTGCTTATTACCAAGATGAGAATCCACTTTTGAAACATTCTTGCCCAAGGTCAGATCGACCTATGCAGTAATTTGGTGAGTCATTCTGTAAGGAATGATGAACTATTTACCAGTTTGCTGAGTTTAAAAGCATTTTGCATAAGAAAAAATTTTCTTTCACTCTTAATTTTCTCATTTACCATCTTGAGGGAACATTTGAAAAAAGCCAGTGTTTCTGCTACCTTCACGTGTGGTGCCAGGAAAATGTAGCCACACAACTGTGAGTTGGGGGACTGGGACATTCCCTTGCTTCTACTGTCCATTGCATGGTTAACGTGTGGAGCATCTTTGTCCTCTGGTCAAGGGATCTCTGGTCAATTTCACTTTCCTCTGTCTCCCAATTCGATCAACCCTCCAACAAGGTGCAAGGCATATCTGAATAAAACTCATATCAAATCTTGATTTAAAAAATCTTCTTTATCTCACATCTGCTGAAGGAATAAGTTCCTTAGAAGGCCATTAAAGTCCCTCAAAGACATGACCCACACCTACCTTTCCTACCTCATCTTACTCGATTGTTGTCATGTAGCCTGTGTCCTCCAGTGTTTTCAGAATACATCATTTCTGGAGGTGTCTTGACATGCTCTTTGTGAAATGACCTTCCCTCCATCTCACCTGGCAAGATCCATTGTTCTTTATGACCCAGTTTGAATACTGTCTTAGTCTACTCAGGCTGTTATAATAAAATACAACAGACCAGATGGCTTAAAGAACAGAAATTTATTTCTCATAGTTCTGGAAACTGGGAAGTCCAAAATTAAGATACCATCAGATTTGGTGTCAGTGTGGACCTGATTCCTGTCTGATACTCCATGACCTTGCTGTGTATTCATATCACCTTTCCTCAGCATACGTCAAGAAAGGGGGTGGGGAGGGAGGGAGGGAGGGAGAGAGAGAGAGAGAGAGAGAGAGAGAGAGCTCTTCCTCTTCTTATAAGGGAGCTAATCCCATCCCTCATGACCTCATATGACCTCATCCAACCCTAATCACCTCCCAAAGTCCCCACATCAAAATACCATCACTTGAGGATTAGGGCTTCCACATAGGAATTTGGGGAGGACACATATAGCCCACAACGAATGTCATCTTCTTTGTGAGATTTTCCTAACCATTTTGCTCCATAAAATAGAGATATTTATATATTCATCTGTATTCTTCACTGCATCAGATGCACCTTGATGCTTAACTCAGTGCTTGACATTCAGTGGGGACTTAATAACAATTAAAAAAAAATAATGGAAGTTGGATTAAAGAAGTCCTGACTAGTCCTGACTGGTCTTGACTGGTCCTGACTGGTCCTGACTGATCCTGACTGGTCTTTACTGGTCCTGACTGGTCCTGACTGGTCTTGACTGATCCTGACTGGTCCTGCCTGGTCCTGACTGGTCTTGACTGATCCTGACTGATCCTGACTGGCCCTGACAGGCTCAGCCCCAACCCTGACCTCCAGATCAGAATAATCATTTTAGGGCAACTCAGCTGTAAGCAGGGGTCTTCCCCTGCCTTGTATTCGTCAAAATCTATGATGCAATAGGAATTGCTGGTGGTGACAGGAAATGTATGAGGGTCTTATGACACTCTGCATCTTTTTTACTCATCAGGTATGGGACAGACTCCTTAGTGACCTTTTACGATGGCCAAGCAACCACTTATGTCTTCACTACAGGCTCTTTCCTGAAGTGACTGAGAATTGAAGTCACCTGCATTCATGTAATTGAACTCTCAGGGTAGAGAACTAAAACCATCATCTGTGACCATATGACTCAACTCTTTACCAGGATATTCTTGGAATTCCTGGAAAGATAAAGCTGTAAGCCAACCAATAATTCAACGGTTGCTTTAGGAATTTCCTGTAAACCAATTTCTATGGGTGGATACCTCTTCTTTCAAGAACTATTCAGCAAACAGTTTACTTAGTAATTTACTTATCAAGAAGGGCTGAATGTGCTCCCTTCACTGTGTTCACCAATCCTAATCACCTCCTGACCTTATCCAATCAGCTCCCCACCTTAAGGACCCACCCAAGCCACTTGAGGACAGACCCCAAACACCCAGAAATATATCCTCTCTTGATCACTTCCCTCAGAGACACCTTTAAGACTCTGGCAAGGTGGTGCTCTCCCACATCGCAGGAAGACTAGTGACCTTGACTTTTTCTGATGAAAGAACTACTCAAATTTTGGGGGGGATAGGGCAGCAGTGCCTGTGGCTTTGACAAATCCAATGTTATAGGGAGTGAAAATTTTGTTCAGGACACTGGAGTCTGGAGCTCTAAGCTCTGCTGTGGCCTTGCTTGTGACCTTGGGCAAGTCATTGGCTTGAACCTCAATTTTATCATAGGAATAATGAGCAAGGTTGGTGCTACCACCATCCCTATGTACTTACATCTGTGTCGATCCTCTTGTTCCCAAGCTTTTTCTGGAGAGTAGAAGACATAGTCAATACAGAGGGAAAGAACAGTTATCTGTTAGCTGTTACCAATTTCATCTATATTGGATTTTGTCCCATGAAAGGTTCTTAATATTCCTTGACATTTTGGGGGAACGAGGTAGTGCAATGAAATGACATTTCCATGTAAATGAATAAAGCTTACCCCACTTTAAACATCTATAAAAATACTAACCATTTAAAATAATAACCTTCCTGGGCGCCTGGGTGGCTCAGTTGGTTGGGCGACTGCCTTCGGCTCAGGTCATGATCCCAGAGACCCAGGATCGAGTCCCACATCGGGCTCCCTGCTCGGCAGGGAGTCTGCTTCGTCCTCTGACCCTATCCCCTCTCATGTGTTCTCTCTCTCTCTCAAATAAATAAATAAAATCTTTAAAAAAAAATAAAATAATAACCTTCCTAAATTCTTTCATAAAATCTTCCTAAAGATATAGTTCTCTCCCTTCCAGTGAACAGCTTATTGATTGCTTTTTTTTTTTTTTTTGAATTCCTGTGTCTTAGAATGTTGGATGAACCTTAGGAGACATTACTGATGTGAAAGGGGACATTGAAATATTTTCAGCATTATTTGTAGTGATAAGATATTTGAAACATACTGAATTCCCACATAGAGAGATTCATTCACTACATTCTGGCATATGTAAAAGATAGAACCCACAGTGGTCCATGGAAGCTATGTGATAGAAGAAGAATAAAAACAGGAAAATGTTCATTCCCCAGTAAGTACCCCCTCTTTTAAAAAAAGTACGACCCCATTTTTATAAAAATATGTACAATGATTACTGGAAAGTTAGATATTATTAACTGTGGCTATCTCTGGAGGTGATTTGAATTCTGCTTTGTACTTCTCTATACTTTCATATTTTCAACATAACAATGCATTCCTTTTATAATACTAACCAGCAGGAATGTTGGAGTGGAAAGCACCAGCTTAAAGTATGACCAATCAGCTAAGAGATAATCTGAGTCAGTCTGGCTTCCCAGCCTGGTGCAGTGAAAGTGAAGGTGACCTGAAACACAAGGGTTAACAGGATTCTGGCCAGGGGTGGCAGGAGAAAGCAATGGCCTTGAGCCAGGCCCGCAAAGGGGTCAGGTGCTCAGAGGCATTTCGCTTTATTTTTGCTCTGGAGGTATTTTCAGGAGGGCTGGAGTCCAGAAACAGGAATAGGAACTGGAAGTTTTTATATATTAGTGGATGAAAAACAGATTAAGGCCGGGACGATTTGGTCAAACGGAGTGATGGTGTTTGGTGCTAAGACTGTGACTACGGCATCCCTGGAACAGGACACTTCTGAGCAGCTCATGAAACACTATGCTGCTGGGAATACAGTTTGACAACCACTTTTGTAACTAGTTGTTTTCTAAATTTTTAAATTATTGTGCCATGTGTTTCCCATCTATTCTCCCTAAATCTCTTTGTCTCATTTTTCACAATTATACTCACGGCCTCCTCTTTGTGTCTCTGAGTCCAGGGATCTTTTGGCAACTTACTTATTCATGCAGTTGTCTACCTACTTGTCCAACTTACTAAACTTACTCATGTGATAAAGAAAAAATCTGGTAGCAATCCCAAAGTGTCACCAGACCTGTCAAAATCTCATTGGGTCCAATGTTTGCATTGGGATCATTCGTTAATATTTATCACCATCAGTCTCTGGCCACCACCATCTTTAATGTCTGCTCGCCAGGTTTGCAGGCTTCGAGAACAAATATCTGCCTACTGAACATGCTGCGTTTCCTTCCAAACCACCTGAATTGTCTTCCTGAACCTTGTGAATTTTCTAGAACAGATGAATTTAAGAAAGCTAAGATTTTGAGTGACAATTATAACAAGCATTTAGAAATATGTTTATGGCCACTGAAATAAAATGACACCACAGCTTAATTGCTACTGGGAGTTTCCTAAGTACTTTACAGATTGTATCCTGTAGTCCTAGCAAGGACTCTGTGAGGCAGGGGGGCTGTTGTGTTCTCTGCCTCACATGCAGACGTGGGGGTGTGGACGGGCAAGTAATTCACCAAAATTCACTGAGCTGGTAAACGGCTGGGCCAGGATCTGAACCCAGGTTGTGAGCCATTGAAATCATGCTCTTGAACTTGAACTTCACATTGTGCTACCAAAAAAAGACACCAGAAATGACACAAAAACAGTACTAAAGAAGCAGTCTTGGCTATGGATGTTGCACCATCAACTTCCAGTTGGTAACCCTTGGTCACTCAAAGCACCAGGACTCCCATCCACATTTCAAACAATGTATTTGTGAGTTTCTTTGAGTTGTAGATAATATGCATGGTAACTGGGTTTTTTCTGTATTTATTCCTCTATTTAAATGCACATGCCTCTGAACTTGCACAATTCAAAAGTGTAGAAGGCCCTCCTCCAAAGAAGTGGAGGACCCTTTGTATTGAGGGAAAACACCTTGAGCAGGTTCTTTTTAACCTCCTGGTTAAAAGGAAGGACTGACCCACACTTCTCCCCTAGTGCCTGGGATTACATAATTTTCTGTTCAAGCACTTCATGGGTGGTATCCACCTAATCCTCCGAATGACTTCATAAAATTGTTATAGCCATTTTAAAGATTTTTTATTTATTTATTTGAGAGAGAGAGAATGAGAGAGAGCACATGAGAGGGGGGAGGGTCAGAGGGAGAAGCAGACTCCCCGCCGAGCAGGGAACCCGACGTGGGACTCGATCCAGGGACTCCGGGATCATGACCTGAGCCGAAGGCAGTCGCTTAACCAACTGAACCACCCAGGCGCCCTGTTATAGCCATTTTAGAGGTAAGGAATCCGAGTCACAGAGAGGTTAACCAACTTGACAGATCTAGTATGTGGTTCCTGAACAATGTGTGAAGCCATGGGCTTACCAGTTTCCTCCTGAAATATCACCACAGTGATGGGAAACTGATTTTTAAAAGGCATATGCCCACAAGGTCAGAGAGAACCAACGACAAGGCACAGAAGTGAGCTGTAATGGATGAGAACAAACCAATGCAGCAAGCCCCCACAGGTTGGAATCTGAGTTAGCAATACAAAAAGCCCAGCAGAAGCAAATTCATTTTTGCAGTCCCTGGAGTTCAGGATTTGGAGGAAATAAGCATTTACAAAACTGGGGACCAGAGGTGGGGACTAAAATAATATATTTTTTTAAATGTTGTATGCTTTAAAAAAATGCTTTTAAAAGCTGTAAACCCTGCTTCTCTTGCTCCCTTTACCATTTCACCCAGCTTGTGCTCTCTGGCTCTCTTGATCTGTGAAATAAATAAATAAAATCTTTTTAAAAATGTCATATAATAGGTATTTAGACCACTAGAACCCTACTCCCACCTTGGGATGACTGGCAACTGCCTCTTTGTAACCCTAGTGGAACACGGGAGGGAGTTGTCCTCTTCGTAAAGGAGAAATTCTAAGGCACTCTGCACTGGGGTCTCCAGGCCCAGCTGCAGGCAGAGGATCTGCACTGGAAATGGTAAGGGTGGGGAACTAAGGGAAAATCTCCAGGAAACAAGGTGATATTCCGAGACCATCCAAAACATAAGCTCCCAGGATTATAAAGAATTCAACTCTCTACCACAACCATCTCCCTGTAGAAGATGAAAGAATTCCTCCCCCACAAAACTGACCAACCAATGAAAAAACCCTGCAGATACTGACACATGGAAGTCATCCTCCAAAATCAGGTTGGGTCTTCCTTTGGGGAAGCCACCAGTAGTAGATAAATCCCATCCACACCGATAGCACTTTTTAAAAAAAAATGTATTTATTTATATTAGAGATAGAGAGAAAGTGCACGAATGGGTGGAGGGGCAGAAGGAGAGGGAGAGAGAATCTCAAGCAGACTCTCTGCTAAGTGTGGAGCTTGACTCGGGGCTCAAATTCATGACCCTGAGATCATGACCTGAGCCAAAATCAAGAGTTGGATGCTCAACTGACTGAGCCACTCTGGTGCCCCAACACGCAGACAGTACTTTGAATGAGCTTTTTATCCTCCCTCATAAATGTGAGCAGAAAGTAAAGAATATCCAGATATTTTCAGAAAACCTCTAACCTGAAAGATATAAAAAAAAGACAAAAACAGACAAATAGCAAACATAAAACAAATGAACAAATTTGGAGTAAATATAACATATGTAGAGAATGGAAAATGTGAAAAAATCTATAAAATCCTCAGTGTGGGGGCATCTGGGTGGCTCGGTTGTTGGTCTCCCTGCTCAGCCAGGAGTTGGCTTGAAATTCTTTCCCTCTGCACCTGCCCCCTCACTCTCTCTCTTTCTCTAAAATAAATAGTAAATCTTTTTTTTTTTTTTTAATGAGTTGCTTTGGAGCATCTATTACATGGATGTTGGACCTCTAGGGCTTTTGATCCAATATTCTTGTTTTCTTGTCTTTTAGTTCTACTTTTGAAGACAAAAATCTATCTTCAACTTTATCTACCATCTGTTCTACTTAGTTTTTTACTACTAATACTTGTCTTTATTTCCAGATAATTTTTCCATTATTTTTCTCTGAAATTTTTAATAAGCTCCCATTCCTATGTCATGGGTATCATATTTTCTCTTATCATGCTGAGGATCTTTTTAAATTTATTTATTTATTTAGAGAGAGTGTGTGCATGAGTGGGGGAGGCACAGGGGGAGAGGGAGGGAGAGAATCTCAAGGAGACTCCATGCCAAGCACAGAGCCTAATTCAGGGCTCGATCTCATGACCCTGAGATCATGACCTGAGCCAAAATCAAGAGTCAGATGCTAAACTGCCACCCAGGTGCCCCCAAGGCAACTCATTTTTAAGAAATAATTTCTTAGGCTTAAAGACATGGGTCTCCAGTTTGAGTACTTTGCCTGAATACCCAGCAAAATGGGTGAAAATAAGAGTGTGCCAGGTAACGAGATGGTGACCTTTCAGAACTCTGGAGACAAAAGGCTGTGAAAAGTCCCAGACACACACATTCATGCCCTTAGTTACTCAAATGGTTTACTTTTACAGAATCAAGATCAATATGGGACCAGAGTCATCAACAAAGGCTGGACACTGGTGGAAACGTGCACTGGAAGGAGTTAAGAAATGCCCTAGAAATCCTGAGGGAAAATGTCTTCCAAGTTAGAAGAAGGATCTCCTATGCTTGGATGTATTGAACTGGGACTCAGCCTTATGTACAAGATTTTGGGTCTGCCTTAATGAAGACAAAGAAGAATGAGAAGCTTCCCTCTGTCCACTAAGAGAAAAGGAGAGGGAGAAACTCAGAGTAGGACCCGAAAGAGAGAGAAATTATCTACTCCAAGGAAAACACAAAGCTGTACCAGAAACGAAATGTAATCGTACTCCATGGCTCAGCTGTGACTCATGACACATTCATGAAACAGTGAACAGACACAGAGATAACCAAACTTTTTGCTATGAGTGTCCTGGGGTGCTCTGTGAGTGTTTCCAGGGTGGAATATTAGAGATTAAAATCCTCATGCTTACAGTAGAATAACATCTAAAACAAAAATGTCAAAAATAGCAGTGTCTGCATTTAAAAAAAACCCAAAACGCGGAAATATGATTGTAACAGTACCAGAAATATAAGTGATTACCTTTGTACTTTAACAATAGGGGCAGGTGTCTGTTTGACATACAAAATATATGTGTATACACATACGTACATGCACACATGCACATACATATACATATATGCATATGTATATGTGTATATGAAGATAGACATACACATGCAACTTTGCTAAAAATAAATGAATGAACAAGCAAACACAAAGTGAAGCAAGTGGCCTGGGGCATCTGCCAGTAAAGGCCAAGGGACTCTGACTGAAGCCGGCCTTTCTCTGTCTCCCTGTCCTTGCTCTCAACACTTTCCTATAGTCCCTTCCACATTTTCACCTCCCCATTTAGTGGGCAGGAGTGCAGGGAGAGGGGGCAAGTATCAAGCCTCAAACTCATCTACCCTTTAATATCTAACTATCCTCCCAAAGTAGCAACTGTTAGTTCACATTTGCTGGAATAGAAATGATTGCAGATGCCAAACTATTCACAAAATCATGGGTTTTACATTAGGGAAGCCCGTGGTTGAGGTCTGTAGTTGATGTCCCCTCCACTGCAGATCCCGGAGTACACCATAAAACACACCCAGTGGACATCACATTGTCCACCAGGCTCCCAGAAGGCTTCCTAATTAGTGGATCCTGACTCTGTTTATTCTGGGCCCCAGAGGCTGGACAACCACCCTCTGCATATTATAAATGCAGAACTCTGACCCCTTATCTGAAAGAAAACGAGGGTCCCCATGTGACTGTGTTTTGCCTCCCCGATCATGGAAATCCCTCCAGCTTACAATGAGCCATCTCAAAAGAGCAGTTAGATAAAGTTCCTCATATTAAGAATTATCCTGTGGGTTCCTGCCCTTTCCTTTGTTTTGTTTAATAGGAGGTTTCTACCAAACTAACATGGAGGATTCTGCCATCAGTGTTTCAATCCTGCCAGCATATTTGAATACTTTGTGGAGACCTTCAATATTTTCAGTTTGTTGTTCTCATTGTTATTCCAGGAGCAAGATGAAAAGGAGAGGCCATGAGAAGGATGGGGTGCGGGCAGAGGAGAAAGGAGGGGGCAGAGAGACAGGAGAATGAGTGTCCAAGGAAGACTCAGGAACCTGTAGGGAGAAGACAGCCATCAGGAGACAAGGTGTGGAAGTAACAACGAAACAAAAAGAGGGGCACCTGGCTGGCTCAGTGGGTGGAGCATGTCACCCTTTATCTTGGGGTCATGAGTTCGAGCCCCATGTTGGGCATATAACTACTGGAAAAAGGCAGGCAGGCAGGCAGGAAGGAAGGAAGGAAGGAAGGAAGGAAGGAAAAAGAAAAAGAAACCAAAAAGAAGACAAATAATTTCAATCTAAAGAAGTGACTGTCGCTTTCAGGTTTGTGAAATGCCGCTCTCCCTAGTAGAGAACCTAAAATTACTGAGATCTATAGCCAACAGAGAGGCTGGCTTCCTGTAGGTCTGTGTGCTTTGTGCTGTAGTCAATTCCCCAGCTCCTGGTTCAGCAGAGCAGAAAGCCCTTCATCTTCCTCTCTCACTGTCTCACACACTCATTCTTTTTCAGTACTGTCCTCTGCTACAGGTCCTTTTCCCCACTGAGAAAATGTACCACACCACAGATGAACATCATGATTAAAACATACTCTGGGGAAACATGCTGTATGCAGCTGCATGAGATCTTATTTATTGGGGGTGAGGATAATGCCACTCTGGCAAGGAGGGCTGGGGAGCTCTCCAGACACCCTCAACATCATTGTCAACCATTTTTTTTTTTCTGTCCTCATTTTTGTTGCCAGGAGAGTATAATCATTCTAGACTATCTCTAGAGAATCACACAGTACATGCTCACATTTCCAGGATCTGTTTTCTTCAATTGACATTGTACGTGCTGGCTTTATCCCACATCCAGCTCCCTATTGACCCATTAACCTCCTTGCTTGTTGGCTTGTTTTCCTTCCTTTCACTACAGATAGGCAGGGCTGATACATACCTTCCCCCCCCTCACCTATGTACTAATAACTCATTTGCGTCCATTACGAATCATGGTGCATTTCCCTCCTCCTATGGTGTAGACTGTCCTTTTGAGATCCCTGTTTTTCCCCTTGTATTTGTGACTTCCTACATTGCACCTTATTTTTTTTTATTAATTTTTCATTACTATAAGTACTAGCAGAAGCATTAAGAGACCCTCACTACTCTATTCTCTATCGAAACCACCTGTAGGGTCAGATTTGCTCTGGATTTCATTCCAAGTGTGATTGAAGCCCTCATACCCTTCTGTTGCTAACGCCAGATCTGTAAAGAAGTTGACCTGGTCTTTTGGTTTTTATTTTATCCTGAGGAGAAGTCTGTAGTCATTCCAATCATCATTCCTATATGCAATATGCCCATGTATGACTATTATGGGCCCAGGTGTAGTTTCCTGTGTGTTAATCCTGCTTAAAGTCCAGGAGCTTTTTCAACCTATGAATTTATGTCTTTCACTTACTTTAGGCAGTTTTTAGTCAGTCTTTCTTCAATTACATTTTCTGCTACAGACTCTTTCTCCCATCTTCTCCTTCCCTTTTCTCCTCTCCTTCACAGGATTCCAATTATGTGTATTTCAGACATTTTGGTGTTGTTCACACTGCTCCCAGTGGCTCTGCTCACTTCTTCAGGTCTTTGTTCTTCGGATTGGATGATTGGTGTGGTGGATCAGAGGGTATCAAGGACACTGACACTTTCCTCTGTCATCTTCATTCTGCTGCTAAGCCCTTCTGGGGATTAAAAAAAAAAATTCAGATGTTATGGTTTCAGTTCTCTAATTTCCAGTTGTTGTCTCTTATTGTCTCTTTTGCTCTGCTGAGATCCCATCTTTTTATTCATTGTGATCATGCTTTTCTTTTTGTCTTTGGGCATAGTTTTAAAATCCCTAAAACTCTTCATTGGCTAATTTCACATCTGATTCATCTTGGGATTGGTTTCTGTTGCCTTTCCTTCTGAGAATAATTATGTTTTTCTTCTGCATCAGTGAGGTAAATTTGGATTTTATCTGAGAACTTGTGATTGATACATTGTAGAAATCCTGATTTCTCTTAAGTTCTTCTGGAAATATAATTACTCTCTTTTAAGCAGGCAGATCATTGGCTGAAACTATAGTTGTTTTTCCTTGAGGTGGTGGCAGGTCAAATTTCAGTTTAATTATTTTATGTTACTTGGGCTACTTGGTATTTACCCCATGCACATGACATAGATGGTCAGCCAGGGATTTGGGCAGTTTATACATAGAATATAGGACTCTTTTTCTGACTTACTCCTGTCTGACATTTTCTTCATTTCTTCATCAGCTATAATATTCCCAAACCATGTCCATTTATATTATTATTATTTGGTCTAGCAAGATTATGACTTTTCCTTTGGAGTCTTAGAAACTTCCTGGCACAGACCTGGGCCCACCTTCAGGCTAAATGTCCTAAAACAGAAAATTCACACTTTTCCTTTACCTTTTTCCAAGTGTCAACTCCTCTCTAACTTCAGCCTGCTTTTATTTAATATCTGGTGCTTTACATTTGTTATCTTTTCTATTTTTTTCTAAGACTATATCATTACTATCATCAGAAGGTTTTTTTTTTGTTTGATAGGAGCCAGTTGGCCATACCAGAAAGAGGGCTGTCCTCTGCATATCATGTTGTATAATCTATAAACAATATACAGTATGGCTTTGCTTATTTTCTTGTTGAATGATAGGATATTCCACATTTGCTTCTGCAACATGCTCTTGTTTACTCATTATAGTTTTCACTTCACACTTGTCAGCACACACAACTGTCTTTCATTCAGTTTAATTTCTATATAGTATTCTATTGTCCAGATAGACCAGAATTTATTTATACTGTCCTGTTGAGGGCTATTTGGATTCTTTTTTGTCATTGTTGTTGTTGCTAAAATGACATTCTTCTTCATATTGCCTTGAGCATATAGGCCAAAGTTATTTGGGGATAAATACTAGAAGTGAACTTACAAAGTAAAAGGCATATACATATTCAACTTTGTTAGATCACTGCAAATTGGCTCAAAAATGCTCAGACTGATTTATTCTCCCATCAATATTCTTTCTCTGCATTCTTTCAGGCATGCTACCATACTTTTTAAAATTTTTTGCCGAATTCATGGATATTAAATGGTACATTATTATTATATTTATTATTTATGTTAGTTGCATCTTTTTATGTGTCTTGCCTCTCTGGATTTCCTCTTTTGTTAGGTAACTGTTAATATCATTTGTTCAATTTTTTATTGGATTGCTTGTCTATTGGATATAATTTGTATATAATATATAGCTATTTACATATTTTTCATGCTAGTTCTTTTACATATGCATACTTCTGAAACATTTTTAAAGCCTGTTTGTGACTTATTTTTTAATGTTTTTTGATCTTTGTCTTTTGATGAACAAAAGATTGAAAATTTAACATAGTGGGGGGGATGGGCAAAATGGGTGACAGTGATGGGGAATGAGAGACACAGGCTTCCAAGTAGGGAATGAATAAGTCACAGGAATAAGAGGCATAGTGCAGCAAATACAGTCAATGACACTGTAATGGTGCTGTGTGATGACAACTGGAAGTTCCCCTGTGGTGAGCACAGCATAAGGTATAGAGAAGTTGAATCACTATGTTGTGCACCTGAAATGAATGTAACATTGTGTGTCAACCATACTCGAATAAAAATATTAAGAAGAAGTATTCAACCAGTCTTTAAAATATCAGTCATACTGGGCACCTGGGTGGCTCAGTCTGTTAAGCGTCTGCCTTCAGCTCAGGTCATGGTCACAGGGTCCCGGGATCGAGTCCCACATCGGGCTCCCTGTTCAGCGGGGAGTCTGCTTCTCCCACTGCCCCTCCTCCCTCTTGCACTCTCCAATCTCTCTCTCTCTCTCTCTCCCTCAAATAAATAGATAAAACTTTTAAAAAATATTGGTCATACCTCAATAAAGCAGTATAAAAAGTTAAAAAAGTAAAATTCAATATAGTAATTTTTACCAATATTTTCTTCGTTTGTGCTTTTTGTGTCTTTTTAAAGCAATCTTTCTCTGCTTGAAATCATAATGGTATTTTTTTTCTCCTTACAGTGTGAAGGCTTTGTTATCATGTGTGGGATTTTATTCTTTATGGAATTGTTTTTCCTCTATGTTGTGACGTACTGTATATTTTTTCTTATTTGGATAGTCAATTTCTAGCATTATTTTTTGAATAATTCATCCTTATCCTATTTACTTGTAATGCTGCCTTTGCCATATATCAGTATATTATATCTGTGGTGCTTCTGTTTGGGTTTCTTTTTTCCTATTGATTTATATTCATACTTTTTTTTTTACTTTAATGATAAAACAATATAAAGAAAGTCTATTTCCTTATGCTTTTCCTTCAAAATTGTCTTAGCTAATCCTGGCTCTCTGCTCAATATAAATTTTGGCTTGCCAAGTTCCACAAATTAGCTGATTGCATTTTGACTATAATTGCAATTAATCTGTAAATAAATTGGGGGGTAAGAATTGACATATTCATTGTATTCAGTGTTCCCTTTCATTATATCTGTCTATATCTCCATCTCCATCTTTGTTCCATCTGTCCCTGCATCTGTATCCATATCCATATGCATCCGTATTTGTTTCTACCTCTCCTCTATGTCTGTGTCTCTGTCTGTATCTACTTCTAGAACTGTATCAATAGCTATAAAGATATACTACGTTTTCACAGGTTTTCATTTTTTTATTCAGAAACTACTTGCAGCTTATCTCATTGAGTTTCTAAATATCTTTATAAAAATTTATTCTAGGGGCACCTGGATGGCTCAGTCGGTTAAATATCTGATTCTTGATTTTGGCTCAGGTTGTGATCTCAGGATTGTGAGATCAAGCCCTGTGTCGGACTCTGCACTATGCATGGAGCCTGCCTAAGATTCTCCGTCTCCCTCTCCTTCTGCTCCCCCTGCCCCACACTGTCTCTCAAAAAAGAAAAAAAGTTTTTTTATTCTATAAGCCTTATGCTTCCTGTTGCTATTGTGAATAGAACCATATTTTAAAATTTTATTACATTTTAATTTTTGCTTGCTATACAGGAATACTGCTGATGTTTGCATGCCTATTTTATAGCTGTTAAAGAAAAAACTATTCCACGATACTTGTAAATGCAAGGCAAGGCAGACTTTATTTAAAGGGGCACTATCATGATGGGTGTATAAACCAGTATAAGGCGATCTGCAGTAGGCGAGAGAAAGTGAACTTAACTCCAAATGCAGTGTGGGCACGTGGGTATTTATAGCCAAAGGGGGGGGGGTGGGGGCGGTGGATGGAAAACATAAGAGGAGACACCAGGGTGGGGGGGATTCTGGCTAAACTAACCTAGTAAGATCCTTGTTGAAGACAGGCCAGGATGATCAGACCCTGCGGGAGGGTGGAGGGTGAGGAATCCCATCAGATGAGGATGGTGATCAGCTACAGAAAGTGGGGGATGCTGTTTAAACTGACTTATCAAGATTCTTAGTACACCTGGATAGTGCAGAGACCAACATGGATGTGAACCAAGTTGAAAAGTTCGGGGATCTTGTGAAGAGTTTGGTCAAGGAGAGAATCTCTGTTACATCCAGGTCTCTTGCTATTTTATTTTAAAGCAGTTTTTAATAAATTCCTTGTTGACTCTGTTGGAGATGACATATTTGCAAACAAGGATATTGTTTGCAAATAAAGATAGTTTGATTGATTTCTCATTCTTATTCTTCTTATGTTTAAAAGAAATTTTTCTCATTGCCTTGGCCTGGATCTTCAGTACAGCGTTGACCAGAAGTGTTGAGAATTTGCATCTTTTTCTTGTTTTGCCTCTAAATAGAATGCATCTAATATTTTATTATTAGTTAGGGTGTTTGTTCTAGGTTTCTGTCAACTATTATTTGCCAGGCTAAGGAAATCTCTTTTATTTCCAGCTTGCTTGTTAAGTGCATTCTTAATTACAAATATACATTAAATTTCACCTATTTTTTTGCATCATTTGAAATGATCATAGATTTTTCTTTTCTAACCTGCAAATAGGGAATATTATTAAGATTTTAGATGTTGTACCACCTTTATGTTCTTGAGACTCTACTTGATCATTATGTGCTTTTAATTCATTGCAGAAAATAATGTGTGGGAATTTTCATTTAGAGTTTTGGCCTATTTGTTCCAACTGAGACTGACTTGTAATTATGTTCTCCCGCACTATCTTTTTTTCAGTTCTTGTATTAAGCTCATCATAGCTGAATAATGATTCGGGGGATTTTCAGCTTTTTTAAATTCTCTTATTTTAGTTTGTATAAGAAGGGAATCAACTCTTTCCTAATTCCTTATATCTGTATAAGGGTTTGTGTGTGTATATATAGACTGTTCAATTTCTTTAATAATAAACTTTTTTTTTTTTTTTAAAGTGGGCTCTATGCCCAGCATGGAGCCCAACGTGGGGCTGGAACTCATGACCCTAGGATCAAGACCTGAGCTGAGATCAAGAGACTGACGCTTAACCAACTGAGCTACCCAGGCGCCCCAGTAATAAGCTTATTTCCTGTCTGCTTTTTCTTGGGTTAACCTTATTAATTTCTATTAGTATACAAATTGACCACTACACTTGAGTTTTTTTGAATTTGTTAGCAGTAGGGTTTTTCAAATATTCTCATAGAAATTTAATCCCCATTGTATCTGTTTCTTGTACTTTATTCTGCAAGTGAAGTATTCATTTTTTGTTGTTCTCAGTCCCCCTACATCTCTGAGGTCTGGATAGTTAGCCCTGTTTTCACATGAAGAACAGAGGCAAATACATGCTAACTCTTGCCATCGAGGTCTCCAGCTGGTGAAGACTGAAATGAGGATTCAAATGCGTATTGGTGTTTCTGATCTAGTCTTCTCCAGCCCTCCTATACAGGAGCAGAGCTTTCTTACTGGTCCCACACTTTTGATAGGGATCCCTTCCTCTTTATTACTTTGTTTCTCTTTCACTATTTTCCTTCATTTTGGCTTGATTATCAACCACCTTTTTGAATGTTACAAATTCTTTGCTAGTTGTTCCCTACTCCATGCCTCCCTCACCTCATCAGGAACATCTTATTGGACGAGTCTGAGGTTGAATAAAGGACCTGGGTTCATTCAGGCACTTAGTGAATCTGAAATGTATTCCTTCCTTTCTCCAGCTCAGATGATCTCACCTCTGACCAAAGGAAATATTGTAAACAAGGGAACTATCCAAGGGGAGGCTGTTATCTTATGCATTCAAATAAAGACATTCAATCTCAGCTCTCCTAGGAATCTTTAGACCTTGATGAGATTCTATTTGCATTAATGGAAGCTATGAAATTCAAATGTTTGGGCCAGTATCCGGGGGTGTTGGAAGCGTAATGAGATGGATTAAGGAAAGAAACATTTAGTCTGATCAGGTAAATCTCTTAATGAGCTCTCCCAGACAGTGAAATTAGGGGAGAAAAATTAGTCTGGCTGGACAAATAGGAGTCCGCAGAGATGGGGAGCAAGGATCTTGTACTTAACTCAAGGTTATAGGATCCATTAAGACTTCCTGTGTTAACCTTCTTTGCTCCTGAAATCATTACAATTTACTTTTGTTTATAAGTTCTCTCTACACACAAGTGAAGCTGTTCAGTTTGTTAAAAACAACAAACATTTTTCGAGTGCCTACTCTGTGCCCCCCACCTTGTCATGTAATTTAATTACCATGATTTCTTACATCAAAACTTAGCTTAACTGTGAGGAGTGCTTTGTTTTAATTACTTGTTTAATTGTCTATCCTCCCAGTTACAGCTAAGTCCCCTGAGGCAGAAAACAAGGCCTTTCTCCCCATCACGGTGTCGCCGGTACACGCTGAGCACTGATCAGTGTGGGGTTCTCAGGCCCTCAGAAATGGGAATGAATGGAGGACCCCAGCGGTCTCCAGCTCCTGGCCTCCTTTAAGGACCCATATTTTGGCCTCCATAACCTTAACCCCTGGATTCTAAAGATTCACAAGGTCTTTATTTTGTGCCTTCAGGTATTCCAATGCCCAGAACAGTCTTTGACTCCATACTACTTGTTGAACATATGGGTGAAGACTATCTTCCCCTCTCTGATCTCTGGTTTCTTTGAAGTTAGATTTTTAGTTTCCAGCACGTGGCTGTCACATTGGAAATGCCACGTCTGGTGTGACAGAGGAGGAAGCCAGGGCTCAGGGACGCCAGAGTGAGGCACCAGCTTCCTCCTCTAGATACCAGAACTGGAAGGGACTAGAAGTTTCTCACTTCCTCCAAATTTCCATCCAGCATTTTGGAGACCCAACTAGGAGAAGCCATGTTCCCAATCTGTCACTTTCCTTACTAATATCTGTTTTCTGATTTGCACTAAAGTTTCCTTAACTCTTATTTAAAATCCTTCACTGTTTCAAGGGTCTGCAATATTTTCTCTGAAGCTTATGTTCATTATCATATTCTCTTGTAAAGAAACTGATCACGTACTGCCTAGGTGTGCTGGAGAAACTAATCTTTCCTCCAGCTCCCATTCCACACCACCAGTCACATCAGTGGGAAGGCTGCTGGGTGGGGAGTGGTGAGAGGATTTCTTTTTTTAAGATTTTATTTATTTATTTGACAGAGAGACACAGCGAGAGAGGGAACACAAGCAGGGGGGGGCGGGGGAGGGAGAGGCAGGCTTCCCGCGGAGCCGGGAGCCCGATGCGGGGCTCGGTCCCAGGACCCTGGGATCATGACCCGAGCCGAAGGCAGCCGCTTAACCCACTGAGCCACCCAGGCGCCCCAGATTTCTTTTTCTTATGTCACCTCCAGCTCAGGATATTACATCTTGAGTGTCGGTGGATATGGTCACCTACCACCAACAGAAAAACGCATGCTCTCCAGGTGCGCTGGCAACCTACAGAGCAATCTAATCATGACAGACATTAAAGAGCATCTCACTGCCCTTAAACATTAGCAGAAGACTGGTATCTTTTATAGCCATTTGAAGTCGAATTTCAAATACTAAAAAAATAAAAAGATGTACTTCAAAGTTTAATCTTTCAGCCAAGTGTATATTTCTCATACATTTGAATAATGTAGACCACCACAGAAACACATTTTTTCCTAAATTTTGTAGGTGGCCATCACAGAAAATAGCCTCTGGGTACACATTTAGAAGAACAGTAGTGATGGAATAAAAGATAATACAGATTTCAATCTAACCCAACCACAGGAAAAGGGCTTCATATACATACAGATCACCCACCAGCTCTGACTTCCATCTGAATGTCACCTCTATGTGACTGGCATGGTTTCAAAAGCAAGCATGGAAGAAGGGAGATGGACGACCATCTAGATTCTTACTCTTCCTTGGGCAAAGTCACAAAGACAATGGCGCAGCCCTTTTCCTCATGGTGACTTCAAGCTGGGGTGTTAGAACTCTGGGCAGGAAGTTCCTTCCTAAAAAATGTACCTGCTCGCTGGGCCACCCCTTCCTCACCTGATAATGAGGCAGGTGCCAGAGCATACAGAGTACGGGAGTGCTATGGGGTTTATTGTATCCCCCCCCACCGCTCCCAAATTCATGTGTCAAAGTCCCACCCCCAGGGCCTCAGAATGTGACTGTATTTGGAGACGGCATCTTAACAGAGACAAATAAGTTAAAATGAGGTCATTAGGTGGGCCCTGATTGAATATGACTTATAAGAAGAGGCATTTGGACCAGATGTTGCTGAGAGAAGATGATATGAACATATAGGGAGAGGCTGTCTCTATGGCCAGGACGGAGGCCTGGAACAGGTCCTTTCCTCACAGTCTGGGAGGAAACCAACCCTGCTGATGCACTGATATTGAACTTCCAGCCTCCAGAACTATGAGACAGTAAATGTCTGTGGTTCAAGCTGCCCGGTCTACAGTGCTTTGTTAGGGTGGCCACAGGGCCACAGGCCTGTTTGATGACACCCTTTCAGGATGCATTGTAGGAGGCTCCTACACACACGCCCCTCCTGGCCCATGCTCACCCACACTCAGGTGCGTTGTCTTCACTGACAGAGTCGGCCTACCTTGTCAGAGGTCTTGGTTATCTATCACTCTGCAACACGTTGGCCCAAACCTTAGCTGAAAACAGGTATTACCTCACAGAATTAGCTGCATGGTTCTGGCTGAGGGTCTTTCACAGAGAGGCCAACTGTTGGTTGGCATGGAAATCTCAGAAGTCTGATGGGGCTGCAGGACCTGGCCCCAAGTTCACCCATGTGGCTGTAGGCAGGATTTGAGGCCCCGCTGTGGGTGTCTTCATAGGCTGCTCACAGCATGGCTTCCCGAGAGTGAATGGTGACAGAGAGAGAGAGAGAGAGAGAGCATGTGAGCGAGTCGGGGCAGAAAAGGGAGCACCCAAGACGGAAGCTGCTGGTCTCTTATAACTAACATACAATCATGTTTGCATACTCTCTTTGTGGGAGGGGACCACTGGGGCTTGGCAGGAGGCTGGCTGGCATCCACCTCAGGCATAGCAAGTTCTCCTGGGAGTAGCTCTCTTGTACACAGAATGGAACATCTGGTTATGGACCCTACAAACTCCAAGTTGATTCTGCCTCGCCTTCCAGTAAAACATCAACTACCTCCTTTGTCGTCTCCCTTCCTGTTTTCCATCCTTTCCATTTGAGGCCCACCTCGAACTTGTGGGTTCCCTTGGAACCATTATATGGTTGTGGTAGTTCACTAAGGAGTATTCCTTCCCTTGGATCAAATCTCACCCCCAAAGGAGTTACCATGTACTCTGCCTGCTCTGTTGCATTGGTGAGCCTGTCAATTCCCCTCTGCCAGTCTCAGCCAACAGGCACTAGGCACTTTGTGTAAGGCTCTGTACCAAGGGCTTGCCATGCTGGTCCCTCACAGCTGGGGTCCTGACACACAGCTAGACCACTTCAGCCCACAGGGAAGATGCTGTTTTCAGTGCTAGGGGAGCCCAGAGGAAGGAGCCTGAACTTGACAGGCAAACACTAGGGCACGCCCACTGCTTGATTGACTTCCACTGACATGAAAGTTCTTTTGACCCAAAGCTTCTTTTTCTCCCTCTATTGGGAAATCCTAGGTCCTGTTTGATTAAAACTCTTGAATATTTACTCCTTTATGTTTCACGTTGGTAGTAGGGGTGATGTTACTGTCAGTGCTTTACCCCTGCACGTGGAATTCGGCAGATGCGTTTGAGAATCGGTGTCATCTAACTGCTTCAGAAAGTTCATGCCACCTGTCTCGAGGAGGCTGTAAGAACCTTTGGAAACAGATTTTCAGTGGTGCTGGCAGGTGGACTTTTTACTTTTTATTTGTAGAGAGCCTTAATAGAGTCCATCATATGCAAGGCCTGTGGCTGCCTAGCCCCTCCCCTGGGTCATAAAGCAGCCCTGTGTCATGATTATCATTCTGACAGCAAGATGGACATTTTTCAATGATGTGCTCCTGCATTCAATCAAATTTGAGAAACGCATTAAAATCAGTCATCTGAGTGGGACTGTTTTCTCCTGCTTGTGGCTAATTAGTCAAGATGAATGTACAGCTGCCTCACTCCTTGCCATCACTGGCCGCTACATTATTATGAAAAGGGCAATTATTGTCAGGTTTTTTTTCTTTTAAAAACAAGGGTTTTTCTTTGATGCACAGGGATTTTTTTTTTAAATTTTTTTTATTCTTATGTTAATCCCCATACATTACATCATTAGTTTTAGATGAAGTGTTCCATGATTCATTGTTTGGATGCACAGGGATTTAAGTGAATAGGAGGACAGGAGGAATCAGGTTTTCCACATAAGCCTGCCAAGGGATGGAAGTCAATTGAAGTTTCTCCTGCCCCAGGGACATACAAGGCAACCCCAAGTGGGTTATGCTTTAATATGAGGGCAAGATGGGTGGCAGATTATCTTGGGATAATATTGGAGTTCAACTTGGTTAAAGCTGCTTTCAAGAGAACCAAGGAGTATGGAATCCAGGAAAGAGAAATGCACTCAGGAAATTAGCTTCAGCTTGCGGGCTGAGTGGCTTTGAGCATGATCTGCTAACCTGAGTTTCTCAGAAAAGGAAATTATTTCTCTCTGTTGGGAGCACCAAGTGAGCCAGTGTTTAAGTAATCTCTTGGAATCCTGCAAAATACCACGTGGATTATGACTTGCAATAAGGTAGATGTGTGTTGACCATGTTCACTACCTTCCCGAATCTTTTTGAAGATTCCTTTGCAACTCTAAAGATGGTTAAAATTACACGTTAGAAAAGTAAAAAAAAAAAATACTCAAAGCAATATTTCCAATGAGACAGCTTCCCATTCTCCATCTGTTTTATTCACCAGCCTTTGTGGTTCACTATTGAGAACATGACCGTCTCATGAGAAACAATGTCATTCAGATGATTGATTGATTATATTCAGTGTCTCAACTTTGGGCTCTAGAATTTTAGTCTGTCACACGTCCAGAACCATTTTCTTTTTTGTCTTCTTTTTCTCAGCTGGCAGAGGATTTCTCAGAACCAAGTATTTGGGGGACCGTGGCATGACATCCATCATCTGTCCCGTCTATCTCTTAGCAGTTCTGAACCAAAAGCCTTAAAGATCAAATGGAAAAATTCCTCAATGCTTGTAGGGGAACAAAGTCAATATGGTGATGGGCGGGGGCTAATAACTCAAATCTTCCAATGCCACCCAAGTCTTATTTTCATTACATTCGGTCCTCACCGCCAGGAAAATGTAGGGACACCTGCTGGAGGCAAAGAAAGCAGCCTGCCTGGGATAGATCCCTCCTTCTTCCTAGCCTGCACCTTTCCTCTGGAGCAGGGACTTACGGACACTATGTCATTATGGAAGGAGCAGGGGGCACACCAGGAGAGGAGGGTGTGTGCAAACGCACGGGGTACAAGAGACGATACGTCGATTTGAGTGAACCTCCTCTGGAGACCAGAGAAAGAAAACTGCCCTAGGGTTTAGGAGACCTCTATTCAAGTGAATAGTGAGACCTGAGCAACTATGTAACTTTGAGAGTAATTTCCTCATCTAGAAAATGAGAGTAATGGAGGGTTAGTTTGCAAGGCGGGTGTGCAATGTATTTCACATATATGAGACAGTAAATGGTTGTTATTTTCAGAGCATTGGATTAAAGCATCTCTGAAGTAAGTTTTACTTCCACTTATTCTTTCTGCCTGTATTGGCTCACAGTAATGCTAGTATTTGTGGCACTTTATCCTCTCTTACATTTGAAGATATATTTCATTTTCTATTTGGTTTTCTAAAACTTCCTGGGCAGACAAATATTTTCTGAACACTGGTACCCATTTCCAGCGGGCACACTGGTGTTTGCTCCTGGGATTCAGTTCAGGTGTGATTACATGTCAAGCCTAATGCAGTATATGTCGGTTTATTATTGTTATTTTAATTTAGAGGCTATTCACCTGTTGAAAATCTTTTAAAGTCAGCATTAGGCACAAAAGCACATTTGTACTGAGGATAACACTGAGCAAGGATAGAATATGTGCTAACCAAGGGGACATAATGCACTTCGACTGCGTGGTCTAGGGAAAGGGAGAGAGAATCCCAAGCAGGCTCCATGCCCAGCTCAGAGCCTGATGTGGGGCTGGATCCCAGGACCCTGAGATCAAGACCTGAGCTGAAATCAAGAGTCAGATGCATAACTGACTGAGCCACCCAGGCACCCCACAAGGACCTTTTCTAACATAACTATACTCCAGTTAATCGAATTCAGGAAATTTAACATTGACACAATACTATCACCAAAGCTGTAGCCCATAGGCCAGTTTCCTAGTTGAAAATTTTTTTTAAGATTTTATTTATTTATTTGACAGAGAAAGAGAGAGAGAGAGAGCAAGCAGGGCGAGAAACAGAGGGAGAGGGAGAAGCAGGCTCTCCACTGAGCAGGGAGCACAATGCGGGACTCGATCCCAGGACCCTGGGATCATGACCTGAGCTAAAGGCAGACGCTTAACCAACTGAGCCACCCAGGCACCACAGAAAATTATTTTATGGCAATTTAATTTCAGGTCCAGGATCTAATCCAGGTGCACATGTTGCAGTGAGTTGTCAGGTGTCTTTTAGACTTCTGTAACCTCAGCCTTTGTCCTTTATGTCACTGACCTTGTTGAAGTACAGACCAGTCATTTCTAGAACATCCTCTTGGCTTGGGTTTGCCTGATGTTTCAGATAATGCATGTTTGGGCAGGATTGCATCGTGAGTGATGCTGTGTCCTTCTCAACATCGTATCAGGAGGCCCATGAAGTGGGTTTGTCCCAAATTTGGTGATGTTAACTTTGATCTTATTTCTCCACTCTACAGTTACTATTTTTAAAAATAAATGCCTAACTTGTTAAAAATATTTTGAGGCCATGTAAATATCCCATTCCTCTGAACTTTCACCCACTAATTCTATTTTGGTTTTGATTTCGGTTATTTGCCTCAATCAATTATTACCATGATGATTTAAAATACGGTGATTGATAATCTCTTGTCAGGACTTGTTGACTGTTTATAGCAGCTTCATGAATTAAGAGTCATTAAGTCCATTTTTGATACATAACCTGATAGTCACAACTCTTCGTGGTGAAGCCAGGCTTTAAATTTAGGACTTCTCACTAAAACAAGCTGTATCTTTTCCTCTATAGAGCTTATTTGTAATAGTTATGACAGTGACACTTCATTTTAATCTTTGGCTGTAGCCTTATTTATCCAGTAAGTTCTCACCAGGTGGACCACCACAGAGCTTAGCTTTGCCTCTTGCGATGTGCACCCACTTACCATTCCTACCTTTTGACTGTATGCTCCCTGAGGGCAGGTCTATATTGGCATGCAATAAGTATTTGTTGCACAAATTAATAAGTAGGTCAACACTGGCTTGAAGTCAACCTTCTTTCTTTGAATGTAGCCTCGTAGAAAAAAATGTACAAGCTAAAGTCCCACAAATGTGTAACAGACTAAGTTTGAGCTCTGGAAAAGTCCTGTTTTGAAATTGGACTAGGGTTTTTGGCCAAAGCCCAGGCTAGACATGAGCTCTCTACCACTGCTGTGTGTCCCTGCCTGGCTGCTTCTGGGGGGCTTCTTGTGGGGTCAGTTTGTGGGGAGCTTGTCTTCTGCTTGTTGAGAGAAGAAGGACTTGTGTTTGTTTATTTGCCTATTTGTTCTCATGTGGCAGAAACTTAGCCATCTGAGAGTGGAGGTAATTGAGATCTTTGCGGTTGGGAGACTGTACTGTATCAAGAGGGACCCAAATGGAAAGGAAATCAGACAGGAGGAGATAGCTGTTCTGAAGCATGGAGTAGTCACTGAAGACTCGCTGACCTGGGACTGAGGCCCCTAACATGGTGTTTGATGTGGGTGGATCTCAGTGTTCTGTGGGGCTGAGAGCTGGGGGCCCTGGTGAGGATGCATCACACCAGAGCCAGGTGTGAGAGGCCAGGGTTTTGAGAGCAGTCCTGGCTTTCCACTGGAAATGGGACGTTGTCAAAGGCTGGAAATTCCACTGGCCTTGTAATTGGCACAGATGAACTAATCACTTCCCTTTCTTCTGGGGGAAAAAAGAAAGTGTGAGGAGGGAATATGAGGGGTACCATTTGTGTCTGTATTTTGACCTTTAGTTTCTAAGACCGAGTAGAGGAAAGTGATTTTTATATCCTACCCCCACTTCCTTAGGTTGTGTTTTTTTTTTTCCCAAAGTGTTTTCCTTGGAACACCAAATCCTTGGGACATTAACTGGCATATAAACCAGCCATCAGCCTCCACAATGCGAGGCTCCTCTTACATGGGGCTCCGTACCACCTCCGGTCACTGCTCCTTCTCACTG
The DNA here is from genome assembly GCF_002201575.2 of Neomonachus schauinslandi. Taxonomy (NCBI): domain Eukaryota; kingdom Metazoa; phylum Chordata; class Mammalia; order Carnivora; family Phocidae; genus Neomonachus; species Neomonachus schauinslandi. Next base: position 5,284,246 of record NC_058414.1, read on the forward strand.
TGACTTCCTTACTTGCTTCCATCCCCTTTGGGGCCAGAGTTAACTTGGCTGCAACCTACAGGCCAGAGTGCCTGGACTCTGACTCTCTCTTGCTAGGAGGCTGTTTCCCCTCATGTGACCATCAGAAGGGGGATAATTGCAGTGAGCCAAACCCTATAGCCTTCACAGCAGTTTGATGTGGTGGGTGTGAGTTCACTGGAGAGTGGTTAAGTGTCTGACTGGCTCAGGTCATGATCTCAGGGTCATGAGATCCAGCCCCACATGGGGCTCTGGGCTCATCGGCGAGTCTGCTTGAGATTCTCTCTCTCCCTCTCCCTCTGCCTGTTTCACTCCCATTCACACTGTCTAAAGAGAGCAAGACAGAGAGTGACTGGCTCCAGAGAGCTAGACTCCCTCTTTCTTCTCCAAGCAAAAGTTAGAAGAGTCTGGGTTATGATTTGATTGAGAAGTTAAAATTTAATTTAGTGAAAGAATAGCTTGAAAACCCTATGGAGACATTTTATAATTTCCCTCTAGCAACTCTGTTCAAGTTTGTTTTTGAAACAATTTTCCAACGGTGTGTGACAGAGCTGGTGATGTTATATTGAAAACAGCACTTACCAAACACTTCTCCTGTGTCAGATATTGCAAAGGCCAGTCAGCAGAGCTGATACCATTGCTTAAGAGTTGGGTGATTAGGGGCGTCTGGGTGGTTCAGGCTGTTGGGCATCTGCCTTCAGCTCAAGTCATGATCCCAGGTCCTGGGATTGAGTCCCGAGTTGGGCTCCCTGCTCACTGGGGAGTCTGCTTCTCCCTCTGCCCCTCCCCCTGCTCATGCTCTCTCTTTCTCTCTCTCTCCGTGTCAAATAAATAAATTATATTTTTAAAAAATGAGTTGGACAATTAACTGACTGAGGCACCCAGGGGGCTGGGGATTAGAGTTCCAACCTGAGGCTGGAAGGCTCCAAAGCTTGTGCTCATTCACACCACTTTGTCTCCAGCCGTACCACCCCTGGGGTTCGTCCACATAGGACCTTATGCTAGAACACAATGCTGGGGTGTGACAGAAATGTGTGCGGCTGCAGCACCTGCATGCTTTAGATGAAGCTCTGAGCACTGCAAGGAGAAAAGCTTTAAGTATGAGTGTGACCTAACAGAATGAGCAGGTAGCTGTTTCCTGCCCCCAGGTGATGCGATTGTTGGTTCTGGGGTTAGGCTGGCCCTGGCTGGAATCCAAGTTTCCAGTACCCATTAGGCTTTCTCTGACCCTCAACTCCCTTATCTGCAATAAAGGAGGTAATAATCCCTCCTTCATACAGTTGCTGAAAAAATTAAAACAAACATCCTTATATAGAGTACCCAATTCATTCCAAGAGCTGTCTCTGGCTTCCCTTTGACCACCAGGAACATCAAAGCCCATTTGGTGGCTCACCTAGACCAACTGTGTGGGCCTAAGTGGTCTTTATTTCTGCAATCCATTATTTCCCTTGGCTCTAGTCTTCCTATGGCACTTTCTCAGGCCCTGAGATTTTACTTCATAATTAGCAATTAATAGTTGCTATTTTCTTATGTGGTGTGATGGTTAATTTCATGTGTCAACTCGACGGTCCTAAGGGATGCCTACAAGCTGCTAAAACACTTCTGGGTGTGTCTGTGAGAATGTTTGTAGAGGAGATAAGCATTGGATTCAGAAGACCGAGTCAAGAGATCTGCCCTCGCCCGTGTGGGCTGCATCGGCTGATCCCTCGGGGGTCCCGAATGGAACAAGAGGGTGGAGGACAAGAGCATGCCCTCTCTCTTCCTGAGCTGGGACATCCACCTTCTCCTGCCCTTGGACACGGGAGGTCCTGGTTATTGGGTCTTTGGACTTGGAGTAAATGATACCAACACTTCCCTGATTCTCCCACTTGCAGGTGGCAGACTGGGAGTGCCCGGTCTCCATAACCATGTGAGACAATTCTTATAATAAATCTGTCTCTTCCTCTCTGTCTCTGTCTCTTCCTCTGTGTGTGTGTGTGTGTGTGTGTGTGTGTGTCCTGTTATTTCTGTTTCTCTGGAGAACCCTGACTGACACACATGAATTTCTGCGAGAAGCTTATTTAAAAAACAAGGAAATAAATAAGACAGTTCATGCAATGTTGCTTCTGATGCTCTGGGGACTCGGGATTATTTTCTCTGTGCAACTCAGAAACCTGAATAGCATTTGAGACATGTTTGTTGATATGCAGGGTCAAAGATTCACTGGGACCACCTGGACAGGAGGAGGCACCAAGCTTGTTGGGGACACATTAATTTCACGGAGGACATGATGTATCTGACAGCCCCATGCATACAGTGGAAGGGCCAATCTGTGGCTGCTTTGGTTTCTAACACTTTCAAAGTTGTTGGCTAAATATCATCATCATCATCATCGTCATCATCATCATTTTCTCCCCAATTAATAAACATGTCGTGGTTCCATACTAACTTTACTGCCTTGCTTAAATGTCACACTGTTTCCCTATCCCCAAGCCCTTCCTCTTGTTTTTAAGAGTTATTTATCAAAACAAGCTTTCCCGTTATTCATGGGTGATTCCATGTCAGTTTTCTGACGCCTTTGGAGGGGCGAGTCTACCACTGCTGTGCAGATCCCCAGAGAAACAGACTGGGAAGCCGAGCAGAGGTATGTCCCAGCATATCTTTGCTTGGTTTTGTGGAAGGAGCATGGGCTGGAAATGCATGAACTTGGATTTTAGTTGACTTCTGCTGTCAGCTCACTGAGTTCTCTACAACAAGCCACTTCTCCAGTTTGTGAAACAGGGAAATAGACAAGCAGTCTTTATGTTTCTTCCAGAGCTAACCAACATCCCCTGGATCCTTTTTGGTAGATGTGGTAGGAATGGCCCTGGAGAAGTAGCATTATCCCTGGGGGTGATGCTCATTGCTCTGGTGGCACCCCGTGTCCTCTTCCTGCATTGGACTCTTGGTCCGTCCCCACACCACAGCCCACTCCAGCCCACCTGGAGGCACCTCGTGCTCAGCATGTTTCCTGACCTTCTGTCAGGCACGCTTCATTTACTGCTCACCTGCTGGAAAATACCATTTCCTCTCAGACAGTAGTTTGACAGTACCCTAATCAGAGGAATACGTTTCTTGCCATCTCTCCAGGGTGATCTACACTTGGAGTGGGAAGATGGCTGGAAAGAACAAATTTAACCCCGCCCTCCACTCTATGAATCTGAAATGAACGTCTTTAAGGTGTGACATAGATGGAGGAGGGTCTGTTTCTAAGAGTCTGCAGAGCGAGCTGTGACAGCCCTCACTTGCAGGGGTGGGGCCACTCCATGCTTCAGCTGGAAGCCCGGAGGGACAGGGACCCGGTCTGTTCACCGAGGCACCACCCATATCCTCTGCCCTGCTGTCCTTCATGGTAGACGCTTAACGAGAGCATCTAAAATTAAATCGTACATCTAGCTTGGGAATTCCACGAGTTTCAGCTGATTCAGAGATTGGAGATCAATTAGAAAATATTTAGATAAAAAGGCAGTGGGCAGTGGAGTAAGGGGGGTGGCCTGAAAGCACACGGAGGGTTTCATCAATTGACGCTAATGAATTGTGAGTTCTTTCTTACTTTGGCTTCTCTCCTCTCTCTTTTTTTGTGCAAGTGCTTGTGAATCATTTTCAGTGGGTGGGTGTAGACTGCAGAGAAGTTATTCTTTTTCCTTAGTACTATTATTTTACTGCTCACTAGTTAGAACCACGGTCAATTTTCTCTTCTTTCAGAGTGTCTGCTTCCTAAAGGCAGACTTGCACCTGACCCGTCTTAGCAGCTCCCAGATCCTCTCAAACTACTTTGATTCTAGAACTGTAGGACTTACAGCATATGGTTTATTTTCGGCGAGCTCTCACTGAGGATACAGGCAGTATTTTTCTCTATGATCTTGTAAGAGGCTGTCTCCTGGTCCCCTTTTTATTTATCTTCCCCCTTGCACTCCCATTCTGTCACAAAAGAATACACTATAATTTAATCCAATTCAAACTCGATGTGATTCAACTTCCTTCAATCCAACAATTTCCATGGCGCTTGTGTGTCAGACATTACACTAGGCACTGAGAATACAAACATGATGGCATTCAATTCACCAATGGAGAGCAATCTAATGGGCATCACATTCAGTCCCATTCCAGGGCAGTTCTCACTAAGAACTGGGCAACACCAGACCTCCAGAACTAGCCAGGGGTGCAGATCCAAAGTGCTGAGCGAGGAAGAGGGTGGGTAGAAGGTAGTCGTTGAAGGAACTGCTTTTGGAAAACTTGGGAAAGGAAGGAGCAAAACCAAAGGTTGGGTTAAAAAGGATGCACGAGGGGGAAAAAAAAAAGGAAGAAGAGAAGAATGGTCTCAGAGAAGAAGTCAGGGGCTCCTCCAGAATCTCTCCATGGTGCCCAGGAAGCTGTGTGGAGAACACAGAGAACAGAACAGGGTGACCTGGCCGCACCATACTCTTGGGCAGAGTAGCAGCAGTGCCTTGGGTTTAGTCTGGATAGGGTTGGCCACTGAACCCATGAATATTCTTGCGATTAGGACCTAAGATAATAGTACCGAGGAGTAACTAAGAACAAGGCTGATAGGAATGAGAGATGCACGTAGTGGACGATTGAAGCCAAAGAGAGATTTTCAAGTTTCTGTGGGTGAAGTAGGCAATCCTGAGTTCAGAGATGAGATTGTAGTTCTGCTGAAAGTTCCTTCTAGGAATAGAGGAGTACAGCATTCCAGAAGACAAGTGTCCTATTCATTGAATAGGACAGCCCACAGTGTAGACTTGCCTCTTTCCCATCCCCTGGGACCTTATACTGCACTTTTAAAGATAGAAATACTCATGTATATTAGGGAAAAACTTTATCTTTTATTGGGATTATTTTAATGAAGAGCCGGACAGACTGCCAGGAGTTAGCTTCAAGATCTTATTTTATGTCTCAGAGAGCCAGGCCCTGCAGAAATGGAAACCTGTCTGCTTACTAGATTCACATGTAGTCTGGCAAAGGCTGGATAGGACTTGTCAGTGGTGGCCAAAACATGGGGACAGGACATCCACCAAGAATTGGCTGGAGCCAGGGTATTTGCGGGTCCCCAGGCCTGGGGTTGAGGGGATCAAGAGTGAAAGGGCCGCCTTCCCAGCTCTGCCAGTGGCAGCCTGATGCAGGCCACACACAACTGACTTAGAGACAAGAAGGTCTCTATTAACTGTGAACGTTTTGTTCATTATTCATCATTACTTTGTATTTAATGAGAGTCCAATGTGTGCCCAGCACATTAATAGCTCCACTAGGGACCATGAAGACGAATCCCCCAAATCGAATTATTCATAATAAAAACGGGAGGTTGAATAGATAATCTCACAGCAATGCACATTCTCTTGGCTTCGTATTATCTATTTGCCTCTGCTTTGGCTCCTGCTTTCATTCAGGAACTTTCGTGGTGGGTCTGCCATGTTCGGGCCCTGAGGGATAGGTGCTAAGCAGGACATGTGATGGTGAACGAGACAGGCTAGGTAGTTATATAATGAAAGTGTTTGAGAATTAGGATGGAATCCTAGAAAACTTGGGAGTAAGGAGGCTGAAAGCAAGCCCCGACTCTGGTCATCCGGCCAGACACAAGGCGCAGAAGAATGCAAAGAACATTTCTCTGTAGTGGTTATTCTGCCTCTGTGATTCTCCACACCACATAAACTGCTGAAGGATAAACACACAACGTTAGATGCTCTAGAAAGGAGCCTCTTGCATGAGGGCTGTCTGAATGTATTTGCTTCTCTTTTAAATGAAAAGCCTTCTTCAAATATGTCATCTGGCTTTATTGCTTGGCTTTGAGAGACACTCTGATACTTATATCTGTAATGATTTGAAAGGACGTTTTTTACAAATAAGAGGATCTGCAGAAAATGTTACCACTTTCCAGGGACTATGAAGGTCTTCTTGTGGAGGTGGAGGGGAACAGCTAGCTCATATTCTCTGAAAGCAGGACTCTGTGCTCACACTCAGTGCAGAGGTTGGGGAGGCAACGTGCACTCGGGATCACAGTGGTGATTCAGCAGATGGGAAATATTAAATTTTTTCCCCTAGGGTTAATGTCGTTCGTAACCCATTCAAGGGCTTTGACTATATTTCAAATGAAAACTACTTTTTCCCATCTCATTTCAAATTACAGTTGGAAGAGTTCCTTTGGCAATACATTTTAGAAATATATATAAGAAATAACAGAGTAGTAATAGAGTTTCAATTCAGGAAACACTCGTCAGCTATATGGTTTTGGACAATAGGATATTTTCTTACCTGTAAAATGGGGAGACTCATACCTACCTCATATGGGGTTCTTGTGGGCTTATCTGAACAGTGAAGTGTTGGAACATAATCTTATGGTTTGGCAAATGGGGGCTGTCACTGTGCTATTTATGTAAATATCTTGTTAAGTTTAGCAATTCAGAAAGGCAGACTGTCACACAAAATAACATATAAAGGTTTTTGGATTCATAAGCTGTGTGTAAGTTGATTGTATTTGTAGCTCTATGATAAAGGCAACAAAATGTTGTTATTATAATTTCTTTCCATGAGTAAGTTTGAACTCTGCAGATTACATCCTACTGAAGGTTCCCTGGTGACATGAATTGTCATTCATCAACCACTGGACTCTGCAGTAGGATATCACTCAGCCTTCCTGCTGGGATGAGATGCTCAGGGAGAAAGGAGCTTTGAGACTGAGTGGTAAAATGTGGCAACTATCCCAACCAAAGACATCTCTATCATTTGATTGTTGAGTAAACTTGAAATACATACTGAACATCTCCCCCGCCCCCACCGCCATACCAATGGACAGGGCACCATGGTTAGAATTCCCTATGGCTGATCCCAACCAACATGTCCGCGTAGAGCTCAGAGCCCATGGACAATACGTAAGCCCTTCAGCCCTGGAATTTTTGGAGGATTCCCCAAATACAATTTCTTTGGTTGCTCTTCAACCTTCCTGTGTCCCTTTATTTCCATACATTGCCAGACTTCCTCCATGTGATTCAGGCTGGCACAGCTGACCTTCCTACAGAGGATTGCAAACAACTGTCTTCTCTTTTCCTCTTGTTCCCAGCACACTTCTCCCAGATGCTTGCCTGACTGGAAACCAGATCACTTTGGGGCACACCTTTCCCTGATGGTCCTTTTGAGATGTCTAACCATTTGCATACACCCCATGTACCCACAGTCCAGTGGAAATCATGGTGGCTTCCTTGTTTCTCCTTTGCAAACTCCAGGATGCATCTCTGCTTATGCAAAGACATCTTCTTGCCATTTCACAGATTCTGGCATCCTTTTCTCATCCCTGCCACCAAACACCCTTAGGATCACTCCCTTGCATTTATTAGGAGTCTGGAAATTTCCTCAATCTTCTTGCCACATGCTGTTACTGTCTGCAGGCACTCACATTCTTCACTTTCTCAAATGGAATTTTATCTCCATTTTACTTCTTTCAGGATCATGGTTATCTGCCACTAGCTCATAATCCAGAGTGACTCCACTTGAACAAATTTGATCTCAAAGAGTTTTCAAGCAACACTGTGACCTCATGGAGCTGCTCCCCCCCCCCCCCCCATGCTGTCCACTCTAGGCAGCCAGCCTGGTCCATAGGCCATGGTTACAAGTCTCCTCAAAGGTCCCTCCTGTGCCTCTGTCTTTCTCTGCTCCTGCCCACATTGACGTCTATCATTTTACAGATCGATGTTATTATGAATTCTATCTGAGTACAAAATGTTTAAGGGCTCCCTTTTCCACCTCCCGGAGCTACTGTCCTGACTTCTGGCACATTCCCTCCTTGCCCTTCTCAACCTCTTTCCCTTTTGCATTCAGCCAAAGAGGTTCTGGCAGAGTCTTAAAAACCCTTTCAAGCTCTTGCTCCAAAATCATGCACAAACCGAACGATCAGAAGCTGGTGGGATAAAAAGAAAACTGTGTGTCTTCCCAGGCAGAGTGGCCATCCACTGGCCCCCTGAGCTCCTTCTCATCCCGGGCAGGTCCACTGCTTTCTGTGCACCCTCAGTTAGTAAATGCCCAGTCTGATCTCTTTCATTTAAAAATTCGAGTCACAGATGCAACATGGTCCTACTTTCCTTCCTTCCCTCCCCATATTGGTCGAAGCCTGCAGGCCCTGGTGCAGGGAGAGGCTGTGGCACGTCTGAGGTCTTCACGACAGCAGAGGTCTTCCCTGCACACTGTATTCGCCCCTGCCAGGGATCCCGGAGCCTCTGGCTCCCCTCCCTGGAAAGCAGCTGTTCTGGTGGGCGTGTGGACATCTCAACCTGCTGTTAGGGATGCAAACTGTTAGCTGAGCCAAACCACAAGGTCATGTGCGTCTCTCCTCTCCCTTCAGCAACAGCTCCGCCCCCGCCTGCAGAGAGCCTCGCCCCCTGCAGAGCCCCGCCCCCTGCAGAGCCCCGCCCCCTACAGAGCCCCGCCCCTGAGAGCCCCGCCCCCTGAAAGAGCCCCGCCCCCTGCAGAGAGCCGCGCAGGGCGCCTGGCGGATTTGCTGCGGTACTGTTCTTCCCTTAAACTTGCCTTTGCTTTCCGGCTTAGATACTTGTTTCCTTCTAGATTTTATGCCGTGGAGCTCCCAAGGTGAAAACTATGAAATCAATCATTTCAGGGGTCTCCTAAAAGCATTCGTGGTCCCAACCAATCCAATCTTGTCCGCCTTGACCTTCCTGCCGTGAAGATGCCTGGAGGGCAGTTACTTCGCCCTCGGGCGGCCTGTTCGGGGCACAATTCCTGTTCATCCCTGGCATCCAGTTTCTAATCTGTTGGGTTTTGTGGTCAGCAGTCATGCAGCTGATGTGAGAGCAGCTGAACCCTGTCCCTTCTGGTCCTTAACCAGCAGGGCTGAGGGATGAAGAGGCCCCTCCTCCTTCCCTGCCTGTCTGGAGCCCGCCCTGAACACAGGCCCTTTCTCTTGAGGGGACGCTCTCTCTTTTTTCTCCAGTTTAATCAGAACTTCTCCTTTCGGCCAGAACTGCTTCTTTCCTGATCGTAATGACAAAATCTAGTTTCAACCCAATCCAAGCCTCTGGTTGATTTCCCAAGGCAACAGGCCGTTACAGAGCCCTTTTGCTGTTGGGATTGGTGATTCGCCTCACCCTGTAAGGGAAGCATTTTCTGGCATTATCCGGGCCCACGGGTGTTGTTTGTTATCTACTCCCCTATCACATTTATCCTTCCTTCAGGGCTGAGCTTACTGTGTGAGTTCCGAAACCCAGAGACAGGTCTAGGTTTATTATTTACTTATTTAAAAAAAAAAAAAACCAAACAAACAACAAACCATGCGATTCCACTGAGCCCTGGTGGGTCAGTGCGACTTTGGGTTCTGTGCACAAACCCCAAGGACCAGGGTAGCTGTGGGTCCCACATCCCCCCTGTAGCCACTAAGATGTTTGCAGCATGACTTAGGTGTTGAGTCCACACCTCTGGAGTCGGCATCCTGGGCAAACAGCACTGAGGACTTGAAGGCTCTCGCCTTCAGGAGCTAGGCCCTGCAGACCTGCTGGAAAGGAGCCACCTTTGCTGTGAAAACCCCAGCCCTCACTCCTGGCTGAAAACACTTTAAAGGGAGCAAAAATAGTTCCCAGGCCAGTGGCTCAAAGCTTGATGTCTGTTTTGAGGCAAGCTTTCATCTAATTTCTGTCTCACCTCACAGGCTCGGGGCAACACCTGCGACAGGAGGTGCTTGTCTGGGGTTGACTCAAGTTTACACCTTTAAAACAGCCAGGGGCCTATTAAAGGCACAAATGGGGACCTGTGGTCGCGGGTCCCAGCAGCCTGCCGGGACCCCAAGAGGAACGTCAAATCCCTCAATCCCCCACAGAACAAGTGGGCCACAACAGAAGACTTCAACTCTGTTCGTGTGATGTCAACCCCTCATCCAGCTGGTCATGGGGACATGTCTGCTTGTCAGCTTCCAGTCCAAATCCCTGTGCTGAAGGGACCACATGTTTGGGTGCCACACTGCTCTTCCTCCCTGGAAATGGAGAGATGACGCTGACCCTGGAAGGGGTGAGAACATGAGCTGGGGTGGTGGCACTGGGCCGAGCAGAGCGTGGGTTGTGTTCTGGGGAATCCATAACCATCAGTCTTGAATCTCTCAGCGCTTCAGCCCATTGCTCGCCTGCTGGTCCCACCGGCCAGGCCTGGCAGTATGGGTAGGACCCGCAACCTCCTTAAGCCTGCAGGAGGGGGTGACAGTGACATGAATGTCCACAAGTGTCCTTAGGTTTTCACATCATAAAAACAGGACTTTTAAAGCTTTTTATTCTTTTAAGAATTAAACAGCTTAATCATTTGAGAGGCTCGTGAGTATATAACTGATGTCATGATGGGAGTTGACCATAGTTTGACTTCTATTTTGAAACAGAAACTGGGGGATAGTGTGTCCAGTGGGGTGTGCATGTCTACCATGTATCAGGCATGGGCTAATTTCCATGATCATACTGAATCCTGATAGTGAGATGGCAGAGATATCACAATTCCCATTTTACAGATGAGAACACTCAAGTCAGACTTAAGAGATTCATCCATGATCCCCCAGCTAATAATGGGAAGGCAGGCTTGTCCAAGAGAGGTGCCTGTGATCTGTGATATATGCCCAGGAGGTGCAACAAGACAGAAGAATGGGTAAAGAGATGGGGGTTTAGGTTCATTCAGAGTTCATAATGTGGTGCAGCTTGTTAAGAAAACCCGAACACCTCACAGCACATGAGCAATGTCTGGGGAGAGGCAGGTGGCATGCTGCTCAGAGAAAGTGAGTAACCACGGGGTGCAGGATGGCTTCCAAGTCACTCCACCCATGTCTGTGTCAGTTTGGGCTGCTGTAATGAGAATACCACAGGCTAGTGGCTTCAACAACACCATCAACTTCTCATAGTTCTGGGGACTGGAAGTCCAAGATGAAGGCGCTGACAGATCTGGGTTTGTGGATGACGCCTTCTAATTGCATGTGTACATGGCGGACGGAGACACTGGATAGAAGCTCGCTGTGTCTCCTCTTGCAGGGGCACTCATCCCATTTATGAGGTCTCCAGGCTCATGACCTAATCACTTCCCAAAGGCACCACCTCCTAACAGCATCACATGGGGGGTTAGGATTTTGATGTAGAATTTTGGGAGGACACAAACATCCAGACCTTAGCAGCCAGGGAATGGAGTGCTGGAATCGAATACTGTCAGTGACCTTAGTGCTGGGACTTGATGAAGAAGGTGGGTGAGCAGGTTTGTGGATGTAACACTGACCCAGGGGCTGAGCTGTCCCCTGACCAAGCCCAGCCCTGGGTGCGTGGCCGATCTGCGGCAAAGGTCAAGTGGGTAGGACACAGACCTGCACCACGGGGACCTGCATGTCCGTATCTCATTTCCCACCACTCCTTCCATTTTCCTCTGTGAAGGAAACAGCCCAGATTATGCCTAAGCCAGGCTGCACAACCCTGACTAGGACACCATTGAGGTCCCTAGCCTTGCTCCCAGGCGCTTGGACCAATTCTGTTAAACACAGCCCATGGTAAATAGAACATCTTACAGATTCTCTAATTCTGCCTGTCTTCGTCAGAGCAAAGATAGGAAAATGATCTTTTGTATGCACATTGGGCCAGTGGACGGACATTGTATTTTTTCTGTGTAACACAAGTGCAGGACTTCTGTGAGGACCTCCTGTTGGCTGTGCTCAGATCTCGTGGGTCTGAGCCTTCCATCAGCCCTCAGTGTAAGCAGTCCTGGAGGCGCACCATCACACCATCTTCAGGCTTCCCAGGACCTGTGGACTGAGGGCCAGGGTGGAATTCCTGAGCCTTTGCCCACAGTTGTAACCCCTGACCTTCCGACCGGTTGATCCCCAAGATGAGCAAAGACTTCTGATGGTTTCAGTAATCTTTCCTCAAGTCTGCTTGAGAGAGTTTGCAGGCTTCCTACTCAGAGCTGTTGGGCAAAAAAATCCTATTTGCCTCCTTCATTCTGGGTCCCTTTGACCCAAGGATGGCCCCCGAATTATCTACACCCCATGCAGAAGAAATCTCAAGTACTTCAGGGCCACACAGCTAACATCAACTTATGAAGTTGGCCAGGTAGAAGGTCATAATTGATTAGAGGCTTATATCCACACCAAACATAACGTTTGCCTGATTACAATGCCTTTTAGAACACTGAGGGGGGCTAATAAGAGGTCAGGAAAAGCCTGCTTTTAGTTGCATACAGTCTAGAAAGCTCCCGTTTACTGGCTTTGGACCAAACAAAACCTTTAATCCCAAAACAAGAACCATTATATCATAGACAGATCCCGCACTCAAAACATCTCTCTACGAGCCTGCTTCTCCAGGAACATCAGCATGGGCTCTGGTTCTATGGGGAAACCGGTGGTTTGAAGCAGGTGAGTGTTCTGGGCTGCTTAGGCTGGCTCAGATCCTGAGGTGGAGCCCTTATATCAGCAGGTTAAAGCAAGTGGAGCTCAGACCACATCAAGTATGGGGCAATACCCACCAATCAGAAGGAGATACGTTTCCACATCCAATGTTGGCCCTGTGGAAATCTGCACCAACAGGGCCACCTCCCCAGTGAGAGCATCTTTGCCACTGGAGGATAATTTGATCAACGATAAGTGTCTCAGACCGTTGAGGCTGCTCTAATAAGAGACCACAGACTGGGAAGTTTAAACAACAGAACTTGCAGTTCTGAAGTCTTGGCAGCAGTCCAAGATCAAGATGCTGGCCAACCAGCCCTGGTGAGAGCACTCTTCCCAGTTTGCAGACAGCAGTTTTCTTGCTGTGCCCTTACATGGAGGTGGGGGGGAGGGAGGGAGAGGAAAGGGAAGGGAGAGAGAGGGAGGGAGAGGTCTTTCTCATCTCACTGGGACACTAACCCTACTGGGGGACCCCACCCTCATGATCTCATGTAAACCTAATCACCTCCCAAAGGACCCCCTCCTAGTATCATCATCTCAGGGGTTAGTGCTTCAATCTATGTATTTGGAGGGCACCCAAACATGTGGTCTTAATAGTAAGAAATGACAGGGAAATGGTTTTCAGCTCAATATCAGGATAAACTCTCAAAGGATGATTTTACCTAGTCATTGAATTCATTTAATAGATAGTAAGTGAACGCAGGATGCAAAGTATGGTGTTCAGCCGTGGGGATACAGTGCGGGACAAGCTCACATTCTAAGAGTGACACAGACGAGAAACAACCACATTTACATCTTCTGTTTGTTTTCTGTGGTGACAAATGTGTGAAGGACGAGGACAGAGAGCTCTGAGGGTTGGTGACAGAGACTCTTGACCCGCCTGGAAGGTCAAGACAGGGTTCCCTGGCCAAGCTGTGCATGAGCAGATCTCTGAAGAGTCCTGGGAAGAAGAATGTCTCAGGTGGAATGAGTATTCCTGCAAAGCAGGAAGGTTTGGTTCTCATTCTAAGAACTGAAAAACAAAACAAAACAAAACAAACAAGTTATTTGGAAAAAAAAAAAAAAGAAAAATGGACTGAGCTGCCCTATGTGATGGTGAGTAGCCCCTCCTTGGAAATTCTGAGATTCGCTGAAATGTTGTCTCTAGGACCGTATACACAGGGTCTGTAGAGTACATTCCAATTTTAAGTCTCATGCATTCCTTGATCCAAATAAGTGAGATATTATGTTTTTCTATGTCTTTCCCTTACATATCACCCCTTGTTGAGAAAGAAATGGCTTCTACCCCACAGGCTTTGAGACCACATACCCAAAGTAATAGAAATAATCCTAATTCTGCTAGGATGTGAGCAGTGGCAACTTTTGAGGATCTGGGAGGCTTCACGGGGGAGACGACATTTGGCCTGGGCCCTGAGAGCAGCATGGCAGGCTGAGAAGGAATGTGGATGTGTTGGGAGAGGAGCATCATGGGTGATGGTATATGGGTCCCTAGGTGCCCAGGGGGTTGGGTGTGGTTGCACCCTAGAGGATCTGGGACAACCACACTCTTTGTGCCTGAGTGAACCTGACGATTTATTTCATGTCTTTGACAGTCAAGAGGGGCATTTCTGGTAGGAGCATTAAGTATGTTGTATGAAGTAAGGCATTCAGTGTGGTGCCTGCTGGTGCTCAAGGCATGGATGACATGCTCCAGAGCTTCGAGGGATCTCCTCAGGACAGCATCCCAAGGGCGACAAGGCAAGGATGCTGAAGCAGAGCTTCACTTATGGTGTAACTATAATCTTGTGGATTATGGACGCAGTTCTTTTTAGACAGATGTATCTAGAGGTTGTGCTCAAGACCAATTTCAGAAGATTCCACTGTAGGCAGAGGGACAATTAGGGGGCTGTCTCCACGGTCCGGGTGAAGGCTGGGAACAGAGCAGCTGAGAAATAACAGTGGTTCAGAGAAGCAGAGCAGGATGTGAGAGATGCTTCTGAGCTGGGATCAGCAGGGCTCTTGTTTCACATATTATATTCCTTTTTTTAGATCCTAGTAGGATGTTAGAGTCTTTGCAAAAAGCACCATTCTGTTTACAAATCCTCAGCTTCTGTATTATCTGAACCTCTGAGTACATATATGCCCTTCTCAGGTAATATAATGATCTCATTCTGAGGCCAGCCAGGAAGACCTGACAAATCCCATCTGACACAACATAACAGACCTGCTTTTCCTGCAGTATTTCTCTTGCCTACAAATGCCCACATAACTAACATGGCCACATTATGATACCTATCGGCATTCTTACAAGGAAAAAATAGACCCGCTCGTTGATTGAATGATAAATACTAAGGAAAAGTGACATAGCCTTGCTTAAAATTTTGTTGAAACACTTGTACAATGAGGTGGACAAGGCCAAGGCCCTGGCTCCTGTCAAAGGCTCGAAGCTGCGTTGTCCATGTGCAGGTGGAAGATGCCAACCTGCATGTGCTCAGACAGCTAGGCAGAGCTGATCTTGGCAGTGGCTGATCACAGACAGAACCCCGAGGCAATCAGACTACAGAGATATGCAGATTTAACTGGAAGTGGAAGAAGAGGAGGAAAGAGAGGTGGTATGGTGAAATGAGTAATCATAGGCAGAGCATAAATACAAGCAGAGGTAGTCAGATAAAAATGTCAGATGGTGGATACTACCTCCCGGGCTCACACAATCCCATGTTAATGCCCTTGCTATGTCACTGGTCAAATTCTGTTTTCTGTCACAGCTTTACTGAGATATAATTTATGTACCAAAAACCTCACCCTCCTGAAGTGTAAAAATCAGTGGTTTTTGGCATATCCACAGAATTGTGTAACCATCACCACCTGCAGGAAACCAGCACCCTGTGGTTTTCTATCCTCTGGCAATCCCTAATCTACTCTAGGTCTTTACGGATTTGCCTCTGCGGGACATTTCTTATGATGGGATTCTACAGTATGTTATCTTCTGCGTCTAGCTGTAGTTAGAATAAAGGTTTTATAGATTTATCCACATGGTGACATGAATCAGTACTTCATTCTTTATGACTAAATAATAATGCATTGTATGAATATAACATATTGTGTTTACCCATTCATAAGTTGATAGACATTGAGGTTGTTTATACTTTTTGGTGAATGATGCTGCTTTGAATATTCATGCACAAATATTTTCGTGGATGTTTTTAATTCTCTGGGTGTAATCCAAGGAGTAGAATTTCTGTGTCTCATGGTAACTCCATGTTTAACATTTTGAGGAGCTGCCCAGCTGTTTTCCAAAGTGATGCATCGTATTTCAACCCCGCCAACAATGTAGAGGGGGTCTACTTTATATCCTCACCAACACTTGTTACCGTCTATCATCTTTTTTTTTTTTAAAGATTTTATTTATTTATTTGAGACAGAATGAGAGAGAGAGAGCACATGAGAGGGGGGAGGGTCAGAGGGAGAAGCAGACTCCCCGCCGAGCAGGGAGCCCGATGCGGGACTCGATCCCGGGACTCCAGGATCATGACCTGAGCTGAAGGCAGTCACTTAACCAACTGAGCCACCCAGGCGCCCACCGTCTATCATCTTATTTTAGCCATCTTACTGTGTGTGACGTGGTATCTCATTGTATCCTGATTTTGATGTGCATTTTCCTAATCACTAATGATGTCAAGCTTTTTAAAAAAATTTTTTTATTTGCCATTTATGTATGTATCTCCTTTAGAGATATATGTATTCGAATCACTTGTCCATTTAGAAATAAGGTAATTTGTATTTTTATTGTTGAGTTTTAAGTTCTTTAGGATATTCTGGATAGTAGACCCTTATCAGATAAATGCTTTTCAAATCTTTCTCCCATTCTGTGGGTTTTCTTTTTGCTTTCTTGATAATGCCCTTTGAAGTGGAATTTTTAATTTTGATGAAGTCTAATCTTCTACTTGTTAAAATTGCTCATGCTTTTGATGGCATCTCTACAAAAATCATTGTCATAAAGATTTGCTTGTATGTTTTCTTCTAGGACTTTTATGGTGTCAGTTTTTACATTTAGGTTTTTGATTCAATTGAGTTACTTTTGTGTGCAGTGTGAGATCAGGGTCTAACTCCATTGTTTTTTTGTTTTTGTTTTTGTTTTTTCACGTGTGATCCAATTTTCACATCATTTGTCGAAAAAACCCATTCTTTCCTCGTTGATTTGTCTTCCCATCCTTGTTGAGAAAACTCAGTTGACCATAAATACAAGGGCTTTGTCTAGCTTCTCTGTTCTATGCCTTTGACCTGTATGTCTATCCTGATGCCAATACCACGGTGTTGATGACTGTAGCTTGATAGTAGTTTTTGAAGTCGGGATGTGAGAGTTCCCCAAGGCTGTAGTTCTTTTCCAAGACTGTTCTGGCCATTCTGGGTCCCTTGCATTTCCATATGAATACCAGCATGAGCTCCACAAAGAGGAAATCGAAGATTTTGATAGGGACTGCCCTGAATCCATCGATCACTTTAGTTAGTACTTTTAATTTCAACAATAGTAAGCCTTACAGTCTGTGAATATGGGATTATTCCCATTTACTTAGATCTCTTTTAATTTCTTTTTGACAGTATTTTATAATTTTCAGTGTATAATTTTGTACTTAAAATATTTATTTATTTATTTATTTTATTATTTTTTTAAAGATTTTATTTATTTATTTGAGAGAGAGAATGAGATAGAGAGAGCATGAGAGGGGGGAGGGGCAGAGGGAGAAGCAGACTCCCCGCCGAGCAGGGAGCCCGATGCGGGACTCGATCCCGGGACTCCAGGATCATGACCTGAGCCGAAGGCAGTCGCTCAACCGACTGAGCCACCCAGGTGCCCCATGATTTTATTTATTCAAGAGAGAGAGAGCATGAGAAGGGGGAGGGGCAGAGGGAGAAGCAGACTCCCCGCCGAGCAGGGAGCCCGATGCAGGACTCGATCCAGGGACTCCAGGATCATGACCTGAGCCGAAGGCAGTCGCTTAGCCGACTGAGCCACCCAGGCGCCCCTAAAATATTTATTTTTAATTGTATTCTTTCTGAGGCTGGTTAGAAATTTTTTTTTTTTTTTTTAGAATTGTTTTCTTAATTCCCTTTGTAGATTATTAATCTATAGTGTATAGAAATAAAATTGATTTTTTTAATATTGATCTTGTATCTGACAATCATGCTGAACACAATTATTAGTTATATTAATTTTGTGTACATGTGCATGTGTATTCTTTAAGATTTTCTATGTTTAAGATTATGGCATCTGTAAATAGAGTTTTTTTCTAGGCTGGATACCTTTTATTTCTCTACCTTGCCTAATTGTCCTGGCTAGTAAAACCTTGAATAGAAGTGCTAAAATCTTAGGGGATAACATTCAGTTTTTCATTAATAACTGCAATATTAGCTGTGAGTTTTTAACAGATGACCTTTAATCAGGTTGGGGGAATTCCTTCATATCCTTAGTTTGTTGAGAGTTTTTATCATGAAAGGATGTTGGAATTTGTCACAGCTTTTTTTTTTTTTTTCTGTGATAGTTGACATAGTTATGTGTTTTTGGTCTCTTTTATATTACTTATTAGTTATTATGTTCGTTGATTTTTGGATGTTAAGCTAATCTTGGATTTCTGGAATAAAACTCACCTAGTCATGTTGTAAAATCCTTTTGATATACTGCTGGATGCAATTTGATTTCCGTTGAGGATTTTTGCATTTGTATTCATAAAGGATATTGGTCTGCACTTTTCTTGTGATGTCTTTGCCTAGTTGTGGTATCATTAATATTGGGCTCATAGGCGGAATTGAGGATTGTTTCTGTCTTTTCTATTTTTTGGAAGAATTTGTAAAAGATTGATGTTGTCTTTAAACATTTCGTAGAATTTACCAGTAAAGTCATGTTATTCTGGACTCCTCTTTGTGGGTAGTTTTTCTGATTTCTAATTCAATCACTTTACTTATTATAGATCCCTTCAAATTTTCCTTTTCCTTTTGAGTCTGTTTCAGGAGTTTGTGTCTTTTAAGGAATTGTCTATTTCATCTAGATTGCCTATTTGTTGGCATACAATTGTTCATAGTATTCTCTCATAGTCCTTCTTATTTGTGTATGGTCAGTAGTGATCTCTCCTCTTTCATTCATGTCCTTAGTAATGTAAGTCTCCTTTCTTTTGCTCAGTCTCATGGAAAGTTTGTCAATATTGTTGATCTTTTCAAAGAACAAATTTTTGGTCTCAAAAATTTTTTCTATTGGTTTTTTATACTCTATTTCATTTATTACCATTCTAACTTTTATTGTTTTTTCCTTCCCCTTGCTTTGAATTTAACTAGTTTTTTTCTTTTTCAGTTTGCTTAAGTTGGACGGTTAGATTACTGATTTGAGGTCTTTCTTCTTTTTTAATGTAGGTGTTTACAGCCATAAATTTCCCTTGAAGCACAGCTTCAGTTGCTTCCCATGAATTTTGGTATGTTGTATTTTTGTTTTCAAAGTATTTTCTAATTTTCCTTGTGATTTCTTTTTTGACTCATTGATTTTCACATTTTAAAATTTGTCATATTATTTTATGTTATTGATTCATAATTTCATTACAACTGTGCTCAGAAAATGCACATTTTATGATCTCAGTCATTTGAAATTTATTAAGGCTTGCTTTACATTCTAACTTATTGTCTATCCTGGATATATTCTAGGTATACTTGAGTGAGAGGAAGATGTGCTCTGATGTTGTTCAGTGGAGGATTCTGTAGATATCTGTTAGGGCTAGTTGCTTGGTAGTATTGTTCAAATCTTCTGTTTCCTTGTTGGTTTTGTATTTAGCTGTTTTATATATTACTGAAGGTGGTATACTGGGATCTCCAATCACTGTTGAATTGTTTATTTCTCCTTTTTTTTTTTTTTTCTGTTAGTTTTTGCTTCATGTTACTGTGAGGTTAAGTAGTTAGGTGCATATGTGTTTAAAATTATTGTATCCAACTGATTATATTTAACTGATGGATTGACCTTGTTATCCCATGCAGCCCATTAAGGCAGTCAGAAGCAAACATAACTCAAGTTTGGGGAGACTTGCTTCCCTGCTCCATCCTGCTTTCAATTGCTCATCAGTAGATGTAACTACATCTTGTTACAGGAAAAGCAGATGTGGAGAAAGAGGAACTGAGTCTTGAAGGGTGAAAAGAGCTTAGCCAGACCTTAACCCCTTAGTAAGGGAAATTTACGCATGAAAGTAGGACAGAACAAAATGTGTTCAGGCTGGTGCATTTCTATCAGAGTCGCTGGAAGGTAGAGTAGGAGGTGGGGGGTGTGAGTGTGTGAGGGTGAGAAAATGCCAGGACAAGATCTTGAAGGACATAGGATGTCAACCATAGATGTCAGATTTTATTCTGAAGGCTCTGGGGCTCCAGAGGAAGATTTTAAATATGGGGGTGATTGCAGATTTACAAGCCAGTAAGTGCACCATTCTGGCAATGTGCAGAGTTCAAGGCTGGAAAAGAGCAGAAACAGTTAAAAGGCTGTTGGAGTAAACAAGGGATAAATGGTGAAAAATTGAACTAGGGCAGTTTAAGTAAGCCAAAGAAACGAGGTGCTCTGAGAGATGCAGAAAAGTGTATTTTATAAGATTTTGGTGGTTGTGGGTGAAGAACAGTGCTGCATTTCCACCTTTCATAAATGGATGCAATTCAATAAGGTGGAGCCTAGGGAAACAAGACCACCACCTTTCAAGGGAAGGTGATGAGACCGCGGAGCTAAGGGGCCTCCAAATAGAGATGCCCACTAAGCTGTTGCATAAGTTTGGGAGCTCAGGAGATAAATCTGGAGTGGGTATGTTTATTTAGTGTGTATTTTCTTTCTTTTTTTTTTTTTTTAGATTTATTTATTTTTATTTGGGGGAGAGAGAGACAACACCAGTGGGGAGGAGCACAGGGAGAGGGAGAAAGAAATAATCTCAAGCAGACTCCCCACTGAGTGTGGAGCCCAACGTGGGGCTCAATGTCAAAACCCTGAGATCGTGACCTGAGCTGAAACCAAGAGTAAGATGCTTAACCGACTGAGCCACCCAGGCACCCCTAGGGTGTATTTTCATATAAAATTTATCTATATGAAGCCAAAGAAGAAATGGGCTCCTCTAGGGAGAGCATCCAAATTAAGATGAGTGTCTACAAGATAGCTTTGGGAGAAAAACAGCATTTGAAACAGGGCAGAAGAAAGAACTGCAAGAAAGATCCTGAACAAGCACAATTAATAGAGCGTTTTCTGTCTTCCCCTCTGGCCGTGCAGCACAGAACACACACAATACAGGGTTGTGCCAGCCATCAGTGTCCAGGGTGGGCTTACAGGAGCTTGCGACATCCCGCAACAGTGACTATGGTGTTTGGAATCTCTTACTTTCAACAGATGTTCTGTGTTCTGGCTTCCAATCCTTTGGAGTATACATCAGGGCTGTTATTTAAATACGTATTTAGTAAGATAATATTGTTTTGGAATCAGTGCAACATGCCCTCAGCTTCCTAAAATTGGGACCATTGGCCGCAATGGCCTAACACTGGAATCAGTATCTTTTCCTCCCTTGGGCCCTTTGAGCTTGCCTCCCATTCCTACCCCCGTGAATAATAGCCTAGGCCCATCTTCTGTTCTGGAAATCTCCATCTGACTCTTACTGTGTTTGTAATGGAATAATAAATACTTACAGTCTAAATTAACATATGAAAATATTTAGAACAGTGACTACATCAAAGCAAACAATTCATAAATATTAAGTATTTTATCATCGTCTCTACTGTTGTTTAGTGGAGGCTCATTTGCAGAGCCAAGTGATTGGGTGGCATGTGATTATGGGCTCACTGCACACGCTGCCTATTCTGCTAAAATGCCGGTGGCTCAGGTTCCCCTACAGAGTGCTCAATGAGCCGACAGACTCAACACAGGGGCAACAGACTCAACACAGGGGCAACAGACTCAACACAGGGGCAACAGTGCAGGGTCTGAGAAAACATGTGGTGAGGCCATACTGGAAAGTTGCAGAGCTAAGACCTCCCAGAAAATGAAAAGGATAGTGACATCTAATCTTTCTTAAGGGACAAGATGCACTTTGGGCATTTTGCTCACCTGGGGTCCGTCCTGGCGCTTTAAGTGGGTGCTGTCTTCCCCAGGCTAAGGTACCACCTGCTAGAGACCGCGTACCCTGCCCTCAGCAGAGAGGTGCTCACCTCTTTTGATGCTTTTTGGTTCATGTTCTGTCCAAGAGCATTGGTGGTATCTGCAGCATACTGAGGTGAGGCATTTGGTCAGTGGGCATGGTTAGATGCACATGGTAGGACATCGCTTGGTTGGGGGGCAGCCATGTGTTTTAGGAAAGAATTCACTGGTCATGGGTGAGGGATTGTTTCTCTGAATTTTACCCATCCTCTTCATCTCAAGTAATGTGAAAAAAACAAGTAGTTCAAACTGGCTTGGTAGATTTTATATACTCAAATTGTTGCTTATTTGGGCAGAAGAATAACAGCATGAGTGGATTTGGTAATTGAATCAAAGCAGCTTCTTAGATTTCATTTTTGTAAATTCTGCTTTGTTTTTCTCCTTTGCAGCCCTAGGGCAGTGCTTGTTTGCCCACAGACACGGTATTTCCCCCTGCGACTGCTCTCTGGAGCGCAGGCTGGCTGATGGGGTGATGGGGGTGGTTATCTCATTGAGACAACAATATGAGCATTTCTCAGGGCAGCCAAGCTTCCCAGGGCCCCGGCCTCAGAAGCTGTGAGTGCTCAGAGATCCAGCCTCATTCTGTCCACCAGTGACAGCCCCCTGATGGGTGAAACTGTCTAAGAAGCCCTCTGGTCAATTCTGCCCCACGCTCATCGAGGCAGAGAGAGAACTCAACCCAAGTTGAAAGTTGGTTAGCATGCAGTGTGAGGATACTCCCTGGAAAGAAATGACTGTCAGTGGAAACAGGTTTTTCGGAGAAAACCAGAAGACTATACAAGCATGTATGGCGTCATAAACTTGGGAATTTCTAAAAGTCTTGGGAGCTAACCTTTGTGAATGTCCAAGAACCGTGAGTCTTGGGTGAGTTAACATACCCCGAAGCACCTAGTTTTCTTATTCAATTTGGTGAGTTTAGCAATTTTCAGCAAACCCCCCTTCCATTGTCATAAATCCTGTGTTAGGAAACCCCCTAAGACTTGTTGTAAAGAGCTGTGGGGCTGGGCTGGTCACGATCACTGTAGCTTCCTAGCTCCTGCTGCCGAGTGGGCATTTCCTTGCCGGTCCTGACCTATGCTGTCCACGCAAGTGTCCCTGTGTCCAGGGCACAGCATGCTGCCCAGAGCACGGGGGGCAGGTGCAGAGTTGCCAGAGGCCCAGGGGAGGTGCGGACGGGACGTTCTTCGTCCAGCCTAACCTGCTTCTTGCCCTGATCATTAATCTTCACAGATCCCCAACCAGGATGTTCATCAGACTCTCTCAGGGTCCTGCTCAGACTTTCCCAGATGGAGTCCAGACCATTCCATCCTCCTACTCCTCTTTGACGATGGCCTCAGGATGTGATGGCCACGTCCAGATGTGTCCTGTCTCTCAGACAGATCCTCACAGTCAGTGTTCTCACACTGACTTCTCAACTCTCCACTGGCATTGTTCTCAGGACTAACAAAATCCTCAAATTAAAACCTTTCAGTCTTTGTCACTGCATCTCTCAACTTAGCAAAAATCCATTTGGAATATAGTATAAATATCCATTGCCCAGGGTTTGCATGAGTAAATTATAGCACGACAAATGCACATCGCATAGTCATTAGAATGCTAAACATAACAACTGGGTTAGGATCTGGGAAAGGATAGCATGAAACAAAAGTATCACACAGAGTTCAGACTATGTAAAACCCAGATAGGTACGTGGATACTCTCACAAAGGCAAGCAGAAAAATAATTTGTTGTGCCAGAGCGGTGGATTTCGAGGTGAACCTGTAAATTTTTTTAATGTTATGATGAGAAAAAGTTTGAGAAAATGTCCACTGGGGCTAAAACAATTATGTTTCCTGTTACAAGTTCTTGGTCAGTGTTGCGGGCCCAGTGTGGTGGTCCAGGCCACGTGTGTGTGGATGTGGGGTCTGCACACCTCTGCTGCAGTGAATGTTTCTTAAGATGGCTTTCCTCCAGAGCAAAGCGAAGACTGTTCGAAGCCCATAATGGGAAAGGCCTTTGGTGTCCCTCCCCCTTCCATTTGAGGTGAACCCAAGACGTGAAGATGAACCTAGAGAAGGGACAGTCTAGTGAGGCCCTCACCCTTCCCACGCTGTGCCCTGAGCGAGCCTCTGGAATATTCAATACATAACTCCTGAAGAAACGTGCTTCCACTGGCTTCCTGGGCCTGACTGAAGCTCTCTCTGTTCCTAAGTGATCCTTGCTGCTTCTGTCTCCTCAAGATGCTGTAAAAGAGAGCTGATAGCTCCTTACATCTCCACCTGCCCACCTCGTTCTGCCCTCTCTCTGCAAGATAAAATGGAATTTTCTTCATTCAAACCAATACCTATGATGGTTTACGATACGCCGGGCCATTATGCTTTTTGGTTTAAAATTCGTTATGTTTTAAAGCTCACTGCTTTTTCTGGTTTCTTTTGCTTTGATACCATTGTTCTGACTGAATATTATTCCCCTGGCTGGTCATTTCCCCAGGAAGTTCTCTCAGAAAATGAGCTGGCCTAATTGTTTCTGAGTCCTCGCAAGGCTAAGACGCCTTTCGTCCATGCAGAGGCAGGATCTTTGGACAGATGGAAGCATCTTTGCTGCCCCCCGAGTGCTCCCCTTGTGTTGTTGCCCCATGTCCCAGCCTTGGTGGCCTGTCAGCATCCCTTCTGTAGGGATGGGCTACACTCCTTTGGGAGGGAAGGGCTCACTCCTACTTTGTAAGCAATAGAGTGACTCTGGACACTGGTGTGGACCTCATGGCTGCCAAGGGTCTCATTTTCATTAACCTTTGGATCAATTGAAAATAAGCTCTTTCCAGGTCTTTCTTCAGCTCCTCTTTTTCCTTTACTATTCTTTGTCCCTCTTCTGTTCTCTTTTGGACCTAAGGTTATGCATAAATTCTTCTCCTTCTACCTTTGGAGCATCACCACTGAGCCAGCCCAGGCTCCAGAATCAGAATCTGCATTTGAACAGGATCAGGGCCCCGGGGTGCACCCTGAGGGCTCCCTGGGTCTGCGTCTCCCTGGTCTGTGCCTGCATCTCACCTTCTTGCTTGTGTCCCTGGGACATTTGAGTTAAGTTGAATTACGTACATGTTCTGTCCCAGCCTCTGTTTACTGGTCTATAAAAAGCAGGTAAGAAGAGCACCAATCCCATAGGCCCCCAAGGACCGTAATCATGTTAATATTTGCAAAGCACTCATGACAATGCCTTACGCATAGGGACTAGATAAGCATTTAGGAAATAAACGCAAATGATTTCAGGTTCGCTATGCGCTTTGCTGTGTTGTGTGGGAGTATTCCTTTTGACCTTCCAGGTTACGGATTCACGACTCACCACCCTTGGTTCTGTTTTGCAGTTCCTTTATTACGTTAAAAAAAAAATCAGAAGTGATATTTTGCAATATCTCCTTACAGAGGTGCTTCTCAACTTTGGCTAAACATCAGAGTCTTGGGGGAGACTTTTTTTTTTTTTAAGATTTTATTTATTTACTTGAGAGAGAGAGGGAGCAGAGAGAGAGAGGGAGAAGCAGGCTCTCTGCTGAGCAGGGAGTGGGACCGGGACTCGATCCCAAGACCCTGGGATCATGACCTGAGCCGAAGATAGACACCTAACCAACTGAGCCACCCAGGTGCCCCTTGGGGGAACTTTTAAACCTCCCACTGTCCAGGCTGCAGCCAGTACCAGGCAGACTGTTCTCGGAGCCTGGCCGGGTGACGGCGTATGGAGTTGGGCAGGTAGAAGCACTGCCTCATGGGGAGGCCCCTCTGCTTCTCCTGCCTGCAGCACAGTCCCCATGCCCAGCTCTGTTCTCTTTGGTGTTCCATTCCCCTTCAGGTTAAGGAGCCCTGGCCCCATCTGGGTTCTCTTCTTCCTTCTGCATCTTTGCTCAAGCTACTTGGGCCTTTGGGGCAGACGGGGGTTCAAAGTGAGAGAAAGTTAATTTTTGGTTTGTTGGTTTTCTTCCTAGGCTGGAGAAAAAGGGACATGCTCTCATGGGCTCATAGGCTGCAGTTTTTTGACTTTAGTTTTTGCTTTCTGATTGGGAAGTGCAGGGGCCACCGCAGGTGTGATGAAGGGGACAGCTCTTTGCTGGGATGCTCAGGGAGCCCGGGGCCTGGTCCTAGACCTGCTGAGAGAGCTTCCTTCAGGGCCTACAGTCATCACTAGAACCTAGAGTTTCCAAAGTGCTGGTGATCCCTTGAGGCGGAGCAGGGAGGGATTTGGGAGATAGAGTGAGGGGCTGTGTCTTCTAGAATGCACACAACATTATCAGTTTGGAGAACATCCTTGGTGCATTGCAGATACTGATAATGGGGAAATGAAATGCGTTGGTGGTGAGCGGCAAAACTTCTTCACGGGGGCACCTTACAAGAACAGTCTGGCTCTAGGGGCGCCTGGGTGGCTCAGTCGGTGAAGCGTCTGCCTTTGGCTCAGGTCATGATCCTGGGGTCCTGGGATCCAGTCCCACGTTGGGCTCCCTGCTCAGCAGGGAGTCTGCTTGTCCTTTACTCATGCTCTCTCTCTCTCAAATGAATAAATAAATTTTTTTAACAATTTTTTTTAAAGATTTTATTTATTTATTTGAGAGAAAGAGAATGAGAGAGAGAGAGCACATGAGAGGGGGGAGGGTCAGAGGCAGAAGCAGGCTCCCTGCCGAGCAGGGAGCCCGATGCGGGACTCGATCCAGGGACTCCAGAATCATGACCTGAGCCGAAGGCAGTCGCTCAACCAACTGAGCCACCCAGGCACCCTAAATAATTTTTTTTTTTAATAAAAAGAACAGGCTGGCTCTGCTTTGTTTCTCAGCTCCCTTTATTTTCTGTATCTGAGGCTTGGACATCTGGGGCTTCGCTGACCTTGGAGTTATGGCTCCTCCTGGGGAAGCCAATTCTTAGAGAGGCAGGCCTTTCATATGCAAACCAACCAATCCAACGCCCACATGCCCCCACCTCCTCTATGGGGCTCTCTCACTATTCTGCTGCCCTGAACACCTGAGGGCCAGGGACCAGACAACTGGGGACAGCCCCTGTGCCCCACACCCCATTGATGTGACTCAAAGTAGCCCACCCTAAGGCTGCTCATCCTGCCTCCCCGGTTCCTTCCTACAGAAACCATGATAAAGGATCTTATCCACATTTTCCCCTCTCCTTCTGCCTCCTGATGGACCCTGGTGCTTCCCTGGAGTAGCCCCGATGGTGTGGCTTCTTCCTTCCTCTTGGGATCTGTGAAACACAAACTGTTTTTTTAATGGAAGTCATCTCTTGATCTGTTGGCCTCACCACCCCTCAATAATCATAAAACCTATAAGAAAACAGCACATGTGTCTGGCAGTGTATCAGCAAGAGTTTGGACTCTCAGCCATCTCAGATTTAGAGATGTTCAAGAATACCTTTTCCACCCACACTTGCCCGTGAAAAAAGGTATGCCGCTTCTGTGTTCCTACTCCTTCACACTTGACAATGATGTACAGCCACCATGCTAGGCCCTTAAGTACAATCCTTTAAATCTATATTTCTTACTGAGCCAGATGATTTGTCTTTCTGACAATATTAGGCCTTGGAAATGTAATTTTTTAAATTAAAGAACTTTATAACATGGTTCTCCAGAAGAGCTCCATCCAGCCCCGATGAGGACATTTGTCTCTAGCTCTGTTCCCTTGGTGATATTTTAATATTACATAATTCACTTAACAATGCACCTATTAATTATGGGAGAATCTCACCACCATCTTCTTGCACTGCTGCTAATTGGATAGTTTGAGGAAAGTTTTTCTCTGTTAAAATCCTTGTCAGTTTTCAGAAATAATTTGCTTGGCATTAACACCAGATTAAGATGTTTTTCAAAAGACTTTTACAATTTAAGCCACACACTATGAAGAATTGTAAGATCCATTGGAAGTCAGATGTGTAGAAATTCCATGCATATTAGTTAGGAGTGCAAAGGATCCTGGAGTAAAAAGTCCAACCACCAGGATGGCAGAATGGAGGGCTCAGAGATGTCCCCAATCTACAGTTTCTCTGACTTCACCTCCCATGTCTCTCTCCCGCGCTGGTTCTGTTCTCCATCAGGGACACAGTGGGGATGTCAGGTCTGAATTCTGGGGCAGGTTGAAGGGTATGCACTGAAGCTGTTGGTGTTCCTGATCAGCAGGTAGGCCATCTTTGTACCAACACCTGTGCCCAGGTATTGACCAGCCGCCCAGAGTAGAGGAGGCAGGGGTCCTGGGAGAAAACCAGGGAACTGGAACTAGAGGAAGGGGGGTAGAAGCTGATGGTAAACCCCATATATATCCATGATTTATCCCTAGAGGGATGCTAGCCTATCCAGTGTTGAATAATTTCTGATATAAATCAGTACTCTCTAATTCCATTTTTTGGAAAAGGAAGCATTTGTAGAAATATGAAGCAATTCCTCTTACACATAATATAGGTTACTAAGGTGTGCTATTTTATGCTTTGAGTAGAATACCTCAAATGAAGGAGCGGAAGGGTATCTTTCAAAGGAAGAAAGAAAAGCAGATAAAGCATGAGTGGCCATAGGTGGCACCTGGCTGGCGCAGTTGGTAAAGCATGCAACTCTTGATCTTGGGGTCGTGAATTCAAGCCCCACATTGGATGTAGAATTTACTTAAGATAAAAAATAAACAAAAAGTATTAGTGGCCACAGAGGAATGATCATCAGCTCATTCTTTTTCCTTATGAATTAACCTTTTCAAGAAAGAGGAGTCAAAAGGAAACAATAATCTCCACAATGAGAAGTCTATAAAGGCCAATAAAAGCCCACATTTTAATTAGATCAAATAAAAGAAAAAGATGCTGTATATAAGACAGGGAAATAAGAAAAAAAAGGGAAATACCAGGAAGGTAGAGCCTAAGTAGTGGAATAGTTTTAGAGTATTCTTCCTCCAGATGATACCTCTGCACAATTTACAAACCTACATAAAGGATATATATGTAAGTATATGAAAGATGAAAATAAGCATGACACTTAAGTTATGAATTAATGAAAAGAACACAGGTTCTTCATTTGATTTTTTTTTTCTTTAACATTTCTTACTGTGACCTCAGATTTCCCAATGGTAGGTACTCTTAGAGCTGTTTTGGTGACAGCACTTGGTATTTTTCCAAAGACAAATGAGAGAGAAATCACTCAACTATACCATGAATTAAGTCCCATCTTCCGAGCCTCCAGATGACACCCAGTGGAGTTCTTATCATGTTGGTAACTCACAAAGAATGTGTCAATGTTGGTTGTCAATGTTGTCAATGTTGGTTGTGTACTCCAAGTCAAACCCAAAGGGACTTACACTGAGTGTAAGAATGCTCAGTCTGGAATAGCACTGTCCGTGTATCTTTCTGTGATGCTGGAAATGGTCTAGACCTGCACTGTCCCCTCTGGTTTCCACTGGTCGTATGTGGCTATTGGATCCTTGATATGTGGCAGGAGCAACTAAGAAACTGATTTTTAAATTCCATCTAATATTAATTAAAATTAAAATGTAAAGAGATACACGTGACTAGTGGCTACCAACTGTGGCCGTGCAGGTCTGGAGCATTGGCAACATGAAGGGGAGAGACATTTGCTGTTTGGAAGTGTTCACAGCTTCTATGTCATGTCAGAAAAAAACAGACGTTGGCCCGGAAAAATTCTGCGTCTCAGGTGCATTTAACTGTTGTGCAGAAATGCTTTGTATCTTGTCTGTATGCAATAATTATCAAGTGCCATGTGGGAGCTAGACATCGAAGATGGGGAACCTAGCTCCCCAGCTTCTCACTAGCTCAGCCAACATGCCTTGCTGCCCGGGGAATTCCAGGTGTTAGCAATCCTCTTTAATGTGGTTGTCCGGCAAGGGGTTGAAGCTTGGCTGTCATTTAACCTCCATAGACCTTAACTTTCTGTTGTTCAGGCTCAGCATCTGCCAGTTCGACTAGTGCATGTGGGCACATGGTGTGTTGAACGCTGTTGTAGGAGACAGATGGATCTGCCAAAGCAATTATACTCTGTAAAAAAAAAAAAAAAAAAGTTTCTAATGCTTAGAAATTCTGAAAATTATTTTATCTGAAGAAATGACATCTCATAAATGTGCTGTAGAAGACCTGCAGGGTTGACCCTAACGAAGTGTTAGCAAGATAGAATTTGAGCCCTGGAAGGACCTCGCCCAGTGAGTTCATTTCACAGATAGGGGAATGGGGCTCAGGGAAGCCAATGTGCCCCTAGCCATGGAATTAATTAGTGGCAGAGATGAGACTAGAATTCAGGTCTTCTGGTCCCAGTTTCCTTTCACTACAAAATGTGGCTTATCTGCGGTTTTCTGGAATGCACATCCCGCTTTTGACAACATCTCCACATTAGAGATAAGCTACTCTATTAGCAGTTTTCTCCTAAATCTTCATGCCTCCTGAGCAGATAAAGCCCATTTCTGATGAAAGAATTTAACTTAAAGAATGCACTTTACTGCATTCAAATAAGCCCTTTAAACATCCTGCACTTCAAGCTTTTATTCTAGATTCCATTGTAAGGTGATAATGAGGAGCTGAAAACTAATTAGCTCATCAGACAAAACTGTCTGGTCTGCCATCTGCTGAGTCGGGAGAGTGATAGTCCCTGGTCGAACTGAGAAAAGGGACTAAAAATATAAATTTTCCCCTGTTCTTTACCCCATTCTTGCCTTGTTGCATGATGGAGAAGGGGTTATGGAAGACCCGGGACTAGTTCGACGCTCCAGCCAGGTGTGTGGTCACGTTTCTCTTACGGGATGTCAAATCCAATGTTTCCAAGTATTATCGCAAATGTAGTTGTTCAAGGCTGTTCTCATTGCTGTGGGTCCCCTTCCATCACCATCTGATGGTGAGCAGAGAACATCTCAGTGGCTCCTTGTCTTGGATAGGGATGCGCTGATGTATTGGTTTTAATTATCATGTGTGTGTTTTTCTCCCTCTAATAGTTTATAAACTCCCTTCAGAGCAGAGTGCATTTCTGATTCATCTCTTTCTGATTCATCCCCAGATGGGCCTCAGCTAGCAATACATTACATTTATTAAATTAATGAGTGCATGTACCTGATGTAGAATGGCTGAGACTTGGGATTTGCATTTGAAAAGTCACTTGAGTGGGGATTGGAGGTATTTGACAATCAAACCATAAAGTTTGAGAGAGGAAGATACCCTGATCAGAAATACAACGGACCTTGCACTACCGCGGTATCTTCCAGCCCCTCAAAGAGCTCCCTACAAATTGTCTTACGCCATCCTCGCTGAATCTCATTTTCCCTGCATTTGTAAAATGGGAGGTTGGTACCAAAGTCATGATATTATTGGGAGACATAATTTAGATAACGTATGTAAAGCACATAACAAATTGCTTGACACATTATAAGTGCTCAATAAATATGTATTTCCCCATCCCAATTCTAACTCAGCAGAACTGAGACATACAAATTGTGGATCTTGGTTATGAATGGATTATAGAGCTTGACATTTAAATTTAACTATTTTCTCTCCATCTTTTCCAAAAAGAGAATTTGAGGTATTTTAAAAAAAATAAGAGTATTGGTCCAAAAGAAAATAAAATGAAACCTTTTTTAGTTCAGCCATGATTGTAAATACAAGATTCACCCATGAACAGAAACCTGTCTGTAACATTTCTGGAGTTCAAGGGGAGTCGCGAAATGTCTTAAGAAATCACACTTGGAGGGGAGAGCAAAGTGCTGCTTCTTTTCTGCCGAGCAAGAGGAAACTAAAGAAGTTTCTCATGACAATCCTTTAATGGGGTCCCTGAGTCAGACAGTGGAAATGTTTATTTCATAATGATGATCCTGAATAAATATTGAGCGCGTAACAATGAAACTCAATTCACTGAAGGTCATTTCCCCCAATTCCCTCCCTCATTTATAAGTACCTCCTCTTCTAAGTGAGCTTCCGGTCTCCTTGAGCCTGTGTGGTCCCCTCTGCACAGGGCTCTCTTGCCAGACTGGTGCTGTGGTGACTTATTAGTGGCTGATTTACGCATGTTTCTCTGTAGGTTGTGAGGACGAGGACCATCTTGCTAACTTTGGAGTCATCATAGCCCACAGGGGTGCCTGGCACAAAGTAGGTGGCCATCAATGTGTGGACAGGCGAGTGCAGGTCAGGAGCCATGCTTCTCAGCACTGGCTGTGCTTAAGACTTCTCCGGGGAGCTTTTATATAATACCCACTCCCGTGAACTTCCCCTAGAGGTCCTGACTCGATCGGCTGGGGGTGAAGAGCTGCCACAGGTATATTCATAAACGGCTTGAGTGATTCGATGTACACTTGAGATATTGGAGCTGAGAGCCAATAGGTCAGAGTATATAAATATCCTATTCAACTTAATTATGTTATAGCATAATTGTAACCAGTTACTACATTATGCTAGGTAGTGCTTAATGAGGAAGGCAGTCCTTGCCCTTGAACAGCTAACAATTTGGTAGCAGGAGCTAGGGTAGGCATTCAATAACCATACTGCATTGTGATGAGAGAAGTCTATCAAATGTGTGCAGTGTGCCAGACACTGGGCTCTTTACAGTGGGCATTATCTCAATTAACCTCTACAACCACCCAGGAGAAAGGCATTATAATGATTTAATCCCATTTACAAGATAAGAAAGTCGAGGTTAAGTGAATGTGAGAGTTTGGACGTGCCTTCCAGTGATCTTAACATCTGTACTTTTATTTTGGGGGGACAGCGTATAAGCTTCTGAGTTTCCCTTTTTAGATTCTAAAGTACCCCCCAAAACGGAAAGAAAATATACCAGGGTATGCACTGGAGCTGCTCATATAGAAGCCTGGTACCTGCTTTGGATATATCTGGCCTTAAATGAGGAGGGTGGGCAGCAGGTGTCTGGCTGGCATTAATGGTGGGGCTGTGTGGGGCCGGCGGAGGTGGGGAAAGAGATCTCACCTAGGAGGACTGAGCTGGAAACTTCCTCATTTTATGAATGTGGGAAATGAGGGGTCAGAGTTTAAGAACTTTGGTCTAAGATACCTAACTTAAATCAGTAGGAACCAGGATGTCCATCCAGGTGGGCTCTGTTCTCCTGCTTCCCTGCTCATATGGCCCTCAGCAGTGTCAAGGACGCTCTGGGGGCAAATCCTAGATGTGACACTGCGTTTCACTGTATTATTTGGTGAGCTGATATTATTACAATTAAGTTGATTCTTTTTAAACCCAGACCTGAGCTCTGTGGCCTGGGAGGTGTAATTTAAGTAGTGGGTAGCAAGGTCTCCCGGCTCTCAGCTCACTACAGATCTCCTGACCCTCCACAGACTCATTCCTTAGGCATTGATTTTAGAGTCACAAAAGATTTTAAAGACAGAAAATTTTACAAACTGCCAAAATAGTAGAGTTCCTTGATTTACGTTATTTCCCTCCTACTCATGACTCCCACGGCTTTGCTCTTTATTTCACACCACCTCTGCCGGCGGATGCTATAAGCATTGCAGCCTTCAAGGGTTTGAGTTCCAGGTCTTTCCGATCGGACAGACTTTTTCTCTCCACACAGTACATGTGTGAGCATGTACACACACACACACACACACACACACACACACACACACACACTTTTTTTTTTTTTTTTTTTTTTTGCTTCTTTGCTTCTTTATCCACATTTAACTATGAATCAAAGTCCTGTTAAGTATTCACTAGCATTTCTGGAAAAGTGGATCTGGGAAACATTTTGTCTCAAGGTCCAGCGTAGGAGAGCCTTTGAGATGTTTAGTTGTTTCCTATCATCTGGAGAAAAGCTGCTTAGGAAGTATCATGCCTGGCCCACTAGGGGCAGTACCTGTCCTTGTGCCCGGAGACCCTACTTCCTCTCCAACACATCTTTGTTAAGGGGCTGCCATGTCCCAGGCACTCGTGGAGAGCTTGGTTTAAAGAGAAATTCATTTTTGCTTTTGTTTCCCTTGCCTTTGGAGACGTTCCTTGAAAGAAGTTGCTGTGGCCGATGTCGAAGAGGTTACTGCCTGTGTTCTCCTCTAGGATTTTGATGGATTCCTGTCTCACATTGAAGTCTTTCATCCATTTTGAGTTTACCTTTGTGTATGGTGTTAGATAATGTTCGAGTTTCATTCTTCTGTATATAGCTGCCCAATTTTCCCACCACTATTTATTGAAGAGAATTTCTTTTTTCCATTGGAAATTTTTTCCTGCTTTGTCAAAGATTCATTGACCATAGAGTTGAAGGTCCATATCTGGACTCTCTATTCTGTTCCATTGGTCTATGTGTCTGTTTTTGTGCCAATACCATGCTGTCTTGGTGATCAGAGCTTTGTAATAGCTTGAAATCAGGCAACGTGATGCCCCAGCTTTTTCTTTTTCAACATTTCCTTGGCGATTCAGGGTCTTTTCTGGTTCCATACAAATTTTAGGATTGTTTGTTCCAGCTCTTTGAAAAATGCCATTGGTATTTTGATTGGGATGGCGTTGAAAGTATAGATTGCTCTGGGCAGCATAGACATTTTAACAATGTTTATTCTTCCAATCTATGAACATGGAATGTTTTTCCATCTTTTTGTGTCTTCATTTTTTTCATAAGTGTTTTGTAGTTTCTAGAGTATAGATCCTTTACCTCTTTGGTTAGTTTTATTCCAAGGTATCTTCTGGTTTTTGATGCTATTGTAAATGGAATTGATTCCCTAATTTCTCTTTCTACAGTTACATTGTTAGTGTATAAGAAAACAATTGATTTCTGTGCATTGATTTTGTATTCTGCCACATTACTGAATTGCGATATGAGTTTATCAAGATAGAAAGCTTCTGCACAGCAAAGGAAATAATCAACAAAACAAAGAGGCAACCCACGGAATGGGAGAAGGTATTTGCAAATTACACTACAGATAAAGGGCTGATATCCAAGATCTATAAAGAACTTCTCAAACTCAACACCCAAGAAACAAATACTTAAGTCAAAAAATGGGCAGAAGACATGAACAGACACTCCTCCAAAGAAGACATACAAATGGCTAACAGACACATGAAAAAATGTTCAACATCATTAGCCATCAGGGAAATTCAAATCAAAACCACATTGAGATACCACCTTATACCTGTTAGAATGGCAAAAATTAACAAGGCAGGAAACATTTGTTGGAGAGGATGTGGAGAAAGGGGAACCCTCTTACACTGTTGGTGGGAATGCAAGTTGGCACAGCCACTTTGGAAAACAATATGGAGCTTCCTCAAAAAGTTAAAAATAGAGCTACCCTATGACCCAGCAATTGTACTACTGGGTATTTACCCCAAAGATACAGATGTAGTGAAAAGCAGGGCACATGCATCCCAATGTTCATAGCAACAATGTCCACAATAGCCAAACTGTGGAAGGAGCCGAGATGCCCTTCAACAGATGAATAGATAAATAAGTTGTGGTCCATATATACAATGGAATATAACTCAACCATCAGAAAGGATGAATACCCACCATTTGCATCGACATGGTTGGAACTAGAGGGGATCATGCTAAGTGAAATAAGTCAAGCAGAGGAAGACAATTATCATATGGTTTCACTTATATGTGAAAAATAAGGAATAGCATGGAGGACGTTAGGAGAAGGAAAGGAAAAATGAAGGTGGGGGAGGAACTCGGAGGGGTAGATGATCCATGAGAGACTATGGACTACAGGAAACAAACTGAGGTTTTCAGAGGGGAAGAGGGTGGGGGGATGTGTTAGCCTGGTGATGGGTATTAAGGAGTGCACGTCTTGCAATGAGCACTAGGTGTTATATGCAAACAATGAATCATGGAACACTACATCAAAAACTAATGAAGTACTATATGGTGACTAACATAACATAAAAAAAAGAAAGAAAGAAATCCAGCCTTCCAGGTGTTTATAACCCAGCAAGGGAGAGTTTTTAAAAGCCAGGGATGGACATATACAATTTCCTGACAGTTTTCTGTTTTAAGATCCTTGGAACCAAACTTGTGAAAGATCATCAAAATAACCCTTAAACAGACCCCATGGAAGGCATGTGTCACTGCAGTGTTCCTAGAGAAACCCCAGATGGAGGAAATCTGAAGGGGGATATCAGTGGATGCTGTCTCCCATCCTGATTAGCCCACCCACCAGGTGTAAAAGTGACCACCAGCACGATTCCCAGAGGCATGCGCAGGCATGAATCCCAGGAGTGGACAGTATCAAAGCTTGGACTGGGACCAACCAATCACTGGTACTTAACATTGAAGGTACAGATGATGTTCTCCTAGTCACTAGGTTGAAACTAGTGAGGTTGATGCTGCATTCAGAAGCACATGTAGGATGGCTCACACCTCCATATTCTGGAGTGCCAAAACTCCTGGGCTCTGGCTCCATCATACCCCCTTGCAGCTTTCCAGCATCTTCCCTGCATCAGCCCACCCATAGACAGCCTTATCAGTGTGCCGTCTTCAATCATCTAGAACCTCCTGCTGCAGTGGGCTCTTCTCTTTTAACCCTTACTGAAAGCTACCTGTTCAGTGACTCATTTCCTCAGACTCATGCTTCCTGAACCTTCCAAGCTAAAATCACTGACCTGATTAATGGAGGCTAGAATTGTCTTCAAGGCTTCACATCTTCTCTTTTGAGTAACCTAGGGACCTCATGATTTTTATTTGGTCAGTTATTTATTTATTTGTGCCTTCTCACCAGTTTGTTCCAGAATGCACTTGGGACACCTTTCACAAAGAAGAGGGACTAAAAATGACATTAGCAAATGGGACTATGAAGACTAAGTACAAATGAAAGCAGAAGGCATACAGTATGGGCCTGGATACAGAGGCATTGGACCCTCTTGTTTGCTCAAAGGAGCTGCAAAGGAGGTGCTGAGCTCTCTGGAAGGCATGGCTCTGCATCTCTGTCTGGAGAGTCAGTGGCCGCAGAGCATTAGACCAAGTATAGGGCTTCCAAGCATGGAGCCTTGTCTGTGCTCAGGTCTCACACCGTGAAGCTGACCCTGGTGAAAACACAGTGCCCTGATATGTTCTTTCAGGATCAAAACATGCTTCCTCTCACTAGAGACAATCATTGTCCTAATATCTATGTTAATCAATTCCTTGCCTTTTTTTTTTTTTTTTACAGTTCATTACCCTCCTCGTGCATATCCCTAACAATGGATTGTTTTCACTGATTTTATGCTACAGAACTGGAGCCATCTGCAGATGCTTTTCATCTCAACATTAGTTACTTCTGTTAGCCTAATCCATGGTGTTGCATGCTATTTGTAGTCATTGTCATTTATTGTCATTGCTCTGAATTATTTCATTGCACGAATATGACACAGTTTATGTATTCGTTTGAATGCAGATGGATATATGGGCTACTTTCCATTTTGAGGATGCTTTGACCTTATTATCTCACACATATTTGTCCCCAACTCCCAGGAGGGTTCTGGCTCCCTCACCACACTTTGTTAGGGTCTGTGAGCTCCTGGGATGGGCATGAAGCTGTCTTAATTATCTTCGAATTCCAGCACCTATTTCCGTGGTTGGCACACAGTAGGCACTCCATGACCTCTGTGAAATATCAAGGTGAAGGAGACAATATGATACATCAAGCTTTGAATTGAAGGCCAGATAGCCAAGTAGCCCAAGACAAGTCAGATCAAAGGGAAATCTGTTTATCATTTTCTCCGAAATTCTCAGGAAGCTCCTTTTTGGTGAGGACTGCATTGACTTGACATCTGAAGAATTTCCCAGGTTGCTCACAGACCTTCATCCATAAAACCTAATAAAGAGAAAAAGAGAAGGGAATATTATCAGAGCATTGGAAGGTGCTGTCCTGCCTAAGTGTGGTAGATAAACCTTGTGCTTATCAGCATGTGCTTCCTTCTTTGGTTTTAGAGGTACTAAATATTGCTTCTCCAAGTAAAAGAAAGCAGACAAATCAGTGAGAAATAGGAACCTGAGCCTAAGGAGTCACTGTTAGGTGGGAATCTATGCACTAAGAGGGCACCTCAGCTTTGAATTTGCCGATGGACCTCCGGGGAGCAGGCTGGAACACAATGCCAGGGTCAAGGTCAGAGTGGGATTGACGAGGGTGTGGCATTGTCAGCAAGGGAGGAGTGGGCATGTGACACAGAGACCAGTAAAAACGGATCTTTCTTGTGGCTCTCCCAGTTTGGCTTTCTCATCCATCTCCCTAAGGCTTTCTCCCTCAGGCTCGACAACCAGGGAGGCACAGCTATCCTACTGAATTTCTTGACTTCCCTCCTGAAAGGCAGCTGACCTTGTTGGGGTAGCGTCACCTTTTATAACTCCGGCAGAGTCAAGATCAGAGCCCAGGGGCAGGCAGTGGGAGGCGGGATGAACACTGTGCCTTGTGCTGTGGCTGATGCCTTCGCCCATTTCACGCCTGTTGCACAACGGAAACCGTCTGCTCTGAGGGTCCGCCATATGCATGCTGGATCCTGTTGGCTGTTGAGGGGCGGGTCAGGAAGGGTGAAGATGAACTCTCCTCATTTTATATTCTTCTGGCTAAGCTGGCGGCTATGTGCAAGGAGGCTGGACAGGATGATCCTCGGGTCTGTGCCAACTCCATCATCCTGCAGTCTAAGGCTGCTTTTCTCATGATGAATTCTTGAATATCTAAGTAAACATTTTGCCAGTGCTGGTGAGCGAAGTGGCACATGGCTCTGAGTCGCTTTCAGAGCCTGGCACGGTGCCTTGCTTTCTGGTCCCAAGGAACCACTAACAGAGCAAAGCTGAAGCGCAGGAAGACAGATCCTTCTGTGTTTGTTTATGAGCTTCCAGGAGAGCAGAAACAACCTGCCAGCTCAGCTTCCTTGGGCCAGTTGAAGTGCAACCAAGGATTGTCCACTTATCCTGATAATTGAGGCACGGAAAGATCCATGCAGTTTGGCTGGGTTGGCTTCCGAACCTGGGACGTGATTGTCCCAGTGTGGATTGGGTTTTTGATTCATCGAGGCTGTTTAGTCATTTCTGAGTCATTGACAGACGGCAGAAACGCACAGCCGAAGCATAGCTCTAGATAAATCTTCCTGCACTGAGCAGCGTTACAGCTTATGTTTTGCTTAATTTTTATTCTTAAAACGTGACCTCATTTGTGATGGCCGTGTTTGTGAATTCAAATACAAGTCTAGCATGTTGGCTGTAACAGGTTAAGGTGATAAAATTGTCTCCAAAGTTTGCACAAAGCTCCTTTCTGGTGAAGACTGATCTCGGGGGAGTTTCCCAGAGTGCAGTGCTGTTTGGTCCTTCATGGATGGGGCACAAAGGCATGGCTGTGCATTTGGTCTTCCTGGTGAGCCACATGTAGGCCTGGGCATAGCAGAGGCCCACGTGGGTGGTAGTCTTACTAAAACTACGCTCTGCATTTTCCCACCCCGAATTCAAGATTTATAAATGAAAAAAAACAGACTGCTCAATTATCCTTGGTGTATTATTCATGATGCTAGAAAAGAACACTCAGCAACCATGAACTGCATCAGTTAGAAAAACAACAACAAAAAAGTCACAGGTAGGCAGACTTTTCCAAAAAAGCTTACGACCTTGTTTAATAGCTACAGAAATTGATCATATATGCCAGGCTGGGAAAGTCTTGCCTCTTGTCAAGAGCTTCCACTGTACCCAAACATATAAACAGCAGAGAAATGATTCATTTACTGTGCTCAGCACTCTGCAAAGCTCTTAAAAAGCACCTTGTAAGGTGCATGGCAAACTTGGCGTAGAAATGCCAAAGGGCCTCATAAAGGCCTTGAATTAAATACCAGTAATAAAGAAAAGAAAGAACGAAAAAGAATGAAAAAAAAAAAAAAGGGAGGGACGGAAGCCCATGCTTCGTGATCAAGGGGGATCTTAAACCAACAGAGGAGAATGTTGTGCTGTCTACTCTGTGGCCAAAAAGAGCAAATGTCGGTGGATAGGAAGCAGGACAGATCAGGCAAATGGAAACGTGGAGACATCACAAACGGGGAAGCCGAGGCTGAAGGCTGGTGCATAGTGCGCCTGCGTCCAGAAGGCCGTGGTGGGAATGGGTGCAAAGAAGCCTGGCTT
Organism: Neomonachus schauinslandi; assembly: GCF_002201575.2. Taxonomy (NCBI): domain Eukaryota; kingdom Metazoa; phylum Chordata; class Mammalia; order Carnivora; family Phocidae; genus Neomonachus; species Neomonachus schauinslandi. The sequence continues at coordinate 5,323,836 of NC_058414.1, forward strand.
TCTTTGGAGCTCATGGGCTCCACAGGCAAGCCTGTGAATAGACTGGAGACCTTGGATAGGATGGAGGAGCATTTAGCCTCTTTTGTAGCGGCCAGCCATGTTCATGTGCTTATTTTCTGAGATCCCGGAGATGCTTGTCTGTGTGTAGCAAGGGGTGCAGTAAACATGGGGATGGCAGATATGCACAGACAGTCCACGAGCACAGAAAGTCGTATCTTCCTCCCGTAGCAACAATTCTGGTGTATCCACAATTCAGCAGCCACCGCTGTAATCTCTTAGAAACACGGGAGAGAGGACGGAGAAGGCGGCATCGTGGGACAGCGGCAGGTGGAATGTGAACGTGGAGCCTTCGGGGCCCTCCCCTTGGGGGAAGGAAGTGGAAGACGGTTAAAACGTTCCATAATAAAAGAAATTGGGTAAATCTTTCCACTTGACTCTACATTTTTTTAATTTAAATATGATTGACACACAGTGTGACATTGATTTCAGGGGCACAACATATAGATTCATTGTCTCTCGACTTTATGCTTTGCTCACAAGCATAGCTCGCATCTGTCCCTGTACAAAGCTGGTATGGTACCATTGACCATATTCCCTGTGCTGTGCCTTCTGTCCCTGTGACTTGTTCATTTCAGAATTGGACGCTCCCCACACCCCTTCCCCCATTTTGCCCATCCCCCCCCACTCACCTCTGGCCCCCATCGGTTTTCCATCCCTGTATGTATGGGTCTGTTTCTGCTTTTTGTTTATTCATTCGTTTTGTTTTGTAGGTCCCATATAGGAGTGAAGTCATAAGGTATTTGTCGGTCTGACTTATCTCCCTTAGCATAATGCCCTCGAGGTCCATCCATGTTGTCTCAAAAGGGAAGAGCTCATCCTTTTATTACACTTAACAGCATATGCTTCTGTTTGAATTCCGAGGTGTTTTTTAGTTGGTAAAGTTTCCTGGTCGTCGGTGGTGGGCTTGATGATGTGGATGCTTTGCAGTCCCCTGGGGAGAAAGCACCCTGAATTTTTGGGTCTGGTGCAAAGTTCTGTGAAGGAGCCAACATAACAGCAATTCTGTGACAGCACAGGGCATGTCTGCTCTGGGAAGAGAGCAATATCTTGTTACCAGGAGCAAGTCCCTGGCGGGGGGGAGGGGGCGCCAGGGATGGTCTCCAGTCCTCCTCAGCACAGGCGGAAGGTGGCAGCCTTTTAGGGAGCACCAGGTTTTAGGGGGGGCACGACTCACAGGACATTTCTTCTCCCTCTTGGGACGGGAGTCACCAGGGCATCAGCTTTAATTTAACCCCCGCAGGCGGATTTGGGAGCTGGCTTCTGGCAGGCCAAGTGAGAGACAGCCTCGCCTGCGGGGCCGACATGTGGAAGGTGGGAGGTAGGCAGGGACTGTTTGCACGTCATCTTTGTAAGCTGGGCATGTGTCCATACAATTTGTTGGCGGCCGCAGAGTGGAGCTCCCAGGCTCAGTGGATGAGAGACGGAGCTTGGCAGGTGAGCAGCTTCACTAAGATCAGGCGAAGCTTGCTGGGGTGTCCCTGATGGACACGTGCACGGACTTGCAGTTCATGCTGGTGGAAACTAAGGTGCCAGGGAGAACAGGGGCACTCTCCTGAGCAGTGATGCCCGTCAGAGCCCGGGCGCAGTGGGGCCAGGGGGGTCTGGGGAGCAACACCCAGGATTGCACATGACACAAAAGGGATGTGGTTTTGCAAAAGCCCAGGCTTGCTTCCCAGGGAGGAAAGAGATCTGAGAATCCAGGAAAATGAAACCACACAGTTATGGTGACTCAGCGTAGTGAGGCATTCTGGAAAGGGCTAGCTCTGCACTGGCGACAGACACCGAGGCCGCCTGTGGGCTCACACCTCGCTGTCGGGGTCTCTATATTTCTCCTGAGCCCCTGCTTTTCTGCCTTCACCCTCCCAATGGGCACTGCCCTCCTAGTCCCATTGGGGCTCCGTTGTCCAACCTCTCAGTCCCCCTCCTCCGCCAACATTTGGTGACATGAGAGTGGCCAAAAGGGTGGAGGCAATGAAAAGTATGATCATCAGGTAGGGGAGACGGGCGCCCTCAGCTGGGTCACTGAAACTATGTGAAGACACTTCAGTTCATAGAAGAGGCAGACAAAGCTGTACAGGGTGATGCTGGACAAGGAGGGAGAGGATGCCCAGGGATGAGAAGATCCTCAGAAGGAGCTATTGTTGCAGAGCCTCATGGGAAGGACTGGGGCTTGTGCTTCCAGATGCAGGGTCTGCGCGGGGCACTTGGCCCAGACCCACTCCTCAGGCTGGCGGTTGTGGTCGTGGTCGTGGGGGCTTCTGCACACTCCCTCACTCTGCAGGACGGAGAGTCAGGGGGACATTCACTCCCTTGCTCCCTGCTGCCGAAGTCACTGCTCCTCTCCCAGCCATAGTTCTCTGCTCCCAGGCTCTGGTAGCTTCTCCCTCCGCCATCCTTCCCCAGCCCAGGCGCTGCCCACCCTGAGGTGGCCTGGCCCAGTGATTCCCCTATTCCACACCTACACTTCGGCGATTAGTCCTGTTGTCAAGAAACTTTCCTTGAATCACCGTGTTTCTTGGCACAGAAACCATTAACCTCTGGATTTAAAAGGAAACATATAGAATGAACATAACCAACAAGTCCCAGGAGAGATTGGAGGGACCAACGGTATGATGTCAAAAAGAGGAATCTTTGAATGATCTCAATTAGCAAATACTAAACACCTTAGAACATTTTTAAAAACTAGTATTTTTTTTTAAGATTTTATTTATTTATTTGAGAAAGAGAGAGAAAGTGCACACGAGAGGGGGCAAAGGGCAGAGGGAGAGGGAGAAGCGGTCTCCCCCTCTGAGCAGGGAGCCCCACGCAGGGCTCGATCCCTGGACCCTGAGATCATGACCTGAGCCAAAAAGGCAGATGCTTAATAGACTGAGCCACCCAGGTGCCCCTAAAAACTAGTTTTCTTTCTTTCTTTCTTTCTTTCTTTCTTTCTTTCTTTCTTTCTTTCTTTCTTTCTTTCTTTCTTTCTTTCTTTCTTTCTTTTAATTCATGATGGAAGAAAAGAGAGAGAGTTTGGTGTGAGAAAAATGATTTATTCTGACAGCATTTTCAATTCAATCCAAGGGAGCATGTTTTCTGAAAGCAATGGCAGAAAGGCCGTGGATCTGGAGAACACGGGTGTGTGCTGTCTGAGGTCTTAGGTGGGGAACCGGAGATGCAATTTGAAGGCAAGAATTAAATACCTTTCAAGGCATCTTTCAAAGTCAGAATCCATGCTTTCACGGACTAACAGCTCTGATTCTTAGGAAGAAGACCACTGACCTGCTAGAAATATGTCAAAGCAATATTCCCCAATGCCCATCCCGAAACCGAATGAGGACTTGGATTTTCTAGGTGCCACTTGCCTATTGTAACCCACTGCAGGGTGTCTGTTGGCCGGGGCCCGGCACGTAGGGACAGTCCTGGTTGCAGGTTGGTGGCTTTCCAGGTGTTTGGAGACATGGTAGGGACTGTGGCCAGAACTTTTTCAGATCCTTCCAGCCCCACATGGGGATGGCTGGGGCCTGTTCAGACCGACCCATGGTCCCACTAATTCCCCTGTTGGCTGCCAGTACCATTCTGCTCATTGAATTGTTAAATGAGTCTGTTTAATTTGACTGAGCTGCCTTTGGCTGCCAAACACGACTCCAGCGACATCCCACAAGCTCACTGCATCCCACGTTCCTGGGAACCAGGGCAAGCGGTGAGAACCTCCGAAAAGAGAATTGCTTTTCTCTGCCCGAACAACTTTTAAAACGAATGCCATTGTGCTTCAACATCAGTTTATCAGGCCCTCTGGGGCTGGGACTGGAGGCTCTGCTGATGTTGATACCATGAGATAGGAAGACAATTTCCTTTGCTTTGGAGACTTACGTAGGGGAAATTTCTTGACGTTCTTTGTGTTGTTATTCTATAACACTTTGTTTTGAGTTTTGAGGAGAGGTAGAACGTGTTTACCATGTGCATAGGGGATTTATGGTACAGGATGTTCCTGCTTCTCTTTTTCCCTGAGAAATGGAAGCATGGGCCCTGCTCAGGATCTAGGTAGACAGGCTGATGGTCAAAGTCTCCTAATTGGACCAGAAAAGGATTTGATTTTTAAATTGCAAACCCTAAACAAGATAAGACACTAGGGCCAAGGATAGATACAGTGCCCCCCAAAACTGCCCCACTTACTAAGTTTTAGGAGGCAGAGGCTGAGGAGGAAACTGCCTTCTGACTGGGAGGTGTGTGGCACTGGACAACTGAGAGGCCACCCAGGTGGTGAGTGTCTTACTTGTTCAGGTGATGCCTTGAGGTCAGAACTGGCCCCTTGGCTCAAGGAACCAACTCTTGGTTAGGAGGATCAATATTATAGAAGCTCTAGCCAAATTCACTTTTAATAAATACGTCCAAAGTAATTTTAAACAATTTTTAAAAGGTTTATTTATTTTAGAGAGGGGCAGAGAGAGAGGGATAGAGAATCCTCAAGCAGACTCCATGTTGAGCAGGGAGCCCTACATGGGGCTCGAGCCCACGACCTTGAGATCATGACCTGAGTGGAAATCAAGAGTCAGACTCTTAACTGACCTCACCAACCAGGGCCCCAAAGTAATTTTTTTTTTTTTAATTTTCGGACTAGATTGGATTCTGTGTGGAGGGGGCAATAGGTACTAGACCCATCTTTCCCTTCTAGAACTCTTCCAACAAGTAGGGCCCCTCCCACATTTCTGTGTCTAGTGTCAGGCATTATGGTATTCGGTGCATGGGCTGTAGCTGGGGGGCTGTTGGGAGATGGAATGGGTCATGGACATGTTCATCTGAGAAGACAGTATCCAATAACGGGCAGACCTCTGACAGCGTGCTGTCCAAAACACAGCATTTTTATGGAAAGTGAAGGTTCATGGTGCATGACATTGCCCTTTGTGGGTACATTATGACCAGTTAGAAATTGTCATAAAAAATAAAATGACCATAATCCATTAATTCTTTCAATAATTTAAGTGTAGTGAGTTGAAGTTGCATGACATTTTTATGAGGCTACTCTGGTCCTCATTACCTCCGTTTGGTAAAGCCTGAAAGAAAATGTGGTAAAAGATGTCCATTTACTTTAAGAACACTCCTAAATTTTATATGAAGCTTTACATTATGGACCTAAGGTCTTTTATAAATGGTAAAAATTTAGAAAAATGACAGAAAGAAGGCCTTTCAGCTTGCTAACATGAACAGAGCTGCAAGTGGAAAATTTCAGTTAATGGATCCTATCCAAACTTCCCATGTGATTCTCCTGTTGTTTCTTTTTTCCCTTGCCTTAAATAAAAACAGTGAACACTTGAACTTTGTATACTTTGTCCTTATGAATGTCTCTCTCTATTTGTACTTTATTTCACTAGATGCATTCCTGGACTCTGAGAGAGTGGCATGAAGAGAAGGGTTATTAAAATCTTCAGGGGGCTGATGGGTGAGCTGAGATCCAGAAATGTTGGGGGGGTATCCCAGGTGAAAGAGTCAGATGGTGGAAGGGCGTGGGTCATTCCATGATGAGAAAGGCCAAGAAGGGCAAGGTCTCAGGAAAGCATGTCTCAGAGGAACAGTGTCAGGGTGCTCGCTTTGGAGAGGAGGACACTTAGGGGCTATGTGTCCATCAGAAATTTGCAGTTGAAAGTCACAGAAATGGCTCTGGTTTTGTTTTAAAAAAAAAATCACTGGAAGAGCACTGGGTAGCTCACCAAATTGGGTAAAGTGCTCAGTAACTTGACCACATGAAGCACAAAGCCTAGTTAGCCTGGGGAAAGAAATTGCAAATTATCTTTAGCCACGAGGCACTCTCTCTTCTCCCCTGTTTTCTCTTGTGCTTATTTTTTTATTTTATTATTTTTAAATGATTTTATTTATTTATTTTAGAGAGGGTGGGGAGGAGCAGAGGGAGGGAGAGAATCCCAAGCAGAGTCCTTGCTGAGCACAGAGCCCGACGTGGGGCTTGATCTCATGACCTTGAGATCATGACCTGAGCTGAAATTAGGAGTTGGATGCTCAACTGACTGCACCACCCAGATGCCCCTGGTCTCGTGTTTATTGAGCACGTACTGTATTCCAGGCACTACTATGCGTGCTGGGGATCAAGGAATGATAAAATGCCTTGCTTTCAGGGAGTATATATGTCAGGTGGTGGTAAGTGCTAAGACAGAACAGTCAGGCTAACAGTGGAAAGAAGCACAAGGGGAGGGTGTGGCCTTCGGCGGGATAACCAAGGAAGGTCTCTCTGATAACGTTTGCACAGAGACCAGAGAGCGGTGAGGAGGAGGCTGTGTGAGCATGTGGTCAGGGATGTTCCAGGGAGGGGCAGCAAGTGTCCAGGCCTTTCAGCAGGGCTGGTGTGGGCTTGTGTGAGGCTCTGCAAGGCCAGTGCAGCTGGGGCACAAGAAGCAAGGGGGCTCGCTGAAGACACACAAATCCTGTGCGGCCTTGGAAAAGGCAGATTCTGCAGAATGTTGATGGCATTTGTTCTAAGTTCCATGGGAAACCAAAAGAGGGATTAAACAGATGAGTGGTACATTCCTGCCCACAGGGTAGATAAATGAGCTCGGGAGACCCTCATGGCACCATTTTAATAGTCCAAGTGAGGGAAGATAAAGGTTGGGTTTTGGTGTTGGGGATCAAGATGGTGATAATTAGTTGCATTAGGGAGGATATATTTTGAAGGAAATATGATGTTTCTGGAAACCAAGAGACAGAGTTCAATCACAGGGCTCTTGCTGCCCCTCTGCTCCCTGATTCCATGCCAAGCATAATTCTAGTATTGCATAGATAACTTCCAGCCTTGTGCCTGAGTAGGATTTTTTGGCACGGGCATGTGCTGTCCTGTTTATTGAAGGGCTGGACATAAGGAGTTAGTCCTTCTGCACATTTAAACTCTGTGGGCGGAGCCTGAAAACTGTCAAGAGGTGGGAGGAACATTTGACTTTTTCCTTCAGAAGGATTACGAGGATGCATGGGTGGCCCTCAAACTCTCTCTTGTTTGGAGCTTGGGGTGGCAAGATTTTTCTCTTCATCTAGTCTAGAAGAAACATGGTAAACACCCTGTTACAGCTTCAGAAAGGCTTTGATAAGAGATCCCCTTGTGTTATGTTTTCTTCCTCCCTTCCTCTCTCCCTCTCTCCATCCCCTCCCTCCTTCCCTCCTTCTTTTCCTCCCTTCCTTCCTCCCTTCCTTCCTTCCTTCCTTCCTTCCTTCCTCCCTTCCTTCCTTCCTTCCTTCCTTCCTTCCTCCCTTCCTTCCTTCCTTCCTTCCTTCCTTCCTCCCTTCCTTCCTTCCTTCCTCCCT
>NC_058414.1:5331186-5394567 GCF_002201575.2 Neomonachus schauinslandi
TCCTTCCTTCCTTCCTCCCTTCCTTCCTTCCTTCCTCCCTTCCTTCCCATCTTTCCCTCTGTCTTTTACTATGAGTCTACTTTTTATGAAGAAGGGCCGCACAGCTCTTGATGCCACTTACTTAAAAAGCATAAGAGTAGTTACAGTTTTTACAATTCGATCTACTTTCAAAGGTAAAGGAAAAAAAAAAATTACATGGTGCTACTCAAGGTTCTCAGGAATTTTCCAAGGGTTTTTATGACCCAGAACAGTAGAAAGATTATAGGCCAGTGAGCGAGATGTTGACACAAGAAAAATCCATAACATATTATAGTTAGAAATACCCAAGAGGAAGAAATGGCCAAGGGAGATAGTTGCCAGTCAAACCAGAGGCTGGCTTAAATTTGCAGTTTTCTTGTACTATTTTCATTAAGTACAGAGGAGGGTAATGGTTTTGAAATTTTATTCTTTTTAAAAATATTTTATTTTATTTTATTATACATACAGTTTAGATTGTTAGTTAACATACATTTAGTTAACATACAGTTTAGATTGTTAGTTTAGTTAACATACATATTAGTTTCAGGTGTAGAATTTAGTGTTTCAACACTTCCATATAACTCCCAGTGCTCATCACGACAGGTGCACTCCTTCATCCCCATCACTTTGACTTTTTAAATGCACATTGATTTATCTATTTCTTCACACAGCACATTCACATCTTCTTATGCATCAGGCTCTATGCTAGGAGTTTGGTTCAGAGGCAGAATCATGCTGGGGCCTGCTCAGATGACACATAGGATACTTTTGTATGATGGCCAGTTTCAATATATTTGGAGAGTTTGAATGATAAAATATGCTTTCAGTGGCCTCCAGTTTCCTGGGGCTGCTTGGCAGTATCTCTGCCTTCCAAATGTGTTTCATGCTCAGGAGGTCCAGCTTCTTCTTCAAGTGTTCCTCCATCTGGCCGGGCCCCCTGCTGACTGCTTCTCCTAATCTGCCATGTATTATAAGTTCACCCCACTTTGTGTGTTTCCTGAGGGATCATTCTGCCCAGCTTCCAGGCAATGAGTCAACTGTTGAACTCATGGGGCTCTTCTGCCAACCTCCTTGTGAGTGATCTTGGGATCACTGCTTGGGCAGTGAATGGAAAGAGCAAGAGAGACTGACTAGTCCCTGTGAGGATGCAGAAAATGAGGACATAGATGACTTCATGGACCACTGTCTTAGTCAGCTCAGGGTGCCATAACCAGACACCATAGGTAGGATGGCTTAAACAATAGACATTTATTGGGGCGCCTGGGTGGCTCAGTTGGTTAAGCGACTGCCTTCGGCTCAGGTCATGATCCTGGAGTCCCGGGATCGAGTCCCGCATCGGGCTCCCTGCTCGGCAGGGAGTCTGCTTCTCCCTCTGACCCTCCTCCCTCTCATGCTCTCTGTATCTCATTCTCTCTGTCTCAAATAAATAAATAAAATCTTTAAAAAAAAAACAATAGACATTTATTTCTAACAGTTCTGAAGGATGGGGAGTCCAAGGTCAGGGTGTTGGTAGATTTGGTTCCTGGTCAGGACCTGCTTCCTGGTGGCTAGTAGACAGCTTCCTTGTCACTGGGTATTCACATATTGGGTGTGAGAGAGTTAGAGAGAGACAACGAGACAGAGAGACAGAGAGACAGAGAGAGACAAAGAGAGAGAGACGCCAGAGAGACAGAGAGAAAGAGAGAGAGACAGAGAAAGAGAGAGAGACAGAGACAGAAAGACAAAGAGACAGAGACAGAGAGACAGAGACAGAAAGAGACAGAGACAGAGAGAGACAGAGAAAGTGACAGAAGCAGAAAGACAGAGAGATAGAGAGACACACAGAGAGAGAGACAGAGAGACAGAGACAGAGAGATGAGACAGAGAGAGACAGAGAGAGAAGAAGCTCTCTTGTGTTCTTATAAGGGCACCAATCCCATTCATGAAGGTTTTACCATCAGGATGCAATTACCTCCTAAAAGCCTCATTTCCAAATACCATCACACTGGGGATTAGAGTTTCAACATATGAATTTAGGACGAGCACAAACACCCAGCCCCAACATCAACCACCAATAAACTCAGTAGCAGAACCACCCATATAAGCATTCCAGCGTTGATTTGAACAGATCAAGAGGTGGAATGCATCAGTAAACAGGTAGGGAAGTATTTTGGGAGAGCGGATCCTTCTTGCCTACTCCCAAATCACTGAAACTTGTTGTAAGTCTAGCCTACCAAATTAAGGTATATTTCTTGAAAATGTTTTTAAAAGCAATGTTAACATTTATTTATATATTACCTAATTCTTATGTGGCCCTTCTGTGTTGGAGGAAATTGCATGACCAACATTTCTGTCATGAATTTTGGGATAATGACTCATGGTGCAAGGAGGCTCCACTGCATTTGTTAAAGAAGTTCTGGGCCCTGTGCCGTGTTTCATTTCAATCTAAATATATCTGGATAATTACTCACTATGAAGTGAACTTAGCAAAAGGTGTGCTGTTAGCTTTCCCAATTAATGTGTCCATCTGCTTTTGTTTTCGAATTAAATTTTGCCTATGGTAACACACTGTACAGTAAATGTCCCTTTCTGACCTGTTCTGTTTCCTTTGATTGACAGGTTTTTTTGTTTGTTGTTGTTTTCTAGCTTAGTGTATGCATAATGAATATGAGAAAATAAAGGGATGTCTGAGGATGAGCCTTAATGAGGGAGACTTTGAGAGTCAGTTTGATGGTTTCCTGAACTCTGTAAGTTAGATAGTCAGAGTTGAACACCAGTTAATAAAAAAAAAAAAAAAAAAAAAAAAAAAAAAAAAAAAGCTAACTCCATGCCTGGCAGAGCTATATTAAGGGTTTATCTCCCTTGTCTCATGGGAACTAGTCCATCCCTGTGGGACATGCATTTCCACCTTTGTTTAGTAGAAAAGAGGACTGAAATTCAAGAGCATTAAGTACTTGAATTTGGTGGTGTAAAGGTTTGAGCTGCACACCGGTAACAGGAACCAGAGCACTCAGAGTGTGCTGCACTCAGAAGTGTTGGTGTATGTGAATGGAGATGGGGTGTGTGTCCCTGTGTGTGGGTGCATGTGCATGCATGTGCACGCATGCATGTGAATGTTTGCATGTGTGTGCATGTGTGTGTGCCTGTATGTGTGTGTGTGTGTGTGTGGCTGTCAGATACTTAAATCAGCATGGCCTTGGATGAACAGGGTATAAACAAAAGATTGAGTAAAAGCTAATGCTTTCTGGGAGGATATTTTCCAGTTTATAGGACCTCTGGGGATCAGAACAAACCCAGTGGAAGATGAGAGAAGAGACAGAAACCAGAAGCAAAGCCTATTGTGCAATCAGTTACAACGAGATGTCAGGCTTGGTGGGAGAGAAGCTCACATTACACTTAGTGAAGTCCATGGCTGGGATGGAGACCTTGGTATTAATGAGACTGAGGCCAGATTCACAGCTAAAATTTATAAAAAACAATCATTAATATCTGTTTGTCTGGCAGTTCATAATATTTTGGGGAAAAGTCTTGCAAGGATTAACAGACAAGTGTGTCCATAGAATGGACCACAAGCTAGGTGAGGCTGCACGCAACTGTCTCCAGGCATAGGAATTAACTATTTCCTGTACCGATCTTGGGGTATCTACCCCTGTGTCTAGGGAAATAGTAAGTCTGATATTATTCTTCTTAGCCTAGGATGCATGACACTGAGCTGTGTAAATGTAAACTCAGAGGAACAAGCTTGCAGTAGCTCTGCAGGGGGGATGCTCCTCACTTTCAGTGTTGCTTGCCCTGTGAGGCTGGGGACCACGACAGGGATGCAGGGCTTCTTCTCTGAATGCACTTGAAGCTTGCTTTCTGGGGGAGTGAGACGGACAGTCCAGAGGTCCTGGAGACTGGAGGGCCAAATTACAGCCCCAAGTTCAGAGTTGATGGGTGCGTATCTTCAGAGGGGGAAAAGGGGACAGTTTATTAAATACTCATGTGCCAGACACGTGATGTACATTAAAACTGATTTTCACAATGAGTTTGAATGGTATACCTTAACATATGTTATCATACAGATATGTTATCTTGTAGATGAAAAACTTGGGACTCAGAGTGTTTAAATAAATGCATCTAGTAGGTGACACACCTGGTAAGTAGCAGACTCAAAAGCACATCTGGCTGGTCCTGACTCCCAAGCCCCGGTCTTGTGCCCCTTCCTTTAAACCCCGATGTTTCCTGCAGGGCGAGTCACACAACTTGTCTGTTCCCCTGCCAAGAGGGACTGCTGCCACCTTGCTCACAGGTGTGTTGTAAGGAGGAAGTGAGAAAATCTATGAGCAGTGGTGAGGAGCACGGGCGCGTAGTAGGTGCTCAATAAAAGTAACTTCTCTTTGTCCCCCCGTGTTGCAATCTCCTGTAATTCTTGGGTCCCACCTGTTTCAGGACCATGGAGAGGTACTCTGTTTCAGCACCATGGAGAGGCACTCTGTTTCAGCACCATGGAGAGGCACTCTGTTTCAGAAACATAGCCTATTCAGGCAGGGCAGGAGATGGGGTTATTGTTTGATGGGACATGTGGCGCCAAGTCTGAGCTCCGCTGTGTCCCTGGAAAAAATGATCCTATGGATTTGCCCTAATCGTGATGGCACAGGATCCATCTTCACATGAACTATAGAGGAGCTGATGCGGGCTGTGGAGCCAGGTTCCCTCCCCGCCCATATCCTCCAAGGCACTGGCATGCTAAAAGAGATGATCTCTGACCTCGACTTTGGGGAGGTCTCTCCTCTGTGTCCGGTTAAGGTTGTGTGCCAAGGTCAAGGGCACCTGGATGGCTCAGTTGGTTAAGTGTCCAACTCCTGATTTTGGCTCAGGTCATGATATCAGGGTTGTGGGATTGAGCCCTGTGTCGGGCTCCGTGCTCAGTAGGGAGTCTGCTTGAGATTCTCTCTCCTTTTCCCTCTGCCTCTCCTCTCCTTCTCTAACAAAACAAAACAAACAAAACAAAACAAAACAACCACAAAACTGTGCCAAGGTCATACCAGGCCCCCACATGGCCAACAGCAGATCTCTCTGGCCCCAGAGGTGCACCCCTGCTACTGTGTTCATTAGCAAAGGCTCCTGCAGCTCATGCATCCCACTCACAGGACAGTCAGCTGTCCTTGTGCGACTTTGTCCTGCAGAATTGGGTCACTTACCACCGTGGACTTTCTTCACCTGCTCTCTGCATTCCTGGTTCCTGAACATGGTCTGTATGGACATTGTCACAAATAAATGCATACTGAGAAGATAATGGTGAAAATCAACCTATTGGTGTGTGCAATACAGGTATTTATCCTCCAGTTGGGGAGAAACAAGAGAGAAGAACAGTGTTTTAATCCCATACTGGGTTAAGCCTTTAAATACATTTCAGCACTTGAAATGTCGGGGCCCAGGTCAAAGCACAGTTGAAGTTTGTGTGTTCAGCAGGGAGGGTGGTGACAGAATGTTTCCCTTGGCCAAATCACATCTGAAAATAAAGATTTGCCAGGACCCCTCTGTCCCGGTTGGTGAGATAAGTGTACGAGGGTGACCAGGGGGACCCCACTTCGCATCTCCCGAAGCAGGCACTTCACTCATCGTGTCCCTGGGAGGCAGAGCAAACAGCTATGACACATGGCACCTGGCCCAGAGGGAAGCACCCACCTCCTCCTGCTTGTCTTCCTCCAGGGGCTGTTCCTGTCGGACACCTCGTCTTGGCCACCCGAATCAACAACAGGAAAAACATGCCTGTTGTCCGGTCACTCGGGCCCTCAACTGGCCCAGCCAATGGTCGCCCACATTCATCGATGTTAAATCAGCTCTTACTTCCACAGGGGAGGATATTTCTGGGCGCAGCATCTGCCCCCCTGCATTTGGTGAATTGCTCCATCACCAGTGCCCTTTCTGCTTTTGAGAAACTATCACCTGCTTCAGTGCCTCGGGGCCACCAGCCTGGTAAAGGATGGAAACGTGTCCTAGCACGGCCGATCCTGTCCCCTTCCCAGGAATGTGACTGTTGTATGGACTGGTCAAAGTCAGAGATGGTGGGGTCCCCTCCTTCACAGGTAGTGCTCTGGGGTGACGATCCCTTTCGTCACCTGCTCCTGCCGCCTCAACACCAGGGTCTTCCCTTGTGCAGTCCTTGTTTCTGTCCTGCTGTTTCTTTTCCTTTCCTTTTCTTCTTTTCTGTTCTTTCTTTTCTCTTTTCTTTTCTTTTTAGATTTTATTTATTTGATAGAGAGAGAGAGAGAGCACAAGCAGGGGGAGCGGAAGACAAAGGGAGAGGGAGAAGCCGACTCCCCGCTGAGCAGGGAGCCCGATGCAGGACTAGATCCCAGGACTCTGAGATCATGACCTAAACCAAAGGTAGACTAGTTTAACCGACTGAGCCCCCCAGGCATGTCTGTTCCGCTGTTTCTTTAGAGGTATCCAGTATCTCTCAAATTTCTTTTGTGATTAGGTTAGCTGACATGATCTGTCTTGCTCGAACATAAAGAACATCAAGACATGGAAACATCAATAAGATCATTACTGAAATGTATGCTTTCCCCAATCTTTGCTTGTACCAATCAGATAAACCTTAATTTCTCCAACCATCAAATAAATACCTGCTGTGAGAAATAAGGACACGCTGCATCTATGCCCCGAGTATGGTTCAGCATCACGCAAAACTAGCAGGGTGAGTGGACATCAAAGAAGCAGCCACACACAATCATACAGTTACCCTGCGTCTCTGCCCAGAGAGGACATGGGCATCCAGGTGGCCCTTGATGGAGGCTCCTGCAGGAACTCTCAGTCTTCCAAGGCCAGGTCCTGCTTCTGTGCATCCCTGGTACCTCGCTTCCAGTGCTACACCCGATTTACCATAACTTCAGATTCACTCAGCAGTGGTCCTGTCCCTGACTTTTCTTCTGTTCTTGTCCAGCTGTCTGAGCCTCGGCCTCCTCCAGCCTCATGCAGGTTTGTCTGGGGTTCCCCCAGGCATTCAGCCCCACCATACACATGGTTAGCAGGTTCCTCCCCAGAAACTCCACAAACTCCTGTACACTTCGTACTGGCTTAAAGGATCACAGAGTCTGCTGGCTTGAAAATTGCATTCTGTTTCATAACTTTCTTCCCCAAATATCTTTGCAAAAGCCTACGAAGCTCCTTGGAACTCGATTTGGAGACATGGGTCTGTCTCAGCCTCCTCTCCTAAAATATCAGGAAAGTGATGAGCAGAGAAGTCTAGTTGCTGCTCAACATCAGCTAACAAATTGTGGGCAGAGCCCAGATGAAAAACCAAGGCCTTTTTTTCCCCCACCATCATTTCACTTTTTATTAATTTAAAAATGATTTTCCACTTGTATGCTTTTATATCCCAGTCAGCATTAAGTAAAATCTGAGTGTAACTCAGATAAATTAATTGGATCTTTCAGGAGAGGGAAGCCAGGTAGACACTTTTACTGGTCCTCTTTGAGGTCATATCTGAGAATATTCTAGAAAGTAGAGAGGAAACATGCAGTAGGAAATGCTGCTTCCCACGTGATAATGTACAGACATGGGGATGAGGGGCAACATTTTTCCGTAAAACTGCACTTAGGGAGGGTCCTGGAGGAGGTGGGGGTCAGGGCATTTAGAAATTTCTGGAAATGTTGAAAGCTGGTGGCAGCAAAGGACAGGGAGATTTGAGTTGTGGGAACCACGTGTGAATGTCAGAGCCTGAGGGTCTGCTGGGGCGTTCAGTTTTTTTTTTTTTTTTTTTTTTTTAGGATTTTATTTATTTGACAGAGAGAGACACAGCGAGAGAGGGAACACAAGCAGGGGGAGTGGGAGAGGGAGAAGCAGGCTTCCCACGGAGCAGGGAGCCTGATGCGGGGCTCGATCCCAGGATCCTGGAATCATGACCTGAGCTGCAAGCAGAAGCTTAATGACTGAGCCACCCAGGTGCCCCTGGGGCCTTCAGTCTTAATGTAATGCAGAAATGTAATGTCTCTCAGCTACAGCCTCAACTAGAATTCCTGACTTGGTAGGTTTCGGTGGGGCCTAAGAATTTTCTTGTTTATTTTTTTTTATATATTCACTTAAAAAAAAGATTTATTTATTTGAGAGAGAAAGAAAGTGTGGGGGGAGGGACAGAGGGACTGAGATTCTCAAGTAGACTGCCGCTGAGTGGGACCCCAACATGGGGCTGGATCTCAAGACCCTGAAATCACGACCTAAGCTGAAACCAAGAGCCTGATGCTTAACTGACTGAGCCACCCAGGCACCCTGAAATTTACATTTCTAACAAGCTTTTGGGTCACACTGACACTGTTGTTCTCACCTACTTCTTTACAGTATTCCTAATTCTGTGTTCCCTGGAATTTTTGTAGTTAAGTCTATGGTAAGAGAACTGTCTTGTTTTTCACATGGTCCCAGAAATTCTGGAAGAATTCTGACCATATTCCATGCAACGTATTTACTGCAGATATTTGCCACCAAAGTGCCCTGGGTGTTACCAGTGAATGGCAATGTTATTATTTTGATCATGAATGTTACATCCACATTTTATTGAGTTTCAGACTTCAAAGAGATTCAGAAAAAGAAACACATCAGTGTCTACTCACAGCTATAAATTTGCTTGAAAACCTAATAAAAAGTAATTGGACTTGTAATAGAAAAAGAATAGATAAAGTCCAAAAAGTTCAAAGTTCAAGTTGCCCCTGACTTTTTCCAGCCCCGTTTATAGGCATGCCCTACAGACACAGGGATGCAGCTCCTGTAATCACAGGTCAGAGCAGAGGGGGCAGAGTTGTGGGGGATATTTCAACCTGAGGCCATGGGCAGTCCTCCTTCAACCCACTCCCTTCCCCACGATGCTGGGGCCTCCCAGCTGTCTTCTCCCTGCTCTTGTTATGTTGTTTGAGGTCTGCCATCTGCATCCGGAATTTGTTGCCCCTCCTTGACTGAGGCCTTAGCCCCTCCAGGTGGAGCAGAAGGAGCCCGGTGGGGCTGTCATGCAGGGTGGGTGCACAGGAAGGAGGGGAGAGATGGCCTCCCACCTGCACCCTGGGTAGAAACGTGAAGAACACAAGTGTGAGAGGCGCTTGGCTCCTGGAACCCAAACCACCTGCTGGAATGGACTTAGCTCTTAGCTGTCTTCAGGGATTCTTTCCTATTTTACCAGGAATAGCAATAAGACTGAGCCTGTGGACATGAGGGGAACTCTACGGGCATTTGGGTCAACCTAGAGCTGCATCTCTTGCTCTGGATTGGTTTGGGGTATTCTCAACACTGGTCTCATATTAGGATCCCCTGAGATGCTACCTGCTAGTTCCAGGCCAGAGATCCAGAGTTAGTTGTTCTGGGTGTGTAAGAAATGTGCCATGGGCAGGGCCACCTGGGTGCCTCAGTCGACTGGGCGCCTGTCTTTGGATCAGATCATGATCCCAGCATCCTGGGATCGAGTCCCACATCCAGCTCCTGCTCAGTGGGGAGTCTGCTTCTCCCTCTGTCTGCCGCTCCCCCTGCTTGTGCTCTCTCTCTGACAAATAAATAGATTAAAATCTAAAAAAAAGACATGCACCATGGGCACTTTTTTTCCAAATCTTGCAGAAAACTCCAGTGTGCAATGGAGAATGACGGCTAGGTCTTGAAGCTTGGTCCCCGCAGCAGCAGTATCTGCATTACCTGAGAAGTTGGTAGAAATGCAAATTGGGGTCTCACCCTCGACCACTGAGTCAGAAACTCTGGAGGCAGGGGCCAGCCCTCTGCATTTTCACGGATTACCCAGGCAATTCTGAGGTTTGCTGCTGAGAACCACTGACATGGATGAAGAGGCTTTGTGGAAAGAGTACATCATGAAGCCCAAGGAGATACCCGTATGATAAACAGAATGCTTGAATGGGAAAAAAAGCCACTCTGGGCACTAACATCCCCCTTGTTTGCCTTCAGTACAGTCTGTTGCATCTTTATTGTCAATAGCCCCAATACCTCCACACCATGACAGGGACAAGGTCACCATATTTAGGACTTGGCAGTGGGGGCAGTGTGAGGACCAGACAGGAGGGGAATGGTGGCTCTCTGATGCACAGGGTCAGGACCCCATATCCATGGAGGCTTAGGAGAGGACACCCCCAGTATGCACTGCATGTGGTGGAATTTGTGTTGACATGAAACAGAATCACCTGGAGAATTTGTTTTGATGCAGATTGCCAGCCTCTCCTCCCGGACATTCAGATTCAGCAGCTGGGAGGATCTACGGCATGTCTCAGAAAGTCCCAGGCCCAGCCCCGCAGGGACTAACCTGGGCAATGGACCGCCTATTTGCATTTAGAGGAATGCTCTAGTTGATTCCCCTGCAGACTGGCCGTGGACTTATTTTAAGAAACGTCATCAAACATGTAAGTTGTAAAATAGAAATCATCTTAAGAGGACAGAATGCCTTCAGAGCTCACCCAGCTTGGGGCTGGAGGAAGGGATCCAACAGCAGGCAGGGGAAAAGGAGAAGCTCCTGGGGTCCTGCTTGCCCACCACTCATTTCCCCTCCAGCAAACATGGGTGGTCCTCACATCACTGCCCCTCCCCCAGTGGACCCCCGCCCTGGTCCTCACTCAGGCTACCATAGAGCTTCTCTTCTCTTTCGACTTCTCCCTCCCAAGGACTTGAGGGTCTTGTGACTAGTGGCCCTTCCCTGTGGCGGAGAGGAGGTAGCCCCTCCCCCAGCAGAGCAGGTGCCCAGGCGACCCTAACTACCCCACTCCAAGAATCAGGGTTAGGAGAAGGAGTTTCAAAAGAGCCACTAACCCACAAGAAGTCCCCGGGGAAGCCTTCATGTGACTCCAGCTACAAGCAATATTATAAATACACTTTTAGAAACAGGTGTTTCTGTGAATGGGGGGAGGGTGGAGGTGTGGACCGCCCACTTTCTCCCAGGGGCGGGGCCTCCGGGGTGCCTGACAGTTTCCTGTTCCATCATGCCACTCCATTTGGAGTTGGGGCCAGGTCTTATCACTCGTACACCTGTGCCCCTTAGAAAGTGGGACAGGGAGGGGATGGCCCTTCGATACTGGGGACTGGCAGAGGTGGGGACACCTTGCAACTCAGAAGCAGGCACTCCTGGAAGGCCATGTGCATGTGCAATGTGTCATCTTACTTGATCCTTACAACAACTTTATGAGATACATACTAGGATGGACCTCCTTTTTTAAAATCGTATTATTATTTATTTGACAGAGAGAAAGAGAGAGAGAAAAAGAGAGAGAGAGAGCGCACAAGCAGGGAGAGAGGCAGAGGGAGAAACAGGCTCCCCGTTGAGCAGGGAGCCCGATGTGGAGTTCCATCCCAGGACCCTGGGATCATGACCTGAGCTGAAGGCAACCGCTCAACAGACTGAGCCACCCAGGCGCTAGGATGGACCTCCTTTAACAAATGAGGTCATTGAAGACTTCATGAGGCTAACTAACTGGCGCAAGGTCATGCTGGTAACCAGTCTCGGAGCTGTAGTTCAAATCCAGGCTCATGGGATGCATAAGCTGTATCCTTGATGGCTCCTGCCCTTAAGCTCTCTGCTGCCCCACCCAGGGCACAGGTCCTGGGGACAGGGATCCTTCCTGCACCCGCATGGTGGCTTCCGGAGCTCACTGAGCAGTAGGCAGCCAGGACCTGGGCACCACCCGGAAATGTGGCCAGTCTGCATCGACATGTGCTGTCAGCATAAAATACACAGTGGGTTTAGACTTACTATGAAAAAGAAAATGGACATTTTATTTTTATTACATATTGAAATGGTAACCTTTGGGACACCTGTAGCTAAAACTAGGTCATTAAAATGAATTTGACCTTTTCCTTTTTATTTTCTAAAGGTGGCCCCTGGAATATTACATATGTGACTCACGTTCTATTTCTGCTGGATGACACTGTTCTGTACAGTAGCTGCTCACAACAGCTTTATCGGAGAATTACTCACATTATTACTCAAATAAATAATAATAAGACAGTTCATTTGCATGAGGTGTCTCTCTGAGAATCTGAGATGCAAGACTGCAAATCACTGCAGCTGAGGAAAATAGAAGTCAGGTGAGAAGGAGGGAGGGCAGCAGGGGAGAGAGTGGAATATGGCCGTGGGAGGAGGAGGTGGGCTGAGGATTGGTCCTCCTCCCTGCACCCAGCAGTCCTCTTCCCACTGAGTCACAGGAAGCAGGCGGTGAGTGATGGTAAGTGATGGAGCAACAGACACGGGCTTCACACCCTTTTCCTGTCACACTGACAGATGCCAGTCCCCTCAAGGTCATAGACACTCGGGGTCTCACTTCCAACTCCTCCCCTAGCTTATGGCTAATGAAGCCCTTGAGGCTCCCTGCCATGTTGCACCATGACGGGTCCAGCCTATCTTGCCAAAAAGAGGCAGAGAGCTAATTTAGAAAGGTCACCGGCAATATTAGGAAATTAGGTGCAACACGTGAATCGAAACGCAATCAGTTCACCCATCGGGGTCCTGCAGCAAGGATCCCGCTGTGCCCTTCTCCAGCGGCATTTCTGGGAAGCTGGTGTTAGCTCATCTCCAGCATGAGGAGCATTTGGACAGGAGCTCAGAGAACTTTCACAGTCAGCTCTGACTTCTAAAACCCTGAGGAACCTCGGTGTTTTCTATCAAATAAATACAAAAGCAGTGTTTCTGCATGGCCAGGCAGCTCAGAAAAATGTTTACCAGAGCTTCAAAAATGTCAGCCACCAATCCCTGCTTCCCACCGTCTAAGTAACTGTATGTCAGAGGCTTTCTGCCTCCGAGCCAGAAATCAGAACCTCTCAGGGCTGGGTTTCTGGCTTTTGTGTATTTCTTTACCTCGATCTCATTGCTTTATGCCAAGAACGTAGGCTTGTATCAAGCTGCCTGAACACAGGGGAGGTAAGCCACAGAAAGTTGCTGTCCTGGAGGCCAGAAGCCTGAGGTCAAGGTGTCTGCAGGGCTGAAGTCCCTCTGCAGGCTCTGGGGAAGGGTCTGCTCAGGCCTTTCTCCTTCCTTCTGGTAATTCCCTGACTTGTGGGCTCGTAACTCCAGTCTTTCCGTGGCATTGTCTCTGTGTGTGTCCCCATCTCCAAATATCCCCTTTGTATAAGGACAATGGTCATATTGGATTAGGAGCTTGAACAGCAGGGCCTCGCCTCATCTCAATGCACTGCATCTGCAAGGGGGCCGTTCTATGGGGCTGGAGGTTAGGGCTTGTGTGAACTTGGGAGCGACACAATTCAGCTCATAACGGACATGCTGCCCACTTCCCGTTAGGAGTGGCCGACCCACACAGCTTCCCCCTTGCCCACTTCCCTGCACAAACTCTGCTGTGCCTGGTCCTGACAGCTTGGCCCTGGGTCTTGGTCCCTGCCCCTCTGCTCTACCTCCTTCCTGGTGAGTTTGCCGGTAACCTTTCCAGCCTCCTGCGGCGTGAGGGTCCTTGTGGCTTTGAAGCCCATGCACGACTTCTCAGGAGCTCTGGCTGTGGGCATTTGCAGGCTGGTTCTCCGACGATGGGACCCCTGTGGGCTGCACCCACTTTGCACCCTCCAGCTCCCCAGGTCAGGACCACCTGACCCAAGGGCTGCTCTCAGCTCCCTGCACAGGGAGCCCAGCCTCAGGATTTGCTGTGTGAGCAGGCAAAGCCCATGCGGCTCTGTGTGGCTCTGTGCGGGACGAGAACAGTGGCATCTCCTGCCAGACAGATAATCTCTGCTGATGGATGTCTGGCATCCCAAGGTTTGAGGGAGCTAAGTGGCTCCATTCATCACGCAGCAACCCTATGCCTCTGTCCCATATACAAGGCACCCCTTGTGGGTCTTCTGGATTTTAGCAGAGCCTGAAGCCGCAGGTAGGTGTAGTTACCACTGTTTACTGGGTGCTCACTGTGGGTCAGAGCCCTGCCCAGCAGCATCCCGGTGCCCGCCCGCCCCTCCTTTGTGTCGTAATGCCTGTCCGCATTCCCACTCGTGGAATTCAGGAGCACAGAGCCTTGCTCTCCAGGTCACAGAACATGGGGACAGCTACAAATAAGTGCCAAGCAGGGATCTGGCTGGTGCCTCTCTTCCACACCCTGATTCTCCATCTGCACAAGTCTCTGTCTCATCCCTTCGAAGGAGTCCTTGATGGGAGTCTCTCAATGCTGTAACTGGGGGGACTTCACCTCCTTGGGGTGTCTTGGTGGCACCTCTCCATCCTGGCCTCCCAGACTGGAGGCTGATTTCCTTCTCCCAACCCTGGACGGCCCTGCCGCCCTCATAGAGGCAGGACCGCCTCAAGGAACCTGGGTTAGAGTCTTGTAAGAGAACCCTCCTGAGGTTGGGGAGTGAGCACAGCCTGACACCTGGAGCCAGAAGGGTGGCTGTGGGACAGAGACGCTGGTGGTGGTGAGGGGTTCCCTTCACAGCTCTGTGGCCAACACTGGGGCTGCAACTGATGTCCCCAGGGCTGAGCAGCACATCCAGTCCATATTGCCATGTGACTGCCACCTGTCTGGGTCTCTAGCATCACTGGTGAGCAGAGAAGTCAGTCGGCCCCACCAGCTGACAGTGGGGAGCACCATGCAAAGGCTGTGTGCATGATCTCAGTTCTCCTCACCTCCCTCTAGGAAGGAGGGTCTATTGTGACTTCAATCATAATGATGAGCACACTGAAACCCAGAGAATTTAAACGGGGGAAACAGATGCGAAGAGTCTGGGTGAAGCCCGGGAGCCTCTGGACCTTGGAGGTCCAGCTCTCCAGAGACCTGAGAGCTCGGGACATATTTCTCCCTTGCCATGGGAGTTCGTCTCTTCCCTGGATGGTCCAGCCCATCAACTTCAAGGTGTTTCCAGAGAGCAGGAGCCAAGACCACCTGTCACTGCGTGCTGCCCTTCATCAGGAGATGTTCTTCCTGGGAGGACTGGAGCACCAAACACAGTCACTACGCAGGGCACAGGAGTGGGACGGAGAGTGGTCGGTCTCTTGAGAAGGGAGTAGGACAGGACCGAGGTTAAAGAGCAGTAAGAATCTAACGTCTCTGAAAAACCTGTAAAAAGCAAAGGAAGTATGATTCTCTAGAAGGCTCCTGTTTAGTCACTCTGGGCTTCAGGGCATGCAGATGGTTGCTGTGAATGCAGACTTTGCACACTGACACACATACAAGCAGGGCCCAGCCCCCATCCCAGGAACAGGTCATTGGTGGCAGGAGCCTGGCTGATGAGCCCTGGGCAGTGGAAGAGCCTGGGGGCGGGTAGGCCAGGCCAGCAGGAAGGGGGCCGCCCTGCACACAATGGGCGTGGCTGATGCTCCTGCGGAGCCCAGTGCTGGCAGCCACAGAGGTTGGCGGGGGGGATGTGGCGCAGGCGGTCGCAGCCGGCAGCCCCCTCTCAGACACCGCTGAGTCACACTGGGTATCTGTGGGAGGTCAGTAGCAAGTCCCAGGGCTTCTGTCCAGGCATTGACTCCCACTGCCATGATCTGATAAGTGGGCCACATCACCTCCTTTTTCCTCCTTCCTCCTCCTCATGCCAGGCTAATAAAACCCTAATGCTTCTTTATAGGTGGTCTGTTCTTTTCCTTGCCCGTCTTGGTTGCTAGCAGTTAATTTTTCTTTGTTAGAACCTTTTGACTTTTCAGAGCACACAAGCCAAATGCTTGAGGTGCTGTGAGCCAGTGAGTTTGCATTGGAACGGCTCTGCTCCAATCCCGTTAGCTACAATTGCGGGGCTGGCTTAGGCTGCCTGTCACAAAGAACCCCGTGGAAGCCTCAGTAAACACTATTAGTCCTGAACGAGTGATGATAGCAAAATCAACTCTAAGCTGCCGATTAAGCTGAAGCTGATCTAAGCTTTGGGCTAATGGAATGATATATTCATTGTGCTGTATAAGAAAAAGGAATGGGGACTGGACACCTGCCACATTTCATAAGCAAGTGGAATTATGCAAACACTGCATGAGGTAACAAATGACTTTTTGTTTCCTGGAAGCTGTGTGCTTCAGCAGGGCAGGACTCGGTGGTGCTGCTGGTTTCCGTGGGCCCGCCCATGCAGAATCGAAGGTGTAGTACAGCTGTCTTGCGTTCCTCCTTCTGGAACTCCCTGCATTTGCCACTCGCATTTGGAGACTGTCAGAATGCCCATGGAACAGTGAATGCTCGTCTGGAAGTGGACAAACTGGAACAGGCCCCAGGGGTCAGGGGTTTCTGAAAACTCCTGATAGTAATGGCATGCTAGTGAGTGTCTTAGCTCAAGGAGGGTTGCAGACCCTGCTTCCTTCCACCTTCCTCCCAGTGCAGGAATCACGGGCTGGACTTAAGATCTATTGAAATGCTGATGATAAAAATAACAGTATATCAATTGGGCATTAAAGGAAAAACCTGCCTTATTGACCTGCATGGGCATGGTGGGCATTTTAGAAAGGTTGAGGACACAGGCTGAAGAGTAATCCAAACACACAGACTCTACAGACACAGAAAAAATCAGGACGAGTTTATTGTTCATTAAAAGGGAGCAAAAGCGCTGTTCTTTCATATTTTCTATTGATAACTGAGTAACTCGGCCCATCCAATGGACTTTTTCTTCAGGACACCCTATGGCTTCCTATAGAAGTTGTGATGTGGAGATTAATTGAGAAGAATGTTGGAATCCACAATGAATTTTTTCTCAGTGGGACACAAATTCTGGGTGACTGGACCAATGCATTTCAAAGTGTCTCCTTCTGGCCCAAAGTTCCTAGACCACGTACCCTGGGGAGCCCGTCTCTTTCCTGGAGCAGACGCTGATGATGACTTTCTGTCGTATGGTCCCTAGTGACAGTGGGGATAGAAGGAGTAGGTAAAATAAAATTCTACCACTCCTATAGACTGTGGCAGTATGGTGTAAGGGATGCCGTAGGATCTTGACAGATCAAAGATCCTGCGACATTGACCTGTAATGTCTGTGGCCCTCCCTTGCTACCTGCTTTGAAGTTCCCTCCACTGAGGTCCCTCCTTCAGACAGTTACATAACTTCTCAGACATAGATGAAAACCTCAGTGTTGTCTAGCTGGAGTGTGTGAGGGCATGGAGGCTTCTCGAGCACGTCCCTGCTGCGTGGGCACACAGCCTGTTCTGGAGCACATCCAGGGATGAACACACTTCCCACTCAGATAGTTCAGCCCACCATCCCATTTCCCTGGCTCCTTTTTTCATTGAACATAAATATGTTCTCTTGTGGTCCTAGTTCTAGATGATAGAAGTAATAGAGATTAAGCTAAGATCGCTCGTTCTTCTGCATGAGCGATCCCCCCCCCCCACTCAATTCTTAGTCATTTGGATGCAAAATAAAAATGATTCAGAGAGAATTTGGATGGAAATCAACATGAGATTTGCTTTATTTTACTGCTCTATTAGTCATGACCCCTCCCTGACAGTCAGGTAATGGGGTAGCTTCTGAGTCACAGGTGACAATGTTGTCAACCCCATGGGCTTTCCGGCATTGCCAAGATGAGCCCTCTTGTTTCGGTTCTAATTTTCTCTGGTTCTGAGAGCCCTGGATTTTAGGTGTCAAAGAGACAGCAGCTGTACTTCTCTTGGAAACCCAGCGAGGACTTGGCTTCTGAAGTGATCCAGTGAGTCCATGATGCACTCTGACAGAAGACAGACACTATGTCTGATGGAAAATTTACTGAATATTGAATATTGTAGAATCAATCTCAGATTATGTCCCTTGAAGACAGTGACCATATAGGCCCCTGGATCCCCTCTCCTCTTTTCTCCTCACATGTTCCCCTGCAAATCTTCACATATAGCATGACTAGGAACTTCCCCTCACTATTTTATTTCTTCTGCCCTTGTCTCAGCTTGTCTAGATATCTCTGGAGGAACGGAATGATAGTCCAAGAGGGTGGTGATGGGTCCTGACATTCTGCTTACACCATCTTGCACTGGCAGATTGTTGCCAACAAACATACTAAATTATGACATCTAATCCAAGGAAGGTGAGATACAAACTGAGGAAGTTCATGCCAGGAAACTGTAGTGTGGGGAATGGGAATTTTGGGAACACTCCTGAGCCACATGGGTATCAGCAAAGCCCGGCACAAGTCAGGAAGGATGGGAATGTGTGTTTGTGAGTTACCAAGCAGGTGCCAGGCACGGTGCTGGTCTCCTTATCCTTGAGTCTTTGTGTGGCACTGCCATTTTACAAAGCAGGAAGTGAAGTTCGGGGAAGAAACTAAATCCCCCAAGGTCACAGCCCAAATGCAAACTCTGTTGGACATTGCTTTGAAAGACTGCACAAACATTTAAAGTACTGGGAGTTACTTTTGGTTGCTGGATGGGTTTTATGGAAATGGGGTGCCATCCTCAACGCTGAGCTGCTTGGAACCAGATGAGATTTCTCAGCAACTTTTGTGTCCCCAAGTTCTATTCTTGAGCTGCCCTCCCGTTAATGTTTTTAGGAATCTGTCTGGAGATAGCTCTTTTATAGAGTAAGGAGCCTAGGTTCTTTCCCCAAACCATTAAGGATTCTTCGGGGGTTGTGGTTTTCCCAGTTAATTTGATTTTTCCACTGAATTTTTCATCTCCACTCTGTGACTTTGTGCCTGTGAGTATTGGATTTTCTCTACTTGAATTCAATGTAAAGGTTGATTACAAGGCTTTTTTTCCTTTCTTTCCAGCCAAGTTACCTCTAAGAGAAGGGATTGTACAGAGAAAATTTGGGGAAGGTAGGAGGAGAATGAAGGTGTTTGGGTGTACATCATACAGCCAACCAAATATAGACCTACAGCAAATACTCTACTCATTTTGGCCACCAGCGGTCTTAGAGTTCTGTCAGCTATGCCCACTGCCCAGAAGTTCTCCCTAGTTGTATTTCTCAAGCCCTATCACTAGAGATGAGTCCCCTTCTTTCTCTTTATTCTTTTGAACACACACACACACACACACACTTCAGAAATAAAGATCTATACATACAAAAATACTAAAGCACAACTGTCACATATCAGTCATACAAATGTGGATTTCTGTCATTCTTTTAGATTCTCTATGCTTTGTAATTCTCTAATGAATATTTATTGCTTTCATTTCAAGGAAAAGGAGAAAAAAGGGAAGCAGTATTTTTAGTTTAAAAAGAAGTACTGTGAAAGAGCTCTTGTTTCAAGGGACCTGAGCCAGGAATAATCTTTCTTACCTTGCTGTTCATTGCTGGCTCTTCTGACCTCAAAGTGTTCCATGTTTCAATCTTCTTGTTTTTTTTTTTTTTTTTTTTTCCTAATGTCTGAGGAGAGCAATCTAGCAGGGGGTCTGATAAAAGAATTTGAAAAAAAATGGTCTTTTATATGTGAAACCTTACATGCTCCTAGAACAGAGTCATGCCCGCTCAGCTTGGCTAGTAATTGCTCCAGGCTTCAGGGAAGACAAGACTTCCCCACTCCAGAAGATGAAGGGCTCTCCGATGGTAAAACCCGTTTCAATACTGATTAGTGTTTGGAAGTACTAGTCCTTTCCTCCTTCTCTCTAACCTAACTCCTGTGAGGGTTCATACCCCCTGGTTATGTGCTCAGTCTAAATGACTACAGTGGCTGGTGAGTTTTGGCTTTTAAGATCTGATGCACGGTCTCGTGTTCTGGCCTCTCCCTGTGGAGTCTGAGCCAGACCTGATCCCCGGCCCAGGACCCGGGGTTCTGAGCCTGCTGTACCAGGTGTCTCCACCTCCTAGGCAGCAAATGACCCAGAGCTTTCTTATATGTTTCCTGTGAGTTCCTTTCTTGTATGCACCTGGTGCTTGGTTCTGCCTCTCTTGACAAAACCATCTTTCTCTTCTGGATACCTAGTTTGTGTCTGGTCTCTTCCCCTGGGGACTGGCTGGGGACACAGCACTAGCAAACTGGAAAGGCATCCAGAGCAGTGGAGAGACTGGAATTCAACTTTGGCTCAATCACCATATAACTGGTGGGCTCTAACCTCTCAGAGCCTCAATATCTTCATATTTAAGTAACTGTATGATTATTAGGAAGACTGTATAGCACATCAATCATACATACAATTAAAAGTAGATAGTATTTATTAGCATTCAGTCAAGTCTTCCCCAAGGACTTTGATATGAAATTGAATTGTCAGGTTTTCCTACTTCGGACTAACTTTGATATATTCCCCTGCCCTCGGGTGTTATTGGAGACACACCCCTGAATCCTGTCTGTTGGCTTCGGCCTGTACCAGTTTGTGCAGGCTCCACAAGGGGGAGACTGATACTCAGCCATTCATTATTCTTCGCAAGCTGACCGTGGGGCACTGAGAACACGCCAGGATATTTTGAAGCATATTGCACTGGGGTCTAGTAATAAAAAGATCTTTCCCTTGCAAGATTAAATTTAATAAGAAATACCATTGATTCTTTTTGTAGAAGTCAAAAAAATCATTTTAATCATTATAAGATGAAAAATATAACTGCCTACATCTTCCAGCCAGTGAATTATCTCCCCATAGGCAAAGCCACATGGACAGTCTTATCCTAGTCAGAAAGTATCATGGGGAGAGTATCATTATTTCTTAATGCAGCGGCCTGGGCATTCATTAATTTTGTCAGAAAATTATTATAAGAAAATATCTTTTTTTATGAAATAAGACTGGTTATTATACACTGCACTTTATTGCCTGTCTCTTCTTAATCATGCTAAGAAAGTATTCAAACATTTTCATTTTCAAATATAAATTGTGGTATGTAGACTATATAGAGTACGGTGATATGACATATTTAGTTTTTAATTATTTTTTAATTTATTTTCTTTTTATTTTGAAGATTTTTATTTATTTATTTGACAGAGAGAGAGAGAGAGAGAGAGAGAGCACAAGTAGGGGAAGTAGCAGGGCAGAGGGCGAGGGAGAAGCAGCCTCCCCACTGAGCAGGGAGCCCGATGCGGGACTCTATCCCAGGACCCTGGGATCATGACCTGAGCCAAAGGCAGACGCTTAACGACTGAACCACCCAGGCGCCCCTAGTTTTTAATTTTAATTTTAATATCTTTCTCTGGTAGCGGTGGTATTTTTTAAAGTACCTTTAATCAAAGTGGCTTCAAATCTCTTCTAGGAAAGCATGCTCAAAATTGGATAAAGATAGGGTTGCCTAGAGAGCTATGGTGATCACAAGACAACATGTATTCCCAAAAATATTATTGTGAAAAATGCTTTAATTCAGTATCTGCACTTGTACAACCAGGGAGATTTTTGGAGGGATTGTTTGGATTGCCCCATTTTTAAACTATTACATTTTTTTTTTCCTGGTGCACAAAATAAAATAACAGAAACATAAAGTCATTTGCTCAGACAACTCACTTACCACTACTCCGTTTGATCTCCCATTCACAGAAAGAGTAACTGATTGTTGAATATTAGTTTACAAAAGACTCTCAGACATCTTTTAGAATCCCCCTCCCCCACCCCTGCCCTAAGTCAACATGCACACGTTGCTTACATATGAGGACACAGGAACACTGGGGGCTGGAGGATGATGGGACTTTCCAAAGCCAGAGAACTCTTGTCTTTCTCCCTGCTGATGCCAGGGTCTCCTTGCTGGTGACCCTGTTGTCCCTAGGTTTTCACCTGATTTGAGTGTCTCCCCAACTCCTCCATTTATTTAATGGGGTTTTGGATTAAAATTGAAGATACTTTCCTTCAGATATTCGTAACAAAGGATCAGTGTGAGGCTCATAGGGTTCTTAAAAAACCTGCTGGACTATCAAAACAGTTATCTCTTACATGTGATAAGAAAATTAAAAAAAAAAAAAAGCTTTCATCGGTGTTCTTCTGGGTGCTCCCAAACATTGCTCAGAACCATTAATCTTGGGCTTGTTTGTGCCACTCGAGTCTTGGAGCCTCAAAGATGGTTTCCGTCCATGATGCTATAGCTATTGGGGCTCCACATGGCTTAAGACAGGTTTTGGAGGGATGTATCTGATCCAAGATGCTATTTGGGCCTCAGGGATATCACCCCTGAAGAGTGAAGGACTCCAGAGGGTGGCGGGAAACCGAGTGCCAATTTCCAAGTCACAGCCAGAGGTTGTGAAACTCAAACCATCTGTTCGTTTATCCTTACCTTCTTTCAATGTTGATTGATTGCCACATGTGATGGTCACTGGACTAAGGGCTAAGCATTCAGTCAGAAAGATAGACATAATACTTTGTTTTCTACATTGGTCAGAGGAAGACCTGTGTAGCCTCCAGAGTTGGTTGTATGACCTACAACCAACTAGTCATTTGTATTGTGATAAGTAAGATCAATGGGAAATTCAGTGTCTTCTGGGAATGTTAGAAAGGGGTACCTAACCTGAGAGTAAGATCAAGTCACACTATAACCTGGAGGGTGAGTAGAGATTAGGAAGATCAAGTTTGTGAGGAAGAGTACACCAAGGGAGGGGCACTGCTTATGAAACAGCCCTGCAACAGAAAGGTTGATTCAAGGAATTCCAAAACTCCTATGTGGCTGGAGTGTCCAGAGCCTACAAGGGAATGGTGCCTGATAAGCTGAGAGGGGCAGGCATTTTGAATTGGATTACCAGCCCAGATTTTTAGGATACAACATAGTAATTGCAGCATGGCTGGTACTATGAAGACACTTCTAAAATCACTTAAAATCCTATTGGGATGGCAACATTGCCACCCATAAAGCAGAGTAGCACGAGGGAAATGATGTAAGGTGACGAAACAGTGAGCAGGAACAAAAGAAGTTCTAATAGAAGTGAGCACACAGAGAGAGGGAACTCATGGTGGTTTATCATAGTTGGGGGTGACTCCATGGATTATACTTGGCTGCAAATGGCAGGAAGATACTTCTTCCCTCTGAATGCGTATTCTATGAGAGGAAGTGGTGTGGTTGCTGATACAGACACCTCTCGTGACGTTCGGTGTGTCTACACCTTTCTTACTCTCCAGTACTTCCTTTGGGTATTTGCATGTGACTGGGAGGAGATCTCTATATGGGGAGCAGCAGAGACACTTCTGACAGCAAAGCCCAAAGGACAGAGTTTTCTCATGAATCACCGATATTAGAATTACTCAGTGTAATTCCTAAAAATGCAAATACCTGAGCCCTATATAAACCTTATTGATTTAAAGGGGATGAGTCCCTGGAATCTGTATGTGCCACAAGATCCCCAATTGCTTCTTAGGTCCACACGATTTTGGGAAATATTGATTGGGAAATATTTAGTGCCCCTGTGCTTATGTTTATGCAGGATGAAGAATAAAATAGGCTGTAATAGAGCCAGCCTTGGGGGTAATCAAGGAGTATTTCAGACATGATTTAGTAAGGGAAGCTGCCTGCCAAAATCTGTTTGTCACCAGTATGCAATGCAATAAGGAACTTGTGCCAGACTATAAATCAGTTACTTCACTAAACCAATGCTTAATTCAGCTGATTTTTTTTTTTTTTAACTAGTAAAACTTTCCCGATGCAGGACACAGTGCATGGATTTACCTCGTGGCACAAGTTCTTGATTACACTGCAGACAGACCATTGTTTAGCTCTAGTCAAAGGCACAGTAGACATGTGGTCTTCTCAAAGGCTTAAAAAATGTAAAATGCTGGGGTGCCTGGGTGGCTCAGTCGTTAAGCGTCTGCCTTCGGCTCAGGTCATGGTCTCAGGGTCCTGGGATCGAGCCCCGCATCGGGCTCCCTACTCAGCGGGGAGTCTGCTTCTCCCTCTCCCACTCCCCCTGCTTGTGTTCCCTCTCTCACTGTCTCTCTCTCTGTTAAATAAATAAATAAAATCTTTTAAAAAAATGTAAAATGCTTTGGAAAATGGCTTGCATATATGGGAAAAGATTCCACAACCAAAAAGATGGATGCCTACCTGCCTATAAAATGTAACAATGGCTCGACCGTTGACTATAACTCAACTCATATAACACTGTATCAGTTATAATTATTGTGGGACATGGGAACGCTTTCATAGGTTTGCTGTGTTCAGTGAGGCGTCCAGAGTCAGAATACCCATGGCCTCCAAGGGGCTTCTGAAGGTCCACACTTCCAGGTGGATAATGGAACCCTGCACGTGGGCTGCTCCATTGCTCTGATTGGCCACTTGGGAGAAGCCTTTGTTTTGCACTAAATAATATGTCGAACATTAAACTTTTATTCTCAGGCCATGTGTCTATGCTTCTCAGGGAAGTAGACACTGGGGAGAGTGGAAAGTTGTTTCCGGTCTGGAGTGGTTGGGTGATCACAATGGCTGAGCTTTCCGGAAGGAGCTGAGCAGCTATCCTCTGGGGAGGTGTGCAGCCTTCCGTAGGAGGAGGGCAGAAACGCGGGGCAGGGAAGAAGCAAAACCCATTCATTACAGAGCACCGTCCTGGGACTTGTCATATCCACCAACAGGGGATCCATGGGACACAGGCAATTCTAGTCATAACTACTATGCATCGCGATTGTTTAAAACTTCCCAGGCATTGTATATGTGATATCTTGTTGCAGCCTTGGAACAACATGGTGACCAGGTATTACTTCTGTGTCACTGAGAGGAAACAGTGACTCAAAAATTAAGGAATGTGTCCAAGTTCATATGGGAGTAAATGGCAGGGAAAGGATTGGAAGCTAGATTTGTCCCCCTGGGGGAGGCTTGCTCTTAATCAGGAGGCTCTGAAACTGAAGTAGGTGTGTCACTGCTTCATTCCACCATCAGTGTTCAGATCTACGGAGCAATTTATGACTTTTACCTGATGGTGCCACAGACATTTAGGAATGGTTGTCTTGAGAGTGAGAGAAGCCGTGCCTTCAAAGATTGGCTCTTTGGAGTTCTTCAGTTTCACATTTACAGATGTTTTATGCCATCCCATTGAAAGTTTTGCCTAGAGGCGTCTGGGTGGCTCAGTCTTTAAGCGTCTGCCTTCTGCTCAGGTCATGATCCCAGGGTCCTGGGATCGAGCCCTGCATCGGGCTCCCTGCTCTGCGGGGAGTCTGCTTCTCCCTCTCCCACTCCCCCTGCTTGTGTTCCCTCTCTCACTGTGTCTCTCTGTCAAATAAATGAATAAAATTAAAAAAAGAAAGTTTTGCCTATGTTTACAGTTTTAGAGGCTTTGTATATAAATCTTTTATAAGCAGATAATTAAAAATCATTATTAAATATCAAATTTCTGATTGGACCTGTATCTCCATCATTTTTTTTTTTTCCTAAGAGGGCAGGGAGGATTGATTGGAAATGTCACAGACCTAGAGGCAGTCATCTTGGTCCAGATGAAGAAAGGCCCAGAAACTGCATCTGACATTTATGAGTTATTGTCTCCAGGTAAAGCAGTTACTTAGAAAGCGGTTGTTACATCTTGACAGATATTTCTCTCTTCCAGGGTATTAATTTCAAAATATTAATAATTAGTATCAATGTATATGTAGACTTGCAAACAATTTGTAGAAATGTAAGTTTACATCTTAATTATGTGGCGTGGTTTGGAATTTAGGTCAGAGCGTGCACATTTTATTTATTTTATTTTATTTTTCCTCACAGGAACCTAGAACTTATAAAATTGAAAGCTTTAAGCTCATCTCGTCTGGAAGCTATTTTGTGACTACCAGCCAGTTTCAAAGGTAGCAGAGCATTTCACAACAATATTATTTTAAAGTTAAATTTAAAAACCTGCCTGGGTGTAACACTTGTCTTAGGTGTTGTATAGATTTCCACTCATTTGCAGCCTTTCCTCTTGAATCATGGAATGAGAATATCCCAGATATGGTGGAATGATTTACCTGGTATGCTTAGACAGAACTACACACACATAAATATCCTTGAGATGTATGGACTCTATGTATAATTTTACATTTGTATGGTAAAATATATATTTGATATTTGTACAATATGTAAAAAAAAATACTTCTATGCATTTCGTATATATTGTTTCATGGATTCCAAAGCTTGGTCAACTGAGGTTTAGGGTAAGTGCAGGTTAAGAACATGTGCCTTGTATGTAATGGCTCTGGGGTTGAGCCCCAAGTTGGGGCCCCACGGAACTACTCCCGCAGCGTTAGAGTCTCTATGTGCTGGGTTCATCGTGAGGCTCTGTTGACTTCCTGTAACTTGGCAAGCTTAGCCAATGAGAATGCATCTTCTAAATAATGTATATTAATTTTATAACAGCTTGAATATTAGGATTAAAAAAAAGTTAGGGAACTTCAAACAAATACAAACAACTATCAGGAAGCATATGATATGCTGAGGAAGACAAAGAGGAAAAAGGAAGAAAAAGTTGGCGCTGTGACAACTCATCAGGGGCAAGGGGAGAGCTTTATCCCTGCTAAAGAACTAGAAAATTGTCAATAAAGATGAGAGAAATCCCATCTTGTTATATTAAGGGGCTGGGCAGTGTGAGTAGACGCAGGATGAGGGACCCGTGTGTGTATCTGCAGAGGATGCTTTTGGAGGAGCCCAAAGGGTGTGGTGCCCAGGGGAGGACCCAGAACAATGGGCCAAGCAGCTCGTTCCATGGGGGTGGGGAACCCTAAATAAGGCACGGAGAACACATTTTTACTGATGTGGAGATAGGCTGCCAGTTCGAACAGATCTTTTCAGGAAAACATCTGATTTTATGGGCCACTGTCTTTTACATAAGGACCCCTTGCAGATCAGAAAGGACTGAGCCAAAGGACATAAATCTGGGCTCTGCTGAAGTTATGGTCTATGTGGAAAACCCAATAATACCCTGTATTACTAGGGTCCCTCTGCTGACAAGCTTAAATATATTCTATGAAGAAAAATGCTTTCTGAACGTGTCGTGATGAAAGACCACAGACATTCAAGGTGATCGTGATTCATGCTATTTTTTTTTTTTTTGCCATTTTACTTAAGAAAACATTTTTATGCCTCAATGGTTTGTGTTCCTGTGTTAGGGAAACAAGTTCCATAAAAATGTAAGTACAAAGCACGAACAAGGAAATTCTACCCTGACTGAAATTCTCTTTTAGAGAATGGGATTTTTAAAAACTTGTTGAGTTACGCTGTGAGAAGTCAATGCTTGACGCACTTCCCAGGGAGAAGAGGGGTGGGGGGTGCCTAGACATCTAAGGGTATTAGGGACTGACAGGACGGAACACTGTCTTCCAGCAATTATTCCAAAGTGAACCTACAGTTTTGTTTGCATGGAAATTTGTTCCCAAGGACAGAGCTGGTTTTCTAAGGCACCAGCTGCACACTGCTCCTGAAAATCGGACTCAGGGGTGAGGTTGCACCGCTGGACCCCAGACACACCACTCCCTTGGGGCTCACATGGGGAGGGGTGCCTCTCCCCTGCTTTGGCCTGCAGACTGCTAGGGGAAGAGAGGGGTGGCTTTCCTAATGGCAAACATGCAACAGAGAATGCTTGCAGGAGACTGAGCGCTAGCTTGCGGTACTTTTTGCTGTAAGCATGGACAGAAGTCATTCTTCTCTGCACATTTCAAAAATAGGACACATCCTGAAGTCATGTGATGTTGCAGGCAGCCAACACAAGCATCCGGGTGTGGCCTGTGGCATCGGCTGGCCTGAGGCAGCCAGGCTGGCAAGGTGGCTGGAGCCCAAAGGCTGGGGTATTTAGGGAGTCCAGGTTCCCACAATCTCTGGGAAATTGATCGCCAATATACTGGAGCAAAGCTAAGGTTAGGTTTCTAACTAGAGAAAGTTTAAAGTTCTTTTAGCTTCGTGGGATCTAAGGCATCAGATGGTGTGTGTGTTGCATTCAGGACACACAGAGAAGGGGGTGAAGCGGTCAGTTTTCAGGAGCTAGGACCCCCCGCCCCCCACAAAGTCTCCCCAGTAGGAGGCAGTCCTGGCAGCAGCTCCGGAGACACAGGCACTGCTCACTGCCTGGTGGGCCAGGAACCCACGCACGGCACACAATTTCATCCTCAGAAGAACTCTGACATATGCGTACCCCTAGAATCCCATTTTACATTCGAGGAAACGGAAATGCAGAAGAGTTAAGATACCAGCAGATTCATTTTTTTAAAGATTTTATTTATTTATTTGTCAGAGAGAGAGCACAAGCAGGGGGAGAAGCAGACTAGCCGCTGAGCAAGGAGCCTGATGTGGGCCTTGATTCCAGGACCCTGGGATCATGACCTGAGCTGAAGAAAGCTGCTTCACCAACTGAGCCACCCAGGCTTCCTGGCAGAACCATGTTTGAAGCCACATCTAACCCCTGCATGCTCCCGCCTCGCTCCATGCATCTGAGGGAGAGTAAGCCATGGTGCCTGGCGGACGGGGAAGACCCCTGCAATGCGGAGCCTGGCCGCCCCTGGCCCTGGAAAGCTCCCTGTCACTGTCGAGGCTTGCAGTGTCACTTGCTAAAATGACCCCAACCCAAAGCCCTCGAGGCCGCTCCTGCTGCTGGTGGCCCAGAACTGTCACATCTGCCACACAGCAGGTGCACAATGGCTGGATCCCATTCCATGGATTCCTTGCATGAGAGGTAGTCATTCATTCGTAGGGCTTGGAAGGGACGGGATAGGCAGGCATTTAGTTCTTTAAATGTTCCCCATTGATTTCCATGAATTTGCCCATTATTTTATCTTCTCTGAGCAAGGAATGACGCCAGGAGTACACAAAAGTAAGCAAGTCGTTCTTGTTCATACAAAGCAAGGAAAGAAAACATTGAACCAAAGTTTCGAGCACTTGCTCTGGGATGGTAGACAGGCACTTATCTTTATTGATCTTCAATTACTCATGTCTTAAATGGGTCTAAAGGTAGATTTGTAAATTCAATTAAAGGATTATAATTTTTTTATTTTTTTGGTTTTAAAGATTTTATTTATTTATTTGACAGAGAGAGACACAGCGAGAGAGGGAACACAAGCAGGAGGAGTGGGAGAGGGAGAAGCAGGCTTCCCGTGGAGCAGGGAGTCTAACGCGGGGCTCGATCCCAGGACCCTGGTATCAGGACTTCAGCCGAAGGCAGACACTCAATGACTGAGCCACCCAGGCACCGCCCCGCACCCCCGGTTGGTTTTCTTTTTTTTTTCTTTTTTTCTTTTTTAAAGATTTCATTTATTTATTTATTTGACAGAGAGAGACACCGCGAGAGAGGGAACACAAGCAGGGGGAGTGGGAGAGGGAGAAGCAGGCTTCCCGCGGAGCAGGGAGCCCGATGTGGGGCTCGATCCCAGGACCCTGGGATCATGACCTGAGCTAAAGGCAGACACTTAACCGACTGAGCCACCCAGGAGTCCCTTTATTTATTTATTTAACAGAGAGAGCGAGAGAGCGAGAGAGGGAACACAAGCAGGAGGGATGGGAGAGGGAGAAGCACGCTTCCGCGAAGCAGAGAGCCCGATGCGGGGCTCGATCCCAGGACCCCGGGATCAGGACTTGAGCCGAAGGCAGACGCTCAACGACTGAGCCCCCCAGGTGCCCCAATTATTATTTTTTTTTAATTTAAGGTCCCAAGCACAATACTGGCGTGTGACTTTTTTTCTTTTTTAAATGACAGACAGCTGACACCTTTCAAATCACGCAAATAATAAATGGGGTCCATGTCACCGTGACAAACAACCAGGAAGAGACGAACCTCTGCCAGAGATGTACAGTTCGCTTCTTAAACACACGGCGCTTCCCGTTTCAACACAATCT
This sequence comes from Neomonachus schauinslandi, assembly GCF_002201575.2. Lineage (NCBI taxonomy): Eukaryota > Metazoa > Chordata > Mammalia > Carnivora > Phocidae > Neomonachus > Neomonachus schauinslandi. The sequence continues at coordinate 5,360,704 of NC_058414.1, forward strand.
GGTTCTGCCAGCTTGTCCTGGGCTGTGAAATCATATCTCTGTATTTTATTGATATTGTCGGTATCCTCCCACGACCAACTGCGCCTGCTTGGTGGGAATTAGGATGATGGAGAAAAGCAAACATGGCTTGTACACAGCCTCAAAGGGGGTGACCAGTCTGAGGGGGACAACAAGGAGGGGGACCGTTTGGCCACAGAGGCCTCAGAACAGAAAGTCCAAGGAAAGGGTTTTTTTTTTTTTTCTTTTGGGAGATTTTCCTTATTCTCTGTCTGATATTTATGGAGCACTGCTAAGACGAATTTTGTAAGTTTTGCATATCTCAGATGTCCGGAGTCGATATCAGTTAGGGTGACTAATTAGTTTTCTGGGCTGCCATAACAAAGCACCACCGACTGGGCGGCTCAGACCACAGAAATGCACTGTCTCACTGTTCTAGAGGCTGGAAGTCTAAGATCAAGGTGTCCACAGGGTTGGCTCCTTCTGAGGCTGTGAGGGAAAGATCTATCCCAGGCCTCTCTCCTTGCTTCTAGTAATTTCTCGGCTGGTGGCAATGCAATGCCTCTGTTCGTATGGCATTCTCGCTGTGTGCATGACTGTCTCCAAATGTCCTCTTCATATAAGGACAGCTGTTACATCAGGTGAGTGGTCCCCTGTCGCAGGATGACCTCATCTTAACTAATTACATCTGCAACAACCCTGTTTTCAAAGAAGTTCTTATTCTTGATTACTGAGGATTAGGACTTTGCCATGTGAATTTGGGGGGACCCACCTGGCCCATAACAGTGACCGATGTATCTCACTTTACCCGGGACTCCCCCAGTGTGAGCACCGGAAGTCCTGCGTCCTGGGACACCCCTCGGGGAGTGGGCAGAGTTGTGTGGGGCATGGTGAAGAGCGGAGAAAAGGAAAGTTCTCAGTGTTCTACAACAATTTCTGGAGGCATCAGGAGAAACCAAAGGATCTGCAGCTGAACAATGTATCAAGAGATTCTTCTTCTTCTTTTTTTTTTTTTTAAAGATTTTACTTATTTATTTGACAGAGATAGAGAGCACAAGTAGGCAGAGTGGCAGGCAGAGGGAGAGGGAGAAGCAGGCTCCTCACTGAGCAGGGAGCCTGATGTGGGACTCGATCCCAGGACCCTGGGATCATGACCTGAGCCGAAGGCAGATGCTTAACTGACTGAGCCACCCAGGCGTCCCATGAGATTCTTCTTAATGATGTGGTGAAGGGCCTCCCGAGTGACTCATATGTTGGGGAGTGTGAAGATATTCTCATGAGCCTGGAGAGAGAGTCATTGTGCTTTAATACTAACATGAATACAATTAACATTCATACTTGTCGATTTTAGCCTAGAAACATCTTGCTGAAGAGCTGATTTCTTAGGAACTGCCTCTCTGACGTTCTGCAACAGAAGGCAACGGTCATTGGTCCTGATTTGGTCTGGAGATGTTCGGGTTGTGAAGGAATGATAGACACCTGGCCGGATCTTCATACCTGCTTCCTGTAAGCCTGCAGCAACCCAGGACAAAGAAACGGATGGTTCAGGTTTCTAGGAGAGGCAATCGTGGTACCACGTTCTACCCTGACACTCTGCGCTGGTGTATCTGTTTGCTGGACTGTAACATTGGCTCACACAACAGAAATGTCGGCTCTCCCAGTGCTGGAGGCTGGGCGTGAGATCGAGGTGTTGCTGGGGTGGGTTCCTTCCGAGGGCTCCGAGAACCTGTTCCGTGCCTCTCCCCGGCTTCTGGTGGTTGCTGGTCATCTTTGGTGTTCCTTGGCTTAGAGCAGCACCACCCCAATCTCTGCCTCCATCTTCAGTGGCAGTCTGTCAGGCCCTGTGACTATTTCCAAATTTCCGTTTTTATAAAGACAACAGTCATCTTGGATTAGGGGTCCATCCTCCTCCAGGATGACTTCATCTCAACTAATTACATTTGCTATTTTCAAGTACATTCACATTCTTAGTTACTGGCAGTTAGGGCTTTATCATACGAATTTTTGAGGATCACAATTCATCTGTAACAACTGTTTCTGTTGGGAGTTAAACTGTATTAAGACCACTAAAATCTCCCAGACGGACGGGCCGCCTTACCACAATGTGCTCGCCTCGTGATGTTTGCATGAATTAGCATGAGATGCTATTAAAATGCAGGTTATGATGTGGTGTTTCTGGGGTGGGGCAGAGAGTCTAACAAGCCTGTGTTGCTGGTCCAGGGGCCCCTCTGAGTAGCCAGAGCCTATGCTCTCTCAGGCACATCTGTAGGAGGAAAGGAAAGATTTGCAAGAGGCACTCAGACTGAACAGTAATCTCAATGCCTGCTCAGACTCGGTGCTCATGGGATGCTGAGTGAAGCCCCGGATGCTCAGATAATGGAGAGAGGCACCCAAGCTGGTTTGCGTGCACCTAAAACGGGTACACAGCTGCACGCACACATGCTGATGATCGCTAATAAGCCTGTTTCATGACCTGATTTCTCCGTCCATCTCACATAACATCATTAGTTAGACAGATTGCACTGGGCTGCTCACTATAATTAGCACGATGAGCAGAGCCTGATGAGCGGCTGGCAGAATTGCTGAACCCAAAGCCTTGGCGTGCACAGAGCTCTGCCTCAGTTTCAGGCAGGGACCTGGGCTCTGGGACCTGTTCGAAAGGCCAGAAGGCTCAGCCCCACCTGATGCTCTGAGGCTCAGTAAACCTAGGGGGCGGTGGTGGTGCAATACCTCACCTTGTCCTCGGAGGAAATCTCCAGCTTTAGTCTTTTGTTAATGGATCCAAGTTGCAGGAAAAGGAGGACAAAATGCCAATAAAGGGAGAAACCCAAGGTGAGCAAGGTTGAGCAGACAGAGCAATCGGGGGTGCTGGAAAGAGCTTCTTAGGAGCCCCCCCTCCATTTCTCCTGTCCGTGGTAACTGCTCTTCCCTGTGGAAAAGCACAAAGTCAGGGAAAGTAGGGATACCATATTAAAATCAAGCTACAGAAAGTTGGGTGGAAAACCAGACACCAGGAGCAGTGAACCACTTGGGGTGAAGGATTGAGAAAGTCCATTCTTCCACCAGGAAACTGACCTGGCTGGGCTTCTCTGGGGCCAAAAGTGTCTTCCTGTCCTGTAGGAGAGAAGCATCAATAGCTCTGGGGCAAAAGAGGAATATAAGGCTTGGAGGTCTCCTCGCCTTCCCCTGGGACAGTTGGGTTAGCTTTTCCACCTAGTAGTGCGGTTTCTGGTAAGATAACACTTGGAGGGAGGATGGATGGCACATGGTCTGGGCAGGTGGTGGGAGCAGCAAAGGGTCCCTAGATCTGGAGACCACCAGGGGTGAGTAGAGCTCGAGGCAGAAGCAGGCTACATTAGGGGGATGATGTCGCTGCCCTTGGCCTGCCATTGACCTTGTCTTTCACCACCATCCTCTCGACTTCAAGACTCGTGTCAAGGAATTGAATCCCACTTTGGCAAACTGCAGACTAAGAGAGATCCCACAATACCAACGGGAGAACAGAAGACTCAGAACCAGATGGTACAGAACCCAAAGCCACTCTTGTCCCTCCCTAGTTGTGTGACCTAGGACAAATTCCTAACATCTCCAAGCCCGTTTTCCATTTATAAACAAGGACTGACATTCTTTTCTTCGTGAGGTTTTTGAGAAGACTAAACGACATGATTTAAGTGCACAACAGTGTGCGGTGCACGCAATCCTGCACGATGACCACTGGGCGTTCCAGTGCAGCTTTGTAAGGTCTCAATTATGAGCCATGAAAAATGCCATTTTGTTTCTTTTAGGTGCATCTGCTCTTCTGGAAGAGGTCTGCCGGGGAATGGTGCTTGCACTTTCTCTGCTGAGTAGCGGGAACAGGGTGCGTTCGTGGTAGCCCAAGATGCCGAGGGCAGTGTGTTGTCTATTTTACCAGGACCATTGTTTTGCATTACTTCTACATTTCTACAAAAAGGCAGTGGTTCTCAGGTAGGGTGATTTTTATCCCCCTCCCACCAGCAGACCATTACCAACGTCTGGAGAACTTTTCAGTTATCATGATAGGGGTGGTGCTCCCGGCAGCCCGTGGTATTGGCTAGAGATGCTGCTAACTATCCCACAATGAATGTGAATTGTTGGGCCCTAAATGTCAACAGTGGCATGGTTGAGAAAGCCTGCATTAGAGGAAGTCAGCCAGATACGATCAGAATTACCTGAATTACCTTCGATGTGTAGGATATGCATTAATGAGCCATTAATTAAGGGACTTCTCTTATGGGCCTTATCTATTTAAATCTGTGCAACACTATAAAGCTCCACTCTGTTTCAGCTTGAGCCACGTGTGGCATGATGATTGCATGCATGTAGATAATTTCTGCATGTAATGCCCTTCAAAAGTGAGCACAATAATGAAAACGTGCTTCTAAGACAGAAAGCAGGTGCAAAGGGTTATGCGCTAAAAATGTAGTTTTGTTTTGTTTTTTCATCTAGCTATGTTTGAGGCAAACTGAACCAGAACCTTGACATTTTCAGACCTTCAAGAACAAACTTGCAAATAGCACTTAGTTTGTATTCGCTGTGTTTGATGTGATGATTAGATGAGGACCTATATCAAATAAAAACAAAAGCACACTGAGATATGAACATGGGGCTGTTGACTACGTTTGCAGAATGTTTTACAGACACTGCGATTAAATTTGTGCCTTAACAACATTTCTTATTGCAAATACCATCAATGATTAGGGTTATTTCCAAATACAAGGAGTTTATGACACCAGAAACCACTGTATTGGAACAACTATTTTAGAAAAAAAAAGAATCACAGAATCTTACGGGAGAAATATTTTCAGTTAAATAGCCAATCAAAATCACTGTCTGGGCATACAACATTACAAAACACTGTGCTGGTTTGGAAAAATGAAAAAAAATTATGTGAGCTATTACATATAGTTGGAATCTCAAGGATATTATGATATAATCATGGGGAAAAATCAACTCCGTGATTTATTCTTTTATAAGTTCAATCAGCATTCTTTTTGCTTTCCTACAATGTGCTAGGCCCTGGGGATAACGGACCAAACTGGATGTTCAATGTGCCTTTCCTACCATGTTTCCATCCAGTGGGGCTGACGGACGTTGAACAGGCAATGAAGTGTTCGGGTGGGGATGCACTTGGCATTGTGTGTTGCTAACAATCACTGGACAGTATGAGGAGCATCACACCTCATCCTGTGGTTCTTCCAAGTGAGAAGCTTAGACAGTCCGGTGAGTTGAGGTGAGCAGGGCATTCCCGTGGGCCAAGGAAGACAAGGTGTTATTAAGGAAAAGAGTGTCTCAGTAGCGCCTGTTTGTGGAACAGAATAAAACTGGGCCATTAGGGATGAACGATCATTTTTATCTGAATCTAACTGCATCTTTCCTACAGGAGAACCTGGGTTTGTTGGAGGGAAAATCCTGAAAAGTAAAGCTGAAGGATGTTACTCTAAAATTCAGCAGGTGCCTAGACCCCCTGGCATTGCACTAAATTAAGTTAGGTGTCGCTGGTGCTCACCGGCCGGTGCTGGACACCGTGGTTTCCTATGACAGTGCACGCAGCTCCAGTGGCGAGAGACTGCTTTTGACCTGTGGATCATCCTAATTCTAGAACATTGTTCTGGTACAAGGACTCTACCTTTTCCCTGGGGATGGTAACTGTTCCATGCAGAATGGGCTAAATTTATTTTCTAAATTTGGGGGTATGTCTTATTTTCCCCAAGATGCAATCAGAATTTCAAAATAGCTTCTTTGTTCAAGAACCAGATGAAAACAGCAGTTTGCCGGAATCTGAATTTCCCTTCACAGCCGCAAGCAGCAAGCATGTGCCTTGCCTTCTGTGGATGCAAAGATGTCTTTAAAATAGAACCGGGGTGTTTTCTAGGCAGCATTCGAGACAAAAGTTGGAGCTAAAAGGGACCTGAACATCTTGTGACTAATTACTCCTTCTTTTCTTGTGCTGTGTTTATCATTTGCCTCCATTCACAGTCTTGAGAAATAATGATCCAGCTGAAAAATTAAAAACAAACCTCATCTAGGCTCCATCTCTGAAAACTCCTGACAATGCCTTTAAAAGAATCTTGGTTTTTGCCCCTCCAGGGTCCAAGAGAAAAGACAGAATCTGAGGCTTCCCTCCCTGCCTGCTGGTAGACCGCGGGGTTGAATGCACTCAAATCCACAAGCCACTGATTCATTCTTCATTCAGATCCTTATCGAGAACTCAGTTAATGGCCTGCTAAATCTGAACTTGCTCAATTACATTCCCGGGCCCATCGCTAAAAACTTAAGTAGTTTTAATTAGTTTTTATTGAAAAGCATAAATAATGTAAGTATTGACTCTCTTGGATTTAAATTTCGGTTATTGGAAATACTAAGGCATCGAGGCATTTTCATTACCACCTGAGTGTCTGGTGAATCACGGCAGGATGGCTTTTTAAAGATATCCTATAAACGTTCCCTGGTCTGTTATACGAGGCCCCGCTAAAAGCCACGCTATCTTTGTAATTGTGAGCTTAACAGTTTTAATGTTAGGATGTGGGCCTCAGGAGGAGAAGAGAAAAATCTAGATTTCTATTCGCTTTTATTCTCTGACCTTGTGCGGCGCCGTATCCCTTGGTCAAAATTCCTGACTCTTGTGGGTTCCCGTCGGTATTTTGCAGGACTGGCCGGAGGCAGCAGACTGTCAGGGTGTCAGCCAGATTGTCTCCTCTGGGGGACATTCTCCACTCCCACCGCTTCTAGTGGCTCATCTGTGCTCTCCAACAGGTTCCACCGGCCACGGGGGCCGTCTCTGAACCACACGTGTGGTTGGGATGTTAGAATTGAGCTTTCTCATTCCGAATCCTACTGCGCTCCTGACTCTTCCACCTCTGGCATTCAAAGCTGATTCATAACCATCCAAAGGCATTTCAGCACCGAGCTGCCCATCCACCCGCCAGACCTGTCTTGTTCCGATTTTCCCTCTAAAACACTCAGGTCAACTCTGAAGGCATGCCCATGGTCCACAGCGTCCCTTGCAATATGACTTCTTTCCGAAGAGCTTGTGCGTTTATCCTGGACATAAATACATTATCAACTTGCAAGAAAAATTCCAGCATAGAAAACCACCGTCAGGCAGTAAGTGTGTCTCTTGTTGTCTCTGCAGCCCAGGAATTGGTCTGCATTGCGAAGGAAGGCGGTGTGCTGAATTGCTTTGATAAACCAGTCTAGGCTTTCACAGATCAGTCTCTCTTTCCGAGCTGCGCACACATTACTTCTCTGAAGATGGAGCCAGAGATATTTCACAAAGATAGCAGAGTTTATGAGAAAAGAAGGGGAGATAAATCCCTATCTTTTCTGGAAAAGAGCCGATAAGCTGTGTTTCTCTTGCTTGCAGTTTTGGAGTTGGACATCTGCAACTCATTAGTTATCCACAACAGTCGCTCAAATCAATTAATTGAAAAAATTAAGGTACATCGTAAGGATATAAATAAAATTTACTTTCTCTCTTATTTTCTTTTAAACTGAGAGCTGCGTCCGACCACAAAGTTGTTTAAAATCTTTTTGTCTTGACATATCACCATATTCCTTATTTCCTGGGAGTCACTGTCTAGTATTCGGAGACTGAAAAAAATGCAGCTTCTTGCTGAAAGCCCCTCTCCCTCTCGCCTCCCCTCTATCTCTCTGCACTTTGCTATGTTTTTTTCCCCAGACTACCTCCCCTATCCCTCTCATTCTTTACCTCCACATAGAGCAGCTATTGATGCTTTGGTCCTAATCAGAAATTATAGCAGAGAACAAGAAAAATATTTACATTTTGATTTATAAATTGAATTCTTAAAAAAAAAAAAAAGACCCTTCTTGCCTGGTTTATCTCTGAGAGAGAAAAGAACTTATGGGCCATCTGGTTTTATTTTTTTTTTTTATTTATTTTTTTTTAAGATTTTATTTATTTGACAGAGAGAGACACAGCGAGAGAGGGAACACAAGCAGGGGGGAGTGGGAGAGGGAGAAGCAGGCTTCCCGCGGAGCAGGGAGCCCGACGCGGGGCTCGATCCCAGGACCCTGGAATCACGACCTGAGCCGAAGGCAGACGCTTAACGGCTGAGCCACCCAGGTGCCCCTGGGCCATCTGGTTTTAATCCAATTTTCTCATATTGCTTAGTTTTCTGTTTGAAGTTGATCAAACTTCTGGTACTCTTGCAGTAGATTCCTTCAATGCCTTCACCATGAACCAAATATTAGAATTGTTCAGTTCAGCATGTACTGAAATCAAAAGAACCGTTGTCTGTGAAATAACCACATCATAGTTTGGTAAAATCAGATTGTCATGTTTCCACCTTCTTTTATTTTTTTATTTTTATTTTTTAAAGATTTTATTTATTTGACAGAGAGAGACACAGCGAGAGAGGGAACACAAGCAGGGGGAGTGGGAGAGGGAGAAGCAGGCTTCCCGCCGAGCAGGGAGCCCGATGTGGGGCTCGATCCCAGGACCCTGGGACCATGACCTGAGCTGAAGGCAGAAGCTTAATGACTGAGCCACCCAGGCGCCCCTCCACCTTCTTTTAAAATAACATTTATTATGGGGCGCCTGGGTGGCTCAGTCAGTTAAGTGGCTGACTCTTGGTTTCGGCTGAGGTCATGATCTCAGGGTCCTGAGATCAAGCCCCACATCAGGCTGTGTGCTCAGCATGGAGTCTGCTTGTCCCTCTCCTGCTCCTCCCCCTGTTGGTGTTCTCTCTCTAAAATAATTTTTAAAAAATCTTAAAAAATAGCGTTTTTTAATCCTACTAATGCTGAAAGTACTGGGTAATCTTGGAAACCGAAATAATCGTGGAATTATAAGAATGTTAATTGGGGATCCTGTTTTTTCAAAATATGTACTATAGGGGCACCTGGGTGGCTAGTTGGTTAAGTGTCTGCCTTCGACTCAGGTCATGATCCTGGAGCCCCGGGATCGAGCCCAGCATTGGGCTCCCTGGTCAGCGGGGAGTCTGCTGCTTCTTCTGCCCTTCACCCCACTTGTGCTCTCTTTCTCGCCCTCTCGCTCTCAAATAAATAAAATCTTTAAAAATAAAAATAAAAAATATGTACTATGTATATGAACACACATATGTACCACAGACGATGTATGTGCATATGTATACATATATACCATTTATAGTATAATGTACTATTTGATATATATACTATGCATATATACTGTTTATCTCGATGGATAAAAAAATGAATTCCTTTATACCCAGACTTTCCAGGTATGAACATATCTTACCCTCTGGTTTGGCCCTCGGGGCCCCGAGTTAGCTGTTGAGCCTGAAGGCAAATCTGGGAACATCGGAGCTTGACAGCAGATCTTCCATGTGTCCTGCCTCACCACATGGGCGAGATCAGGTAACAGAGGCTTGAAGTTTCTCCTATGGGCACTAGGGAGACCAGGACGATTTTTGAGGAGGGAACAGCCACGATTTATCTCTGTGTTTAACAGCAGTGTGGAGGGTGGCTTGGACTCCCTATGAATGTAACATCCCAGACGTCCACTGGTTCGCCCCAGCTATGTTTGAGACACTGCCGCATCCTGTATGTCTTGGTCCCGACAGCTTACTGGTTGTGGTCATACTGACCTGAGAAGAAATCTATTCTGTTTCTTCAATGTACCGACGTGCATTGTCCTAAGATGGTGTGGTTGGGACAGTCCCCAGGTCACAGAAGTCTATTGTTGAGTATCTCTCTTTTTTTTTTTAAATTTTATTTATTTATTTGAGAGAGAGAATGAGATAGAGAGAGCATGAGAGGGGGGAGGGTCAGAGGGAGAAGCAGACTCCCTGCTGAGCAGGGAGCCCGATGTGGGACTCGATCCCAGGACCCTGGGATCATGACCTGAGCCGAAGGCAGTCGCTTAACCAACTGAGCCACCCAGGCGCCCTATTGTTGAGTATCTCTTAAGACTAGTGTCCACTCAGTCAGTCCATCATTGATCCATTTATTTGTTGATTCATTCCAGAGCTGATATTGAGCACCAACTACATGCCAGGCACTTGGTAAGGCACTGGGAACAGACGGGAATACACTCGGTAAACAAAGGGAAAGCACATCAAGGCTGAGGGGAGGCCTGCTGGCCCTTAGGATTCCTCCAGAAAACCATGCATATCAGAAGGTCTCTGGGAAGGAAAGAAATGACCAAGAAATAGGAGAAGGATCCAGATAGAAGTTGTGAGAGAGGGATAGAGAAGCAGATGAGGCAAAACCATAGGCCACATGAAAGCCGGGATTTGGAGCAGTGCTGGCCTTTGGTTTGATTCAAAGTATCAATATATGTGAAACTTTTTTAAGAAAAATTATTGTGCTCTAGGAACTTAATAATTGTGTTTTCCTTTTTTATTTTTAACTAACATCCATTTAGTATGTCTTATAACCATAGTTGAAATAGCCATATTTAAAATGAGACTTGATTATGCCATTTATTTAGACAAACCCCCAGTGAGGTCTTTAAATGAAGATATTTAGAGACCAAAGCAGGTTAATGCATATTTCCCACAAAATGTAGGGGAATGTCGGAACATATTGTTAAAAAAAAAACCCAGAAATCCTCTTCTGATGTATCTATAATTGGTCTAGTTTCAGCTAAAGCAGATTGATAGAAGCATAATAAATATCTTTCAGAGAAATACTAAGAACTTCGTGCGAATAATAATTCATGAAAAATATTTACAGAGCATAATTTATTTGCAAGGCACTGGGCTCTTGTTGAGACTTATTCTCAAGAGGAAAGGAGATCCCTGAGACTGAATGCTGAGAAATGACCAGGGAGGTGGTATAGAAAGATGATCTGAGACCTCCAAATGCGTTCCAATAGAGTGGTAGAAAAGGAAGTCATGTGACACCGGGGTTAAGGATACTAAGAAACTTCAGGCACGTGGGGGTGTCAGTGTGAAAGAGCAAACCTGTCAAGGTGCTCAGAGAATGCTTCCTTGTGCTTTTGGATAGTAGAAGTCTATAGACATTAAGCTCTCCCTGCCTCCTTCTCTTCCTCTCCCTCTCTTCTCTCTGTATCAAGAACACAGAGACTGGAGGAGGTGATCGGTGCATAATTTGCTTGGAGAGAAGAAGTTCTCGACGACTGTTGCATGTTCAGTGTAGCTGGCTGCAGGACTAGGTTGTTGAGTCTGCCTGTTTTGGAATCAGAGAGATTCACGGTGATGTGGAAAGAGCCTGCCCTTGGCAATCAGATAGAACTGAGTTCAAATTCCAGCTCTTCAGTTTATAAGGTGTGTGACACTGGGCAGGGCACATGACTTCTCTGACTCCAGGTTTCTCACCCTGTAGTGAAGACGGTCACCCCCTTGTGAGAATATACGTGAAGTCCTTCCACACAGCAAGAGCTCAGCAGGGTGTAGGTCTCCCTCTCCACCAGTAGCCACTGGCCACGTGTTGTTTTCAAATACTTGAAGTGTGGAAATTTCCATCACACATGGAAATGATGATGTTCGAATATATTGGATTCAATAAAATCTATTATTCCAATGAATTTCTCCTTATTCCTTTTATTTTATTAAATGTGGCTACTAGAAAATTAGAAACTACATATGTGGCTTTCATTGTATGTTCATTAGGTAGATATTCTAGATATTCTCCTTATTTGAAGGGGGCTGATGACCTAGTACCTTTAGGATGGGAACAATGATCAGAACTCCCAAGAAACTGGGGACTAAGCTGGGGGAATGTTCTGGAGGAACCAGAGGCATCAGGAGGATTGCAGGGAGAGGGGCCAGAGGAGAGGCAGCAGGTGTTTGAAGGAATGATTGGAAAATGAGAACAAATACTTTCAATAACTTCAGCTGAGGGGAAGGCACAGCCCTGCATTTTGGGGGAAGCGGTTTATTTTTCTCCCTCACAGAACTGGAGTGAGTTAGTGTATTTGTAATATTGGGGGATCAAAGTGTGTTTGTGGAGAGTCCTGAGTTGGCTGATCTGCTGACAGTAGGCAAGTTAGTGGTAGATAAGGCCCACGGAAGAGGTACAGAGGGGGTGGAGGCAACCCGTGGTCCAGCATCCCTCACACGGACACTCCCGGGGGCTCCATACCCCGGGACTCCCGCACTGTGCTCATGCAGAGGGTCCCTCTTCCCCAGCGTACTGCCTGGGGTCTGAGCCAAACACATTGTACACTGTCTTGTGGAGCCTTTATCAGCTTGTGGGGAGAGGCTGTATGTACATAGTTTTCTCTTTAGATTGCATACTGAAACATTATTTTAGGAGCTCCAAAGAACTGTGGAAAAATTAGATTACAGAAAAAATGTGGGGAAAATATCTAATTAAGGTTAAATTCAAAAAGCCCAACTGGAAGGCCAGAGGGGGAGTGAAATTGAGAAGAGAGAAAAAGATGCACTTTAGACCTAATGCAGCTTGGTTTATAGGCTCAATTTGAATGTTTACTTGTACAGTTTTCAACATTTTATTGCCATTTTTTTCCCCCTCTCGTGGCTTGAAGTCAGTATCATTCTCTCAAGTACAGATGGCCTGCTTTGGCTTATTTTGTTTTCATGGGTGGCCATGTGGAATCCACTCAGACACTTCCTTCACTGTAACCTTCACTGTCCTACCCTCTTCATCCCTCTCAGCTGGATTTACCCTGGGAATTTGGTCCTTGATTGCAACTCCTCTTTACCTCCGTGGGGTCTTTGATATGGAAACCATTATATATGCATTTTGGGGGCTTGAATTTTGGTTAGGAGCTTGTGTCTGTGTCAACAACCTGTAATCTAAAAGCAGAGCCACAAATAGAACTGGCAGATAAAATATAGCTGAGAAGTCTCAGAAATCATCAAAGTTTGAGCAATGGGGCAAATGTTGGGCTCCAAGCATAAAAAACAAAAAACAAAAAACAAAAAACAGGAAGTTGGAGGAAAGGAGTTACACTAGTTATTTCAAGGAGAATTGAATTGTATTTGTGCAGTATAACTAGTTGCCTCGAATTTCCTTGCTCTTTGCACTTCTGCTGAGTTTTACAAGGACCATCTGGGTTAAGCACGTTGGCTTTGCAATGACTTCCCCAGCCTCTCTCTATGTAGAAGAAATTAAAATGGTAAATTAGGATAGGAGCTTCAGCCCTTTTGCAGAAGATGACCCAGCTGTCCCACCAACAGCGTGTGGCAGTAAATTTTTATGACTGCTGACAGGTGCGCACACGGTTGTACCTGGGCAACAGAAGCCTGAGCTCTGGAAGCTGAGAGCACCAGGTGGAAATCACACTGGGACCACTGACTGGCTGTGTCCAGTGGACAGCTTCCTCGCCTCCTTAAATAGGATGTCCTCAGCTATAAAATGGAGTTAATCATACCTACGTCGCCGGGTGTTTTTGAGGATGGAATGAAGATGTCTTTGTGAAATACAATGCCCAGTGCTTGGTAGACAAGGCACCCGGAGAATCCCGGTTGCTCTTCCTTAACTCTTTGTTTTATCTGTCACTGGTAAATTCTAGGCATGGCCCGATAGGTGTGCTGTGTGTGTGTGTGTGTGTGTGTGTGTGTGTGAAGTCAAATGTCTTCAGTGAAGAACGAATCTATTACCTTGAACATATTCATAAGTTTTTCAACACAAGGGAGTTAATTGGGCCAGATAATCATTTAAGTATGAGTTTTGGTGTACCCTCATAAAGTAGGCATGAAAGCAGGGTAGACTCCCAGGACCCCAGGTTCTGGGATCCCCCTGGTACTGTCTTGAAGGCAGTGGTGGAATGGAGAAATTGGTTAGAGCCAATCAATCCTTTGGCTGGTGCCATTGAAAGGAATTGAGTCACTGTGGGTAACAGGGGCTTTGAAGTGAGGCTTACTGCCACGTACAAGCTCATAAAGTTTTGGTAAGGGATGTCTCATGTCACAGTTTTGTCACCTTGAAATGGGATAATAACAAGCATCTCATAGTTATGTGTTGTGAGAATTAATGACTTAGTCCATGCACAATGCCTATATGTGGCATCCTCTAAACAGACGAAGCTAGGTTACTATTGTTATTGCCACCAGCATTTTTATTAAATTTCTACTTTCAGGACTCCTGAAGCTACCTTGATTTCCATCCTTTTGTGATCCTCGATTTCCATCCTTTCTGTCAATCCTATTCCCACCTGATGTCCCTCCAAAGATTCCTAATAACCCAGAATCATTTTTCTCCCACTGACTCTTACAAGATACAGAGGTTTGATCAGAAAATATTAAAATGCCTTTCTACCTACACTCGAATATTATTTACCATGATTGACTGATGGCTTTCTGTACCAACTTGAAGAAAATCTTTAAATTTCCTTTATTTAAACAATTGAAGGCTGGTCTTCTTGAAGCCATTTTTTTTTTTGCATACATAAATTTTTTTATTCTTATGTTAATCCCCATACATTACATCATTAGTTTTAGATGAAGTGTTCCATGATTCATTGTTTGTGCATAACACCCAGTGCTCCATGCAGAATGTGCCCTCCTCAATACCCACCACCAGGCTAACCCATCTTCCCACCCCCCTCCCCTCTAGAACCCTCAGTTTGTTTTTCAGAGTCCATCATCTCTCATGGTTCGTCTACCCCTCCGATTTCACCCGCTTCATTATTCCCCTCCCGCTACCTTCTTCTTCTTCTTCTTCTTTTTTTTTTTCTTAACATATATTGCATTATTTGTTTCAGAGGTACAGATCTGAGATTCAACAGTCTTGCACAATTCACAGCGCTTACCAGAGCACATACCCTCCCCAGTGTCTATCACCCAGTCACCCCATCCTTCCCACCCCACCCCCCACTCCAGCAACCCTCAGTTTGTTTCCTGAGATTAAGAATTCCTCATATCAGTGAGATCATATGATACATGTCTTTCTCTGTTTGACTTATTTCACTCAACATAATACCCTCCAGTTCCATCCACGTCGTTGCAAATGGCAAGATCTCATTCCTTTTGATGGCTGCATAATATTCCATTGTATATATATACCACTTCTTCTTTATCCATTCATCTGTTGATGGACATCTTGGCTCTTTCCACAGTTTGGCTATTGTGGACATTGCTGCTATAAACATCGGGGTGCACGTACCCCTTCAGATCCTTACTTTTGTATCTTTGGGGTAAATACCCAGTAGTGCAATTGCTGGATCATATGGTAGCTCTATTTTCAACTTTTTGAGGAACCTCCATACAGTTTTCCAGAGTGGCTGCACCAGCTTGCATTCCCACCAACAGTGTAGAAGGGTTCCCCTTTCTCCACATCCCCGCCAACATCTGTCATTTCCTGACTTGTTAGTTTTAGCCATTCTGACTGGTGTGAGGTGGTATCTCATTGAGGTTTTGATTTGGATTTCCCTGATGCCAAGTGACGTTGAGCACTTTTTCATGTGTCTGTTGGCCATTTGGATGTCTTCTTTGGCAAAATGTCTGTTCATGTCTTCTGCCCATTTCTTGATTGGATTCTTTGTTCTTTGGGTGTTGAGTTTGATGAGTTCTTTATAGATTTTGGATACTAGCCCTTTATCTGATATGTCATTTGCAAATATCTTCTCCCATTCTGTCGGTTGTCTTTTGGTTTTGTTGACTGTTTCCTTTGCTTTGCAAAAGCTTTTTATCTTGATGAAGTCCCAATAGTTCATTTTTGCCCTTGCCTCCCTTGCCTTCGGTAATGTTTCTAGGAAGAAGTTGCTTCGGCTGAGGTCAAAGAGGTTGCTGCCTGTGTTCTCCTTTAGGATGTTGATGGACTCCTGTCTCACATTGAGGTCTTTCAACCATTTGGAGTCTATTTTTGTGTGTGGTGTAAGGAAATGGTCCAGTTTCATTCTTCTGCATGTGGCTATCCAATTTTCCCAACACCATTTGTTGAAGAGACTGTCTTTGTTCCATTGGACATTCTTTCCTGCTTTGTCAAAGATGAGTTGACCATAGAGTTGAGGGTCCATTTCTGGGCTCTCTATTCTGTTCCATTGATCTATGTGTCTGTTTTTGTGCCAGTACCATGCTGTCTTGATGATGACAGCTTTGTAATAGAGCTGGAAGTCCGGAATTGTGATGCCGCCGGCTTTGCTTTGCTTTTTCAACATTCCTCTGGCTATGCGGGGTCTTTTCTGGTTCCATACAAATTTTAGGATTCTTTGTTCCATTTCTTTGAAAAAAGTGGATGGTATTTTGATGGGGATTGCATTGAATGTGTAGATTGCTCTAGGTAGCATTGACATCTTCACAATATTTGTTCTTCCAATCCATGAGCACGGAACGTTTTTCCATTTCTTTGTGTCTTCCTCAATTTCTTTCATGAGTATTTTATAGTTTTCTGAGTACAGATCCTTTGTCTCTTTGGTTAGATTTATTCCTAGGTATCTTATGGTTTTGGGTGCAATTATAAATGGGATCGACTCCTTAATTTCTCTTTCTTCTGTCTTGTTGTTGGTGTATAGGAATGCCACTGACTTCTGTGCATTGATTTTATATCCTGCCACTTGACTGAATTCCTGTATGAGTTCTAGCAGTTTTGGGGTGGAGTCTTTTGGGTTTTCCACATAAAGTATCATATCATCTGCAAAGAGTGAGAGTTTGACTTCTTCCTTGCCAATTTGGATGCCTTTGATTTCTTTTTGTTGTCTGATTGCTGTGGCTAGGACTTCCAATACTATGTTGAATAGCAGTGGTGATAGTGGACATCCCTGCCGCGTTCCTGACCTTAGGGGGAAAGCTCTCAGTTTTTCCCCATTGAGAATGATATTCGCTGTAGGTTTTTCATAGATGGCTTTTATGATATTGAGGTATGTACACTCTATGCCTATACTCTGAAGAGTTTTGATCAAGAAAGGATGCTGTACTTTGTCAAATGCTTTTTCTGCATCTATTGAGAGGATCATATGATTCTTGTTCTTTCTTTTGTTAATGTATTGTATCACATTGATTGATTTGCGGATGTTGAACCAACCTTGCAGCCCAGGGATAAATCCCACTTGGTCATGGTGAATAATCCTTTTAATGTACTGTTGGATCCTATTGGCTAGTATTTTGGTGAGAATTTTTGCATCCATGTTCATCAGGGATATTGGTCTGTAATTCTCCTTTTTGATGGGGTCTTTGTCTGGTTTTGGGATCAAGGTAATGCTGGCCTCATAAAATGAGTTTGGAAGTTTTCCTTCCATTTCTATTTTTTGGAACAGTTTCAGAAGAATAGGTATTAATTCTTCTTGAAATGTTTGGTAGAATTCCCCTGGGAAGCCATCTGGCCCTGGGCTTTTGTTTTTTGGGAGATTTTTGATGACTGCTTCAATTTCCTTAGTGGTTATAGGTCTGTTCAGGTTTTCTATTTCATCCTGGTTCAGTTTTGGTAGTTGGTACATCTCTAGGAATGCATCCATTTCTTCCAGGTTATTTAATTTGCTGGCATAGAGTTGCTCATAATATGTTCTTATAATTGTTTGTATTTCTTTGGTGTTGGTTGTGATCGCTCCTCTTTCATTCATGATTTTGTTGATTTGGGTCATTTCTCTTCTCTTTTTGATAAGTCTGGCCAGGGGTTTATCAATCTTGTTAATTCTTTCAAAGAACCAGCTCCTAGTTTCGTTGATCTGTTCTACTGTTCTTTTAGTTTCTATTTCATTGATTTCTGCTCTGATCTTTATGATTTCTCTTCTCCTGCTGGGTTTAGGCTTTATTTGCTGTTCTTTCTCCAGCTCCTTTAGGTGGAGGGTTAGGTTGTGTACTTGAGACCTTTCTTGCTTCTTGAGAAAGGCTTGTATTGCTATATACTTTCCTCTTAGGACTGCCTTTGCTGCATCCCAAAGATTTTGAATAGTTGTGTTTTCATTTTCATTGGTTTCCATGTATTTTTTTAATTCTTCTTTAATTTCCTGGTTGACCCATTCGTTCTTCAGTAGGATGCTCTTTAGCCTCCATGTATTTGAGTTCTTTCTGACTTTTGTCTTGTGATTGAGCTCTAGTTTCAAAGCATTGTGGTCTGAAAATAGGCAGGGAATGATTCCAATCTTTTGGTACCGGTTGAGACCTGATTTATGACCTAGGATGTGATCTATTCTGGAGAATGTTCCATGGGCACTAGAGAAGAATGTGTATTCCGTTGCTTTGTGGTGGAATGTTCTGAATATGTCTGTAAAGTCCATTTGGTCCAGTGTGTCATTTAAAGTCTTTATTTCCTTGTTGATCTTTTGCTTAGAAGATCTGTCCATTTCAGTGAGGGGGGTGTTAAAGTCCCCCAGTATTATTGTATTGTTGTCGATGTGTTTCTTTGCTTTTGTTATTAATTGGCTTATATAATTGGCTGCTCCCATGTTAGGGGCATAGATATTTACAATTGTTAGATCTTCTTGTTGGATAGATCCTTTAAGTAGGATATAGTGTCCTTCCTCATCTCTTATTACAGTCTTTGGTTTAAAATCTAATTTGTCTGATATAAGGATTGCCACCCCAGCTTTCTTTTGGTGTCCATTAGCGTGGTAAATGGTTTTCCACCCCCTCACTTTCAATCTGGAGGTGTCTTTGGTGTAAAATGAGTCTCTTGCCGACAGCATATCGATGGGTCTTGTTTTTTAATCCAGTCTGATAGCCTGTGTCTTTTGATTGGGGCATTGAGCCCATTTACATTCAGGGTAACTATTGAAAGATAGGAATTTAGTGCCATTGTATTGCCTGTAAGGTGACTGTTACCGTATATTGTCTGTGTTCCTTTCTGGTCTATGTTTCTTTTAGGCTCTCTCTTTGCTTATAGGACCCCTTTCAAGATTTCCTGTAGGGCTGGTTTTGTGTTTTTAAAATTCCTTTAGTTTTTGTTTGTCCTGGAAGCTTTTTATCTCTCCTTCTATTTTCAATGACAGCCTAGCTGGATATAGTATTCTTGGCTGCATATTTTTCTCATTTAGTGCTCTGAATATATCCTGCCAGTCCTTTCTGGCCTGCCAGGTCTCTGTGGATAGGTCTGTTGCCAATCTAATGTTTCTACCCTTGTAGGTTACATATCTCTTCTCCCGAGCTGCTTTCAGGATTTTCTCTTTGTCTCTGAGACTTGTAAGTTTTACTATTAGATGTCAGGGTGTTGACCTATTTTTATTGATTTTGAGAGGGGTTCTCTGTGCTTCCTGGATTTTCATGCCTGTTTCCTTCCCCAAATTAGGGAAGTTCTCTGCTATAATTTGCTCCATTATACCTTCTGCCCCTCTCTCTCTTTCTTCTTCTTCTGGGATCCCAATTATTCTAATGTTGTTTCGTCTTATGGTATCGCTTATCTCTCGAATTCTGCCCTCGTGATCCAGTAGTTGTTTATCTCTCTTTTTCTCAGCTTCTTTATTTTCCATCATTTCATCTTCTATATTACTGATTCTCTCTTCTACCTCATTTATTCTAGCAGTTAGCGCCCCCATTTTTGATTGCACCTCATTAATAGCCTTTTTGATTTCTACTTGGTTGGATTTTAGTTCTTTTACTTCTCCAGAAAGGGTTTCTCTAATAACTTCCATATTTTTTTCAAGCCCAGCTAGTATCTTTAAAGTGATGATTCTGAACTCTAGATCTGATATCGTACTAATGTCCATATTGAGTAGGTCCCTGGCAGTCGGTACTACCTCTTGTTCTTTTTGTTGAGGTGATTTTTTCCGTCTTGTCATTTTGTGCAGAGGAGAATAGATTAATGAGAGAACAAAATGCTAGCAGAGTAACAACGTCCCCAGAAAATATACTCTAAACAAATCAGAAAAAACCTGAAGCAGTGGGAAAAGAAAGGGAAAGAGAGAAAAAAGAAAAAGAAAAAAGAGAAAAAGATAAAGATAAAAACAAAAACAAACAAAACAAAACAACAACAACAAAAGAACTAGAATGTGATCAAATATGATCAGGCTGGTATATAGATCAGTGCCACACACTAGATTTGGGGTGTATTTTGGTCTTTTAGAAGAAAGTGCCTCCCAAAATTTTAAAGAAAGAAAAACTTATATATGTACAAAAATAAGGGTTGATATGATGAAGGGATGGAATATGACTGTAAAGATGGAAATTATAAAAAATTTTACAAAAGGAATTGATAAGAAGTTGTTTGAAAAAAGAAAGAAGAGGATTTAAAAAAAGAAAAAAAAAAGGGAGAGGATGTGATCAGGCAGGGGAATAGAAAACACCATATACTAGAGATTTAGGGTATATTTTGATCTGTTAGAAGAAACTATCTCAAAATTTTAAAGAGGGAACAACTTACATATATAAGCCAAAAATACGGGTAACTACTATGAAGGGATAGAATATGACTCTAAAAATGAAAAATAAAAATGTTTTTTTTTTTTTTTAAAAAAGGGATTGATAAGATGTTGGTTGAAAAAGGGAAAAAGAAAAATTCAAAAAGAAAAAAAAAAGAAAAAAAGACAGTTAAAAAAAATTAACTTTGAAAGACTATAGAATCATGGTAAAAAAGCCATAAATTCTATGTGCAGTAGTCCCCTAGAGCTGGAGTTCTGCCGTTCTCATTGATGGGTAAACTTGGTCTTGGCTGGCTGTTCTCGCTGATCTTCTGGGGAGGGGCCTTTTGCCGTGGTTTCCAAATGTCTTTGTCGGAGGCAGAATTGCCCCGCCCTTGCCCCCTCCCAGCTAAGTAATCTGCTCAGGTTTGCTCTCCGGGGCTTTTGTTCCCTGCGAGCTTTCCGTACAGCTTTGGAGACGGAGAGTGAAAATGGCGGCCTCCCAATCTCCGCCGCGGAGGAGCCGAGAACTCGGGGCCCCGCTTCTCAGTGAGCCCCCAGAGAAAAGCCGTCAGTCACTCCTGTCTCCCCGGTCTCCAGCCTCACTCCGTGCTCACCCGGCCTGTGACCGCGCGTTTCTATCTCTGGCACCCGACCCCGGGTGGAGTCTCCAAACCCAGCAGATCCCTGCGGTGCCCTCCCGCGCGGCTCCTCCCGGGGGAGGAAGGTGAGTCTCCCCGGATCTGCCGCTTGTTAGGTCCCTGCTGGAGGAGCAGGGGCCCGACTGTGCCGCGGATCACGGTTTATGGCCACCCCGAGCTGAGAGCCCGCGCCTGGGCTCCGCCTCTGCAGCCGGCTTGCCTGCTCCGATACCTGGGAGCTCTGCTGCACTCAGGCACCCCCAGTCTTTCTGTGACCCCGAGGGTCCTGAGACCACACTGTCCTGCGAGGGTTTCATCCCCCGCTCAGCCACCAGAGTGACGTCCCTCAGTGGAGCAGACTTTTAAAAGTTCCGATTTTGTGCTCCGCGGCTCTATCACTTGCCAGAAGTGGCCGCCGGAGGCCCCTCCCCTGCCGTCTCTCCTCCCGAATCTCGCCTCGGATTCACTTCTCCGCACGTCCTACCTTCCAGAAAGTGGTCGCTTTTCTGATGAGAGAGTTGTTGCTCTTCTTTTCTTCGATCTCCTGTTGAGTTTGTAGGTGTTCAGAATGGTTTGATCCCTATCCAGCTGAATTCCTGAGAGGAGACGAAATCCAGGTCTCCTGCTCCTCCGCCATCTTGCTCGAAGCCACTTTTATTGTGATTTCCTACCTGTTATTACTTTAGTCTCCATTCCTAAACATTTACATAGAAAGAAAAGAAGCACTCTTCCCTAAGTTGCTCCCCATTATTTAAAACAACTCCATTTATTCATATTAAGAATCTTGGAGTCATTGTCTCATTTTTGTCACTCCTGCCAAACAAGATCCAATGCAACCTGGGCCCCTGTAACCTGCCCAACCATACCTTCTAACTCTCTGGTCTCTCCTATCGGAGGCTGTGGCCATCTCTGCCCTGCTTCCCTCCCTGGCCTTGTGTGTACGTGGCCCTTGCCTGAATGCTTACTCTCTACCTGTCAGAATATTCTTTCACTAGTTCCGTGAACAAAAGTGCTTTTGCCTATTGTGTTCCCTCCTGTATCTCTACTACACAGACATATTCTCGGCACATAGTAGGTGCCAAATAAATATTTGTTGAGCGGATGATGAGAAAACTATTACAGGTTAGGTAAATTTTCCAGAGTTAAAAACCTATCACCTGGTAGACTGGGGAACTAAAACTATGTCTGCCAGGCCCCATAACCATATGCTTTGTTTCATACAGTTAATAAAATAATTTGGGATGTTACCACTTTTCTAGTCTCTGAATTTATCTTTTCTTTGAAGCTTTGGTAAAATCACTTATAAAATCATCTGGATTAGTGTTTTATTTTTTGGAATAGTTACAGATTCAAAATCTTTGTTACAGGACTTCTGGTTTTCTATTTTTTTTTTGAGTCAGTTTTTCTAAGCTATATTGTCTAAGAGTCTATTTCTTCCAGGTTTTCACATTGATGTAAAGTTGTTTAAAATTATTTTGGGGGCCCTAGACCATCCACTAGTTCAGTGATTCACTAGAGGGACTCACACTCCTCCACATAAAGTTTTCCTCACAAATAAGATTTATTGCAGCACAGGATATAGTATAGCAGAAAGAACATACTTGTAAAGTGAAGACTAGAAGGTCAGGCACAGGATTCTAAGCAGTCCCTCCCTGAGGGGGTGGTATGGTTGTGCTTTTTTTTTCCAGCTGCAAGCCACAGAGACAGATGTAAGATGTGTTATCACCCAAGGAAGCCCACTTGGGTCTTGGGGTCCAGAGTTCTTATAAAGTCTTAAAGTAGCTGTACAATCAGTCATGGTGCTGATCCCAAACCAGGTGCACTGGGTGATTTTTCATTATTACTTTAAATGATGCTGCCAGCCTGAGATATCCTGATCCACTGCCTTGGGCATACAGAACAGCATCCTAATCACAGACTGCCTAAATATTCCAGGGATTAAGATCTCAGAGTTTGACCCAGGGATGGTGCCAGGGCTCCAGGTGTCCTCAG
This sequence comes from Neomonachus schauinslandi, assembly GCF_002201575.2. Taxonomy (NCBI): domain Eukaryota; kingdom Metazoa; phylum Chordata; class Mammalia; order Carnivora; family Phocidae; genus Neomonachus; species Neomonachus schauinslandi. The sequence continues at coordinate 5,383,495 of NC_058414.1, forward strand.
AGAGAAGCAAGGATTGAGAAAATCAGATCTGCTGTGTTCTCGCTTTCTTCACAACAATACCCTCTTATCCTTGCATTTATAATTTTTTTCTAAATTTGTGTTGATGTCTTTCGCTTAATCATTCCTGCTAGAACTCTATACTCATTTCAAATGTATGCTGTAATATTAGATACTCTATAACAATGTATAAAATATATGTTATGAAACCTATACTTTATAATATATAACTGTATGTTTGATACTACTATATATTATATTCTGTATATGTTCTGTATTAAATACACAATATAGTTTATCTACTCAAATCTATTGTATATTATTCATTTTGCCTCTCATTTTCATCATTTTTCCTTCTATTTTCTTTGGAATTATTTTATCAAGGCTTGGTTTATATCCTGGTGGTTGGTCACAGTTTTGGTAAATATTGCAGGTGTGCCTGAAAGTAATGTCTATCCTTTCACTGCTGGGTGCAGTGTTCTAAATGTGTCCACCAGATCAAACTAGTTAATGTTCTGATCTATAGCCTTCCTGCTTTATTTGTTTGTATGATTCTTTGACTTATAAAGTACTAAAGGAGATGTATTAATTTGTTAATTCTTCCTTGTAGTTCTGTAATTTTTTTTTGTATATTTGATGCACAAGTGTTTGCAATGGTTTATCTAGCCCTTCTGTGAACTTTTATCATTATGTATTGACACTTTATATCTAGAAATGCATTTGCCTTCAATTCTCTTTTGTCTTATGAATATTGCTTTGGTTGCACTCTTCTCGAAAGTCTTTGCCTGAATATTTCTCCCTTAATTTTACCTTAAAACATTTTGTATAATTTTATGACTCTACTTGGCGACTTGGTAAAACCCCTCCCTAGCTTTGTTTACATAAAAAACTCTTATCCATTTGTGTGAGAATATCTTTCGGTACCATACTCAGCAGTCAAAATTTTGTAACTTATGTTACAAATATAAAAATATTTGACACATTGCTGCCAACCAGAATGGTTTCTGGAATGTCTTCCTAATCTACATTCTCATGGTAGGGCATGTTGTTTGCTTCTCTACACATCCATTCCAGCATTTTCCAGCTTCCTAAGTTTTCTAGATCTCATTTGTATATAGTGATGTGTTATTTCTGCTCTAACTTGTATTTCTCCGATTACTATTCGATTTGAGCATCTTTTCATATTTTTATAGACTTTTAGGTTTACTTGTCTGTGAGTTATCTTTATAACCTTTACCCTTTTTAAAATTAGTTGTTTTCTTTACTATTTGCAAGATCTTATTGGTTATTTTAGAGATGAATCCCTTCCATTTGGGCATGACAAATATCTTCTCCCACTTTGGCATTATTTAATAAACTTTATTGAATGGCGATGGAGTTTTAATTGTGCTAGATGAGTAAGTGTTAGAGATTTGCTATACAGTGGAGGGTCTGTAATTAACACTACAGTACTGGGCACTTCAGAATTCACTAAGGAGGTATATCTCCTGTGAAGTGTTCTTATCACAAAAGAATAACAAAACCAAAGGGACTAGGAAACTCTTGATGGTGGCAACAGGATGGTATCACAGGCATTTGCGGGTGTCCAAGCTTATCAACCATGCACATTAAATACGTGTGGTTCCTTCTATCAATTATGCCTCAAAGAAAACTGTTAAAAGTGAAGTGATCTCATTAAATTTTATAAATTCACTGTTTTCTTTGTTAGGGTGTATATGTCTGAAGTTTTCCTCATAAATCTTCTTCCTCTGCCAAAAAAATGTTCTCTTACAATATCCCCTATTAACTTAAAAAAATTTACTTTTACGTTTAAGTCATTAATAAAGACAGACTCCACTTTTATACATGACATTAGGTAGAAAACCATTTTTATTTTTCTTCATTCAATGAACCAATTTTCTCATCATGGTATTAAACCACCCGTACTTTTTCTGTTGAATTCTGGTGGCATCTTTATCAAAGGTTGTTTTTTTTGTGTACAAATCAGTCAATCTCTGGCTTCTCCACCTGATTCCATTGTCTTACATTTCTCTTTTTCTTTTATGTTCTTTTATGAGGCTTGAGTTGGCTTTGTTCAGCAATTCATGAATCAGGCAACATCTCATCTAGCAAGGAGAGGTGAGCTTCCTCCTGCAGACTGTTCTTCAGGGCCAATAAATATGTGTCTTTTACCAAGACTTTGTAATATATCTTAACATCTGGCAGGGAAAGTTCTTACACTCCACTCTTATTTTTCAAAGTCGACTTAGAGAGTCTCCAATAACATACTGTTATATTTAATTTCAACCCTTTCCCTTGCACATATTTCATACGTGTAAATAGTTAGCATTATATTTGCACATATTTTAATCAAACCTAGGTCACACTATACGTTATTTTGAGCCTATTTCTCTCACTGATCGTTCTCCATTTCATTTGGTATTCTTGCACATGACTGCTAATCATTCTTTTGAATTTCATCATCGTTTATATGTTCCATATTTTAAAAACCAATTTCTTATTGACAGCCATTTAGATTGTTTCCAATTTTTCACTCTTATAAATTATGCTGCAAAGAGCAGTACTGCACATGCATCTTTTTAAACATCTGTGATTGATTCCTTAGGACAAATTGCTAGAAATGAAGCCCCTTCATCAGAACGTGTGTGGGTTTTTGAGGTTGTCTTCTCATGCTGCTTAACTGTCCTCCAGGTGGTTTGTCCAAAGCTCTACTTTTACAGAAGGAACATGGTGCACCACTTCCCTTGTGCTCCACGATACTGCTATTCCACCTAATTGTTATTTCAGTTGTTATAAAAATTTCTACTTATGTAGGGAAAAAAAAAAACATGGGAGAACAGTGTAACTATTACAAGTAGAGGTTGAACATTTTTTTTAAAGATTTTATTTATTTATTTGAGAGAGAGAGAATGAGAGAGAGAGAACACCTGAGAGGGGATAGGGTCAAAGAACGAAGCAGACTCACTGCTGAGCAGGAAGCCCGATGCAGGACTCAATCCAGGGACTCCAGGATCATGACCTGAGCCAAGGCAGTTGCTTAACCAATTGAGCCACCCAGGCGCCCGAGATTGAACATTTTAAGAGTATTTATTGGCCATTAGAATTTATGTGCAGATATATTTCTCCTGTTAAGCTTTTTCCTAAGAGGCTCATCTTTTTCTTTTTTCTTTTGAAGAGGTTTTGTTTCTAATGTTTAAGGGAAACAAGGGGGGAAGTGAGACAGTGGGTCAGCTGAGTGTTTGGGCACAAACAGAGTTCCCCAGAAGAGAGGGTGCTCAGGCAACTCCAGAAACGGAAGTGCCCTTACAGCCAGGACCCATGCGTGAGGGAGGGAGACGAGTCAGACAGGAATGGAACTGCTCAATGTGTGGCCTGAGGGCTGGGCCAGGGCTTTGGATCAGGGGAGTGACACTCATTTCTTTGATTATTATTTGTTTGTTTTCTTTTTCTCTACATTTTGGTTCCCTATTGAGGATGGCTTTCTGGCTCTGTTTATTTCTGTTCATTTTATATATTTATATGTTTACTTTAATAAATTAAGTTTTTTAGAACTATTCTTAAACTTTGAGATAATATCTTACACCTATATTCTATTTTCTTTTTTTTTTTTAAAGATTTTATTTATTTATTTGACAGAGAGAGACACAGCGAGAGAGGGAACACAAGCAGGGGGAGTGGGAGAGGGAGAAGCAGGCTTCCCGCCGAGCAGGGAGCCCGATGCGGGGCTCGATCCCAGGACCCTGGGATCACGACCTGAGCTGAAGGCAGACGCTTAACGACTGAGCCACCCAGGCGCCCCTATATTCTATTTTCTTAATTTAGCTTCTGAGTATCCCATCACACATTCCTTGCCCCCACTGCAATTTTAAATTCAGCAACTATAACTTTTTGTTTCCAGTTGATCGTTGACTTTGGATTGTTCCATCTTCCTGTCTTACATAGTGTCATGCATACCACAGGCCCTTGAATGATGTGGGGGATGTGATTTAGTGTTCATCACATTTCCTCTCATTTCCTTCAAAGAAAATCTATAGAGGTCTCTGTCTCCACTGCCCCTTATTTCTTAGCTGATGCTTTTTTTTTTTTTATGTCTAGTTCTAGATAAGAACTTCTGTGCACCTCAGACAAGGACTCAGATGGATTCTGTCCAGATTATCTTTTGATTGGGAAAAATTTAAATTTGCTGTAAATTTAATTTCACCTTAGAATCTTTATTTCTGTGAATTTCCTGTGTCTTGGGTATGGTTCCACAGTTAGGTAGGGACAGAATCATTGGGATGACATGTGGGCCCCCAGGCTGAGGGTTTTCTTAATTATTCCTGGGTCCACATGTGCTCCCGGGACCCCTCACTTCTAGTTCCGGCCTCTCCTAAACAGGGGGATAATTGGGCTCCTGCCACATCTCCTTTGTTTCCTTCCCAGGAAGCTGTTTTCTCCTTTCTTTGCTTTTTCCCCACCTGCACCATATGCAGCAGAAATGTCTTGTTTCCTCACAGAGCTTGTCTCACTTCCCTATGAAGATTTTCTCTGTGTTTATTATTCTATTATCTCAATAGTTATCTGACAGAGTGGAAATCAGACTGGTGCCTACTCTGCTATCTTAGCTGGAAGGTTCTTTATCGTAATCCATCATTTCTTTCAGCAGGTTTAACTTTCTACATGGAAACAGTGGAGCACTGCCCAGGTGTTTGAATGGGAGTCATTGGACACGGTGGAAATGTAAAGGAACAATCATTGAGCAGAGTGGTTGCTACACTGCAAACCTCAAAAGAAATGTTTGCCCAGTAAACAGCTCTGGGAGTGAGCATCCAGCAAGGAGCTGTGAGAACTCCTGTTTGCCCGGGCCAAGGAAGGGCCTTTGCTTACTGCAGGCTGTTAGACTGGCAGTGTCCGGGTGGGGGTAGCAGTTCGAATCTCCTGTTGCCTCCTTATTTCCTATTATTTTGCTATTTCAAATGTGTCCTATATCTGGGGTTTTCTCTGTAAAATGAAAATAGATGCTCTTTTTTTGTGGTGACTTGGAGGCGGTAATCTGCTTTAGGATGAAGCTGAACATCTCTTTCCCAGCTACTGTTTTCCAGAAGCTCATTGAACTGGATGATGAATGCAAACTTAGTACCTTTTATGAGAAGTGTATGGCCACGGAAGTTGTTGCTGCTACTCTGGGTGAAGAATGGAAGGGTTATGTGGTCTGAATCAGTGGTGGCAATGAAAAACAAGGCTTCCCCTTAAAGCAGGGTGTCTTGACCCATGGCCATATTTGCCTGCTGCGGAGTAAGGGGCATTCCTGCTACAGACCAAGGAGGACTGAAGAAAGAAAGCACAAATCAGTTTGGGGTTGCATTGAGGTTGCTAATCTCAATGGTCTTAACTTGGTCATTGTTAAAGAAAGGGGAGAAAGATAGTCCTGGACTCACTGATATTACTGTGCCTCATTGCTTGGGGCCCAACCAAGCTAGCAGAATCTGCAAACTTTTCCATCTCTCTAAAGAAGATGATGTCGACCACTATGCTCTAAGAAAGCCTCTAAACAAAGAAAGTAAGAAACCTAGAACCAAAATGCCCAAGATTCAGCGTCTTGTTTCTCCACCTGTCCTCTAACACAAACATCGGTGTGTTGCTCTGAAGAAAGAGCGCACCAAGAAAAATAAGGAAGAGGCTGCAGAATATGCTAAACTTTTGGCCAGGAGAATGAAGGAGGCCAAAGAAAAACGCCAGGGACAGATCACCAAGAGACAGAGGCTGTCCTCTCTGAGAGCTTCTACCTCGAAGTCTGAGTCCAGTCAAAATGGAGATTTTCTAAGAGTGACAAATAAATAAGATCAGACATCAAAAAAAAAAAAAAAGAAAAAGAAAAAATAGTTGGGGTGTCTGGGTGGCTTAGTTGGCTGAGTGTCTGATGCTTGATTTCAGTTTAGGTCATAATCTCAGGGTGGTGAGATTGAGTCACGTGTCAGGCTCTGTGCTCAGTGGGGAGTCTGCTTGTCCTTCTCCCACTGCCCCTCCACTTGTTTTCTCTCTCAAATAAATAAATAGATAAATAAATAAATAAAATCATAAAGAAAACATTTATTGTCTTATGATTATAAATACAATTTAAAAGCATTAAATATTACAAGAAAATTAAAACAATCTCCATTGGAGATGGACATTTTAATAAAGTTCTTTTCAGCTATTTTCTCTCAACATATATAACACTATATTATTACACATGATGATTTTTTTTGCTCTCAGCTAAATCTTCTTGATACCTGTTTATATGGATAAATAAGTCTGCATCATCATCACTGATGGATGAAGACTTTTCTTTTGGATGGACACACTGTGATTTATTTATTTCCATATCTTATTTCCATTCATGGAGAGCAGTTCCATTTATTCATGATTGCAACATAGTCTCAGTATACTTTTTTTCTATACCTATCTATTCATGTTTGTTCAATTGTCACTTTAGGAGAATTTCCTAGGAATGGCTTCACTAGGTCAAAAGATACACACATCACATACACACATGTGTATGTGTATATATAATATATATATGTTATATATCTCATGTGTAATATGAAATAATTATATATATATGTTATATACTGTATATTTCAGTGGGTAAGTTATACCCACTGAAGGAAATAGATGGATACATGTAAAGAGACTACGTATATATAGAATCTTGATATTTGCTGTTAATTGCCTTCTGGGAAGACATGTCCATTTATGCTTCTTAGAATACTTCCAAGAGAATGTAATCTGCAATTATTTGTGTAATTGGTCCTTACAAAAAACGAAAAAAAAATCTCCCAAAGCTACCTTAAGATGCTTCTACAAAGCAATGTAACCCCAAATCACTAAGGTGAAGACACAAGACTCCATGGATGTATAGCCATATCCTACCTATGTCTGAGACACCACCAGCAACATAACAGGACACAGGAAAGAAATGAGGTCTGGCTGGGTTTTTTTTTTGGACAAGTTGTTAGATCCGTAAAGAACTTTGAGTTTCTTGAAATGTAGGCATGGGAACTTGTCTCCACACTAATTTTTCCTAGAACATCTATTCATGTCTATTCAATTGCTATTCTTGCTATTCCCATATAAGGTCTCCTCAAGTACTTCCTGTCACGCTAGAGGAATATGCTTGCTGAATGTGCAAAGTGCATTCTGTTCACCTGGAATGTCTTGCTGGGCAAAACTTCTGTGAATGAATGAGAAAAGTAGAATAAGATAAATAGACTTTGGTACTTACGTTTTTAATCATTTACGGGGGGGGCAGGATTGTGATGAGCAGGAGTTTTATAACATGTTTTGAGCTGTTAATTTAAAAATCTTATGTTCTGAGTAAAATATATATAATGCCTAATAATATATGATATGCATAGCATATGCATCTTAATCTCCCAGTTAACAGTATTGTCTAATAATCAAAGCTTCCTGACAAACTTTGTGGTTTCCCACCCTTTCTAGGAATGAACCCTGGCTTCACCTGGTAATTCTCAGTGCCATGCGTAGACAAATTGTCCCAACAAAAGATTGTGAACTTTAGAGAATCAGAGAGATATACAAAAAAATCCACAGACGCTGGTTTTCTCTGCTAAAATTATGTGTTTTTCTCTCCTATTTAACCCAGGGCCTTTTATTTTTCCTATCTATCAAATATACAAAGCATTCCTCACCTGTCATGAGGCAGGGCATCCTGTGGATGGTTAAATGTAAAGTCATGTCAGGTGAAATCAATTAGCACTAATTAACAGAATCTTTCAGTTTTAAGCCACCTGATCAGCTGAGGCATTTCAAGGTCTGACAAGTGCAGATGAGCAACCCTTGCCACAGTTCGGGGAGGTAAATGATCCAATTAGTGAGGCGATATTTGGCTGCCATAGCTAAGGATGCTGCTGACCTTCCCTGGCATGATGGCTTCCCACCTCCTTAGTTCTAACTTTGCAAAAATATCTTCTCTCCTAGTGTCTCGAGTTGTATGCTGAACGTCTATTATATATGATTCTCTTTGCAGTCTTACCCTTTTCTGGGTGAACAGAGTCAAGACATTTTGGCCTTTTTTTTTTGCCCCAGAGGGCGAAGGTAAAGAAAGAGGCCATGTGAGCAATTGGGGGGTGGGGGTGGGGGAGCAGGACAGCAGGGAGAAATCAGCCTCCATGAAATGTTACTTAAAATGTCAGAGTTGACGTCCACAGAAGAATACCTAAGTCAGCTATGATGAAAATGAAAATATTACGGACTTTGAATTTTCTCTCTGTTATTTCTGTGATGTAGCTGTTTAATGACAATTATTACTCATTAGCTGATGAAATTTAATACATTAAGTAGATACTTTGTGTCACAATAAAAATGGAAGGATTGATCATCTGTTATATAAATGGATACTAGTGATATATCTCAAACAGCCTTAAACCTAAAAGAAAAAAATAGTTCCTCTCCTAATTATTGGGTCTATTCTCCCTCCTTTCCAAGAGCCATTGTGACCATGGTGGGTGGGGTTCCCTGGTGCTCAGCGCTAGATCTGTGCAGGTCTCTCTGTCTGTCTCTTTTGTCTCTATATACACTGTCTAATATCTGTTTCCCACTCACTGGAAGAAGGGCACTTTTGCAGGTAGAGGATGAGTTCTCAGCATTTACCTGTTCTTTATACTGTTATATTCTTGTCTCAGCTGTTAATGAGAGTCATGGCTCTTCTTGCACAAACACATGTCCATGCAAAATATTTTCACAAAATTTCTGGGGGTCAAGGACTCCCAAAGCTCATCCACTGAAATTTATTATGCCATTCACCCCCTGCCCCCAAATGTCCCCTTCCAAATGAAGTTGCTGCAGAAACACATATGCTGACACTCTTGTAATTTCTGAAATTCTAAGGCTGTGCCATCAGGCTCTTTATAGGATTCTGGTTGGATAAAAAAGTTGCAATTTATTCTTTTACTTGTTTAATTCACAAATAGCTATGACCAGCTGTTCCATGCCAGCCTGATACTATGTACAGGGGATAGAAGGGTGACTATGAGAGACACGGCTCTCACCTTTGGAAAACTAGGCATTTGTAATGAGCACTGATTTGAGATTTGTAGAATCGGGAAATCACTATTTTACTGGTTTATTGACCAATGGCCCACCTTAACTCTGTGAACACAATTCCTTAAGAGAAATCCTTTGCTTCATCCTGATAGGTTGCAGGCATCATTCTAACTTTACAGTATTGGACATCTCACCAGATCCTATGTGGGTCTGTCTTGCACATAATAGCATCCCAATGATACATGCTGATGGATCAGAAATAGACTATTTGTTCCACCGGGACTTTCATTTGACCCAACATCTCAGCATAATGGTCAGTTTCGAAGACTTAATTCTACATATCCAGGAAAACTGAGTAAATGAACAGAAGGACTAGGACTGGGTTAGGAAGCAGTAGATCTGGTTTTGAGGCTGGTGCAATGATCTTACCTCAGACCACAGTCAACTTACTGCAAAGATGATCAGAAATGCTAACTCAGGAAAACATTTCTGGGTCTTACTAGATGTAGGCATTTAATTAGAAGGTCCTAGTTCTACATGGAAGGTGCTTAGAATTCACCCCTCCTATCCTCATAAGAAAAAATAAAAAAAAAGAAGTAAAACCTCAACAAACTGAAAATTAACAACTCATTTTAGATCCGTCAGATAATTGAGGCCACAGGGGAAATTGCTGCCCCCCCAAATTGGAAAGACAGACAGGAAGATATGGAAAATCACAGCACAGGAGAAGGCTAAGAGCAGAGTCTCCGCCTAAAGTGAGAATCTATGAGAACACTTTAAACTGCAATTCACAGATTGCTGGGGGATCAAAATGGTTGAGAGTTTTAAAAAAAAACCTCCACAGAGGCCCAGTCTTATGTCCCCCACCTCCCACTTTCATGAGATAATCTCAAGAATTTCTACCAGGTTCTCAAAGTGATAGAGATGCTGTGGAGCTTCCTGCAGGGCCACGGGGAAACGATCAGTTTGAAATACACCCAGACTCCTTAATTTCTCTTTCTTTTGTCTTGTTGTTGGTGTATAGGAATGCCACTGATTTCTGTGCATTGATTTTATATCCTGCCACTTTACTGAATTCCTGTATGAGTTCTAGCAGTGTTGGGGTGGAGTCTTTTGGGTTGTGCTCAGCATCGCTCGGCATCAGGGAAATCCAAATCAAAACCTCAATGAGATATCACCTCACACCAGTCAGAATGGCTAAAATTAACAAGTCAGGAAATGACAGATGTTGGTGGGGATGCGGAGAAAAGGGAACCTTCCTACACTGTTGGTGGGAATGCAAGCTGGTGCAGCCACTCTGGAAAACAGTATGGAGATTCCTCAAAAAGTTGAAAATAGAGCTACCCTATGATCCAGCAATTGCACTACTGGGTATTTACCCCAAAGATACAAATGTAGGGATCCAAAGGGGTGCATGCACCTCGATGTTTATAGCAGCAATGTCCACAATAGCCAAGCTGTGGAAAGAGCCAAGATGTCCATCGACGGTTGAATGGATAAAGAAGATGTGGTATATATATATACAATGGAATATTATGCAGCCATCAAAAGGAATGAGTTCTTGCCATTTGAAATGACGTGGATGGAACTGCAGGGTGTTATGCTGAGTGAAATAAGTCAATCAGAGAAAGACATGTATCATATGACCTCACTGATATGAGGAATTCTTAATCTCAGGAAACAAACTGAGGGTTGCTAGAGTGGTGGGGGTGGGAGGGATGGGGTGGCTGGGTGATAGACATTGGGGAAGGTATGTGCTATGGTGAGCGGTGTGAATTGTGCAAGACTGTTGAATCACAGATCTGTACTTCTGAAACAAATAATACAATATATGTTACAAAAAGAAGAAGAAGAAGTAGAAGAAGAAGAAGAAGAAGAAGAAGAAGAAGAAGAAGAAGAAAGAAGAAGAAGAAAGGAGAAGAAGGAGAAAGGAGAAGAAGGAGAAAAGAGAAGAAGGAGAAGAAGGAGAAGAAGGAGAAGAAGAAGGAGAAGGAGAAGGAGAAGGAGAAGAAGAAGAAGAAGAAGAAGAAGAAGAAGAAGAAGAAGAAGAAG
>NC_058414.1:5394577-5394888 GCF_002201575.2 Neomonachus schauinslandi
AAGAAGAAGAAGAAGAAGAAGAAGAAGAAGAAGAAGAAGAAGAAGAAAGAAGAAAGAAGAAGAAGAAGAAGAAGAAAAGAAGAAGAAGAAAGAAGAAGAAGGAGAAGGAGAAGAAGAAGAAGAAAAGAAGAAGAAGAAGAAGAAGAAGAAGAAGAAGAAAGAAGAAGGAGAAAGGAGAAGAAGGAGAAAGGAGAAGAAGGAGAAAAGAGAAGAAGGAGAAGAAGGAGAAGGAGAAGGAGAAGGAGAAGGAGAAGGAGAAGGAGAAAGAAGAAGAAGAAGAAGAAGAAGAAGAAGAAGAAGAAGAAGAAGAA
>NC_058414.1:5394898-5446321 GCF_002201575.2 Neomonachus schauinslandi
AAGAAGAAGAAGAAGAAGAAGAAGAAGAAGAAGAAGAAGAAGAAGAAAACAGGAGGGAGGAATGAATGGGGGGAAATCGGAGGGGGAGATGAACCATGAGAGATGATGGACTCTGAAAAACAAACTGAGGATTCTAGAGGGGAGGGGGGTGGGGGAATGGGTTAGCCTGGTGATGGGTATTAAAGAGGGCACATTCTGCATGGAGCACTGGGTGTTATATGCAAACAATGAATCATGGAACACTACATCAAAAAACTAATGATGCAATGTATGGTGATTAACATAACATAATAAAAAAATAATAATTAATAAAAAAATATGGGCAGAGCATCTGAATAGACATTTTCCCAAAGAAGACACATAGATAGCCAACAGACACATGAAAAGATGCTCAATATCAGGGAAATGCAAATTGCAACCACAATGAGATATTGCTTCATACCTGTCTGAATGGCTAAAATTCAAAACACAGGAAACAAATGTTGGAAAAAAGGACCTTTATGCACTGTTGGTGGGAATTACAACCATGTTTTAAGAAGCGGAACGAGGCATTGGGAATGCCCTATTATAATATATTTGCACTACCAGTGCAGCGGTAAAATGTTACTTGAAAGTGAACTTGGCTGTAAAAATTTAAAAGGTAGTATAATTTATAGGCTAAGACAGGAGAGAAAATGCAATCATATAAATACTAAAATAAGCCAGAGAAGGTAGAAAAAGAGAATACACACACACACACACACACACACACACACCAAAGAACAAAGGCAATAAATAAAAAACAGTTCCATATGTGGTAGATATTAATATAGCTATATCACTTTAATTGCCAATAATTTAAATACATCAAATAAAAGACAGAAATTTTCAGAGACTGTCAGAGTGGATAAAAAAATAAAATAAAAGATTTACCTATATGTTGTCTATAAGAAACCTGCTTTAAGCATAATGATTTAGATTAAAAATAAAGGGATAGGGAAAGCTATACCATGCTATTGCTAATCAAAAGAAAGATAAAGTAGGTATATTAATTTCAGTCAAAGCTGCTGTCAGAGCAGGGAAAATTGCCAGAGATAAAGAATTTCATAATGATAAAGACTCCAGTTCTACAAGGAGATATAACCATCTTATTTAATGACAGCGTATCAAAATACATAAGGCAAAAACTAATGGAACTGCATAGAGAAGTAGATGAATCCACTATCCTAGTTGGAGACTTCAACACTTCTCTATTAGTAATTGGCAGATCCAACAGATAGAAAATCAGAAAGAACATAGCTGAACTGAACAGCATCATCAATCAATTGGATCTAATTGACATTTATAGAGTACTTCATCCAATGGTGGCTGAATACACATGCTTCTCAGGCTTACATGGAATAGTCACCATTATAGACCACATTCTGGGCTATAAAATACAACTTAAATTTAAAAGAGTAGAAATTAAACAGAGTGTGCTCCCAGACCTCAATTATATTAAACTAGAAATTAATAACAGAAATATAGATGGCAAACCCTAAAAAGGGGACATTAAAAATCACACTTCTAAGTAACAAATGCATCAAAGAAGTCTCAAGTGATAGTAAAAAAATATTTTTTACTAAATGAAAACAAAATATGACCTATCAGAAATTGTGGAATGTAGTGAAAGTAGCACTGAAGAGAAAGTACAGCTTTGAATGCATATCTTAGAAAAGAAAAAAAAAATCTAAAAAAAAAAGCTAATGTAAGCTAACACTTTAGGAAACTAGAAAAATAAGAGCAAATTAAGTCCTAAGTAAAAAGAAGAAAAAAATGTCTGAGCAAAATCAATGAAATTGAAAATAGGAACATAGAGAAAATCAACACAACCCAAAGCTGGTTCCTTGAAAAAGTCAATGGAATTGATAAAACCCTAGCCAAGTAACCAAGAGAAAAAGAGAGAAAAAGCAAATTACCAATATCTTAATATTTATTAAATAAATTGAGTAAAAAATTAATAACCATCCAAAACAGAAAGGGCCAGGCTCAGATATTTTCATTGGTGAAGTCTACCAGACATCTAAGGAAGAAATGGTACCAATTCTCTACAATCCTTAAAGAAAATAGAAGAGAAAGGAACACTTCCTACCCTATCCTATGAGGCCAGCATTACCGTAATACTAATACTAGGCAAAGAGATTACAGAAAAGGCCAGTATCTGTCATGAACTAAAGGTAAAAATCCTCAACACCATATTGAATCTAACAATGTGTATAAAGAAATATATACCATGACCAAGTAGAATGTATTCCAGATATTCAAGGCTAGTTAACATCAGAAAATCAATTATTTTAATTCATTACATCAATAGGTCAAAAAAAGAAAAATCGTAAGATCATGTTAATAAATGCAGAAAAAAAAATCAACAAAAATCCATCACCTTTCCATGAAAAAATTTTTCAGAAAACTAGAAATATAAGGAAACTTCCTGACCATGATAGAAAACATTTACAAAAATCCTTCAGCTAATATATACCTAATGGTGGGAAACTGGATGCTTTTTCCCTCAGTTCGGAGACAAGGTAAAGATGTCCCATCTCCCCACTACTTGGCAGCCTCCTACTGGAAATCTTGGCTAATGCAGTAAGACAAGAAAAAAAAAAAAGTGTACAGATTAGGGAGGAAGAAATTAAATTATCTTTGTTAGCAGATGATTGAAATATAAACTAAAAAAATAAAGAAAAATTAAAAATTGCAAAACACTCTCCCATTACACATTAAAATGACTAATTACACAGAAAAATTAACAAAACACACAAAATCCATGGTCTGAAAATATTAATTTCAAACTACTTATTTTTTTCAATCTACTTCTGTTTGGGCCAACTATTTCTTCCCTAAAAATCTGCAAAAGACACATTATTGGATATTTCCTTGAAAATAATTGGAATGTTGCTGAAGGCTGTGTTTGTCATGCATGTAGTTTTGATTTATTTTAATTAAGATACATTAAATTAAGATAGGTAAAATACTCAGGTAAAGATCCTTTCTGCAACTTCCAATACACAGAGAAACTAAAAGAGATGAATACTTGTAATAGGCTAAAAAATTAATAATCAAACAATTTGGGGACTATTTAAGTTGCTTTTGATGGAATATAACAGAAACTATTTTGAGTTAGTTTAAGCAAGAAAAGGAAGCTTATAGTGGAACAGAACAGACATTCAAGAAAACCACTGGAACTCAGGAATGGAATCTAACACACACTTGGAATGTTCCACATCCCTATATTGCTGGTGTCCCATCTCCTTCCTGATTTATATCTTTTGCTCTGCCGACCTCCTTTTGATTAGCCTCAGTTCATGTGCAGAAATAGTGATTCTCCCACTTTTGCTCCTGATTTTGCATGTTACTGTTTTAGTCATGTGCAGAAATCAATTAGCTGTTTTCTGAATCTCAATTAAATAATATATCAGAAAAATGTAAATGCCCAATATGTACACGAGCAGTTTCAACATTACTATGCATGAACAAAATGCAACAAGATAACCACTTTTCACCCACTAGAATGACTAATCACAAAGACTGACAATGCTCAGGCCTGGATGTACAGCAAAGGCAGCTTGAACACACTGCTAATGAGAATGTAGGATCACTTCAGAAAACCAGTACCGCCGCTTTGGTCAATAGGCAGTTTCTTATAAATGTGACAGCAATTCCATACCCAGGAATTTGCCCATGAAAAATGATAGCATATGTCTACACGTCTACATCAAGGTTCATTCAAGAATGTTCACAGCAGGTTTTATCTCTCTGCTTTTAAGTTTTTATCTATCTATCTACGTATTTTTTGTATATTAGCCCCAAACTGTGAATAGTCTAGATGCCCATTGAGGGGAGAATAAAAAACTGGTTTGAGGGCACCTGGGTGACACAGTTAGTTAAGTGTCTGACTCTTGGTTTCAGCTCAGGTCATGATGTCAGTGTCGTGAGATTGAGCCCCTCATCAGGCTCTGCACTCTGCGTGGAATCTGCGTAAGATTCTTTTCCCCCTTTTCTCCCCTCTCTAAAATAAATAAATAAATGAAGACATTTTTTGAGGTGATGGAATAGTTTTATATAATGACTGGTATCTTAGCTGCACAGATTACACATTGGTTAAACCCCGTCAAACTGCAAACTTGAGAGCTGTGTATTTTACTATATGTGCATTATATTTCAATAAATCAAAGTAAGCAACACATTAGATTGAACTGTATGAAATTGGTTGTAAGATCATTTTTAGTTACAGAATGGAAATTTTTATGTAATCCAATCTATTAATAGCTTTGGCTTCCAGGGCAGATGTGAAAATTCTCCTTGAGATTTTTCTGGAACTACTAGAGAGGAGTTGGGAGCAGAAGAGGTGGAGAAACAATGGACTGTGTATAAGCAACGTGCCCTGGAAAATCATTGCGGGAAAGCAGGAAAGCACGTAGGTTCCACTCCCCTGTCCCTAATGGTATGTGCACATGCGTGTGCTTGTAAGTGTGTGCATGTGCGTGTGTGTATACATGTCTGGGTGAACACACACACGTGTGTATATGTGGGTGCATGTGTGTACATACCTGAATGTATACACATGTGTGCACATGTGTGTTTGTGTGCATGTATGTGAGTGCATTGTGTAGGCACATGCCTTTATGTGTTTATATTTTGTGTGTGTGGGAGGGTTTGTAGTTAAGAATGAATTTCCAACATGTACCAAGGCTTCCCTGTGCTTATTGCATACAGAGGACACCAAGTTGGCCTTTCTGCAAGAGATAGGGTGGTTGAGTTTCAAGACAGACCGGACAATTTATCTGAGTTAATTGCCTTTTTTTTTTTTTTGCATTGTTTGGGGTTTAGTGGCATCCTTCTAAGCACCTGGATCTGGTTGCTCCATGTAATAACGGATTTCATTCTGAAAGTCACAAAACTTCCACTTAGAATATGTATTTTTACTAGCTGAGACTTATCCCAATGTTGTAAGGTTGAAATAAATTTTGTGAGTTTTCAGCAAATCCTTCTCAGATTGCCAGGGACCCCACAGTCTGAATGCACATGTGGAAAATATTGAGAGGAGGTTGTTGAGATGCATTGGTTTATTGGGAAACTGAAAACAGTAAATAGTTAATTGAGTAGAAAATAGGTTTGGCAAGGTTTTATGAGCTGGAGATAAAAGTTGATAGACTGGACTCTGGAATCATACAAATGAGAATTTATATTGTTCAAACTCGACTCAAGGGCCTGTGATGACCATGGGTCAATTGTGAGTCTGGCCAGGGGCCTTGGAAAGATATGCTGGGCACATGTTCCATAAGGATGGCCATCGTGGACACTGCATGGACAGACCCTCCTCTTCCCTGGGTGGTGGTCTTCTTCAGTGAGTGATAAACAGCCCCCAGCAGCATAAGCCTGCAGCACGGTGTCAAATGCATTACACAATTGGGGTATCTGTCAATTGTGAAGAGGTCCTACTCTGGGAACTACGAGAGAGACTTCTATTCTGGAAGGCAGTTGAATCTGTCGTTCCGTCAGATAAATTTGGCTTACAAAACCTGCTGGAGTTTCTTATGGAAAATAAAACAGGAAACCAAATAAAACAACTAAACAATACAAAGGCAAAAAGAAAGGAAACAGAAAACCAGGTTTCGGTAAAACACGTCAATAAGATCAATAAGGATAGCAAAAGCTAGTAATTACATGGCAATTACAACGTTCCAGGGAATGTTCCAAGGACTTCAGATACACAAAGTCATTTCATCATAAAATCCTGTGAGATCAATACTAATATTATCCTCATTTCACAGATGATAAAACTAAGGCACAGAGAGTTTAAATGACTTTCCCAGGATAGCACAGCTAAGTGGCAAACACAGGAAGTTGGGTTGGCTAATTGTTTTCGTAACAATTATTCTATAGCAATTTAGTAATATATCCCTGAAAATTGTTTATATGGAGTTTGATTTATGTTCAGATATTAGCACACTAATCGACACACATATGCAGGTGTGTATGCATGTATGCATATATCTACACATGCATGAACACACACATTCACACATAATTTCATAAGAGAAAGAGCAAGAATGACCTTTGGAGTTAGATCTGTGTTTGGCAGCTGGGTATCCTTTGGCACACTCGTTAAACTCTGGATTTCAGTGTGCCTCATTTGGAATTTGGTTTTGTGATGCTTTCCCTGGAAGGATTAAGGAATATTAACTGGAACTAAAAAGGCATTAAAACACCTAGCAACCTTTATTATTTTGTTCAGAATAGTTTATTAAGGACAATTATTTTTGAAACTAAGGAGTGCTTGTTCTTGTCTTAGTAGAACTGGGTCCTCCAATCAGCTTTTCTGCCCAAATTATCCTCCTTACTTTTAAATTCTTTTCCCCTACTAGATGACTAGACCTATATTCAGTTGTCTTTCAGATCTCAGAATTTGGAACTCCTCTTCCATGTCCTGCTGTTACCTGCCTGTGCATCACTTATGAAGAATGAGACCAGCAATGAAATTTGTTCACTGGTGCTGCTCCAGTTTTCCCTAAATCTTCCCAACATGGATGGGATCGCTGCCTAGGCCTGGCAGCGATGGGGATCTGGACAGGTGGGGAGTTATTATGACATGAACTGCCCTGACCTCAAAACAAAAAGCCTCACGGAACTCTTTGCTTGAGAACATGGCATTCCTAGTGTCACTGGTGGATCCTGCAGTTTGTTGGGTCCCTATTTTGGGAATTGGGCCCATTTCCTTTTTGGAGGTTTTAGGTGGTGGCGCTATCATTGGAGAACAAAGTAAAACCAAACTAGACCAAAAAAACCTCTTTTTCACTCATTGCTCTGACAATTGCTTGGTCATTTTCAAATTAGAGAACGACATTTGATCTTCTGTTGACTGTTTTTATGCGGTGTTTTGGCAATTCTATGGTCAAAGTAGGGCTGTGGCCTGGAATGAGGTTTGGCCTGTGAGTAGCTCCAAAATTCCCAATTTCTCCCAAGCACTTCACAACCAAGCCTCTCAATCACAGTGGTCTTCTTTATGTTTACAGAGTTTTACAACATAGATCTTACTAAATTGGATCCAGGGAATCACAAAAATAATCTTAAAAGCCTTCCATGATTTCTTCTTGTACAGTTAATCTTTTCTCCCCTGTATTTCTATAGCTTGCCTTGTGATCCTGTAGTAGGTCCTTATCATGGCCTGTCTTATTTCAGCTATCCATCCATCCACCAATTTTCCAACTTTCTATCATCAATCAATCATTGATCTATATCTATCACATCTATCATCTATCTATCCAGCTACCATTAATCAATCATTTATCTATATCTATTCTATCTATCTATCCTATCTATCTATCTATCTATCTATCATCTTTCTATCATCTACCTAGAATCATCTTATTTTTCCTACTATCTTGCGATTGTTTCCAGGGAGGGGGTAGTGGTGGCCACACCTTGCTTTAAGATCTCTCAGCAGCATCATGTTTTATAAAAATCAGCATTTTAAAATGCTTTCTTTTTCCTCCCAAAGTTGTTTTGAATTGAAATGATCATAGAAAACTATCAGTTATCCTTTGTTGCATGGTTTTGCATCGGACCTTTCCAACCCTGATCTCCTGCCACAAAGGACCTCACTCTGGAATACAGTGGAAATATCCAAAGAAATCAGTGGCATATGATGAATTGGAATCGTGTGAAGGAAAATGTAGCAATAAAATTCTAAAATATCCTGGCAAGAATCATGAAAATAGTTATGTTCAAGACACTGAAGGGAAGAGGGGATATTATTGGGGAAAATAAAAGGCCTCAAAGTGTTACTTTTATGCATTTTTAATGTCAATTGTTCTTGTTAAATAATAGGTAGATTCTTCATTTTTGGTGTTCTTGAAGGTAGGATCGTATCTATACAAATCAACATTGTTGCAAAGGGAAAGCTTTTCTTTGGGGAAGCAAACATTCCGTTGGATAGCTTTGTGTGTCATTTTGACTAAGTGCATTGATGGATCATCATGCACCGCCACACTTGAGTCATCTGGTCGTGAATCTCACATGTGGTTGGGAACTATGGATATGACCACTATGAGTGTGTTAAACCAAGGCATTGTATGCTCACAAACCACTGTGGGGCAGCCCGGGGCTTTCTTTATGTAGTCATAATTATAGTTATGAGGATTCCAAATGTGACTTTCTGAGCTAGGTTTGAAGGCATTTCTCATTCATTCATTCATTATTGTTGACAGTCGCCAATGGCTAACCTGGTGTTTGCTACCCTGCTGGGTAAATCTTTATTGAATATAATAGGGTTAAAGCAATGGACATGTATGTACATACTCAATACTAGGTGCCAAGAATACAAAGTCTTTTTTTTTTAAGATTTTATTTATTTATTTGAGAGAGAGAGAGAAAGCACAAGCAGGGGTAGGGGCAGTGGGAGAACCAGGCTTCCCGCTGAGCAGGGTGCCCAATGTGGGGCTTGATCCCAGGACCTTGGGATCATAACCTGAGCCAAGGGCAGACGCTTAACTGACTGAGACACCGAGGCACCCCGAGGGTTATGGTTTAGGAGGTAGAGAAATAGACCTATGAATTGCAAATGGAAGTGCTATCTACACAAAATCGAGGCAGAGACATTCTCAATGAATTTTAAATGTGGTAGAGAGAGAATCCATGGGGCCATAAGATAGGACTTTTGCCAGATTAAAACACTTAATCAGGGGCACCTGGGTGGTGCAGTCGGTTAAGCATCTGATTCTTGGTTTTGGCTCATGTCATGGTCTCAGGGTCATGAGATCAAACCCCTTGTGGGGCTCTGTGCTCAGGGCAGAGTCTGCTTAAGATTCTCTCTTCCTCTCCTTCTACCCCTCCCCACTGTTCACTCTCTCTCTCTAAAAGATATAAATAAATATTTTTTAAAAAATTAAAAAAAAATAAAACACCTGTGGGAAGGAACAGGGTGTTTTAGGGAAAAAGGGACTGAAGTCATTGTTTATAAGAGGGCACACCATGGGCAAAGTCTGATTACAGGGAGGAGATGTATCATCTGGGAACCAGATTCTGTGTCAGTTCCAGGGTTGGGATTTGTTCTGCATGGTATGGGAATCCACTGAAGGACGGCAGTGCATATATACACCAGATGTTCTCTCTCTGGGTAGTGAAACAGAATGGAGGACTACAGCATGGCAGAGGAAGTCTACATGGGGCTCCAAGTTCTCCAATGCTAGAACAGATGCACTTGAGATGCCACACTGTCTCTCAGGTTTGTGACAACAGAGCGGTGGTGAACAACTTCTACTGCATATCACAATGAGCCCAAGTCAGCAGAAGATAATTCCATTTAATTTATTTATGTTTCCTAAATGTTTATTATAAGATTTTTCCAAAATGCAAATAAAATTTAAGGAGTAATTAAACAAACACCCATTTGCTCACCAGCTAGATTCAACAATTGTTAATATTTTTTCTCTATTTCTTTTATTTTCTTTGTGTATATATATTACTTGGCCTGTCATTTGCTTTTTCTTATATTTCGTCTATTTTCTATAAGCTGGGATTAGTGCTGTTCTTTGTATAGTGAATATATCGCACTAAGAATGTAAGAATGTAAAGTTAGAGTGTTGCATTATAAAATATCTTGAAATAATTATTTCCTATGTGATTATGTTACCAATTTGACATATGTACATTTGTTTGTTTCATTTCATTCTCAATTTCATGTCTTTCTTTTTTCCCCTTTTGGTTTCAATTTTTTTGATTATGTAAAATGTTCACTCCATTGAAAACTCAAAAATATAAAAATGGTATACTCAGAGACTCCTCATGTCCATCTCTTTGCCCTCCATTCTATTCTGACTCCCATTATTCGTTCTACTTTATCCACCAAGAATTTAATTTTTTTTTTGCCAAAAAACCCCACACCCAACTAGGTACACTGATATTATTCCTTCTATTACAACATAAGAAGCTTTAGATAGTCACTGTTTTGCACCTGACTTTTTTACTTAAATATATACATCCTGGAACCCTCTCCATATCATTACTTTAGGGAATCATTTTTTTTTTCTTATAGCTGAATATTACACCATTGTGTGAATATTCCATATACGCAAACAGTCCCTTAATCAAAGGCATCTGTGTTGTTTCCTGTCTTCTACTTTGTAGACCATGTCATAGAATGTATCTTTGTTTATTCAATGCTTTATATTTATGGAATTTACCATCAGGGTATATTCCTAAAAGGAGGATTTCTGGGCCAAAGAGTTTCTGCATATGTGGGATGTGTGTGTGTGTATGTGTGTGTGTGTAATTTTTATACATATATGTCAAACATATCCTCTCTAGGTTTTTTTTGTTGTTGTTTTTTGTTTTTTGTTTTTTGAAAATGCAATATATGGCTATGGCTGTTCCATCAAGCTTCACCATGAGTTTTGTCAAACTTCTAGAAGTTTTGCTGATCTGATCATTGATAATTGTTTTGCAGTAGAATCAAACCCACAGGTGATCCAACTGTGATATGAGACATGGACTTTTAAGATAACTCTGGTTAATCTGCTCAAGAGTACAGATTCAAGACAGACAGTTTCATCAAATATCAGAAATCTATGAAAAGACATTAACTGTTAATTCTAGAATTGAAATATAGAGTAACTGGGATTAGTGACACAATAGATGCTTTTAATAGCATATTAGATAAAGTGGAAGAGAACATAACAGATCTTGAAGATAGGTTAATAGGAAGATGGAAGCATGAGAAAGAAAATAATAGAAAATACAGGGGAGTGTATGGAACATATTTAAGAGGCCTACTATGTGTGTAATTGGACTTTCAGAAGGCAGTGCCAACATTTGAAGAGATGAGAGCTATTTTCCCCAAATACAGAAATATATCAGTCAACTCACAGTTTCAGGGATTACTGGATTACTACAGAACTCATGCAGGATTTAAAATAAAACACAGCAAAACCTGTGGTGCGACATAGTAAAACTCCTAAAAATAGAGGTAAAAGAGAAACTCTCCTAGGCAGCTAGAAAAGAAAGACAATTTAAAGGTGCAATAGAGCCAAGGTGTCTTAAGAGCAAGTTTCTCAGTAGAAACTATGCAGGGCAAAGGCTAATGGAATCACGTGCTTTGGGTGTAGAAAGAAAGTAACTTAATATAGAATTTATTTTTTTAAGATTTTGTTTATTGGAGAGAGAGAGAGTGAGTGGGGGGAGGTAGGGAGGGGGAGAGAGAGGAACATGCAGACTCTGCACTGAGCATGGAGCTTGACACAAGCTTGATCCCAGGACCTTGAGACCATGACCTAAGCAGAGACCAAGTGTCCAACACTCAACCAACTGAGCCACCCACATGCTCCTAATATAGAATTTAAATGAAGTGACAACTTCCTTCAAAATTATGGTAAAATAAAGAAAATTCCAGGAAAACAAAAACTAAAATAACTGGTTATTGTTTGACACAAACTAAATGGTGCTCTTCAGGCTGATGGCAAATACATCTAGATGGAAAATTGCAGATATGAGAACAAAATTATAATATTGTAAAAGACATTGTGCTCCAAGTGACTTGAAGGAGTTAAAGCATTTTAGTTACAGCCATAAATTTCATTTTATGTCTGCTTTGGTGATGAAGTCACCCATGGAGTCCCAAACCTTACATGTCTTATGAGCATCCTCTGTGTTACAGTGGAAGTCCTGTGGGTACACAGAGAACAGGGTGATTATGAAGGGCAGGAGGGAGGAAAGAAAGCGTTCCCAAGCAGGTGCATCTCCTTACAGGATTAAAGTTGGGAAATCTTCAAAGTCCTTTTATCATTGGAACTCACCTCAAATCCAGTTAGGAATCAAGGTTAATAGGTATAATAACTTGAACTCTAAATAAATAAGTAAAGTCACCGAAGGATGACCATGTGAGTGCTACAATCACCCACACAAAATTGAATTTGTGAAAACATTTCTGAGTGTAGAATAGGTTCTACTTTAACAATCATTTTTCCCCATAGCCTTCCTGATTTAAAAAAATATATATCTAGCATTAGAAATAGATGCATTTTTTTCTATTTTATTTAATAAATTTCAATGAAATTTATTTTAAAATTATTTTTTTTCCCTGAGAAGTTTTTGTATTTCAGACATTGGGCTAGTTACAGGAAGTACAGAAAAATCTAAAATTTTTTTTATCATTATGAAGTTTACAATCTAGTGAAAAAGTCATTGAGGTGAGAAAAAAAAAATAAACTGCATCATGGTATGTTAAGAGCTTAAAGTAGAAGACTACATTGGTCCTCCAATGGCACAGAGAAAGCAGCTGCTTACAGTCCCATCTTGGAGGAAG
Source organism: Neomonachus schauinslandi (assembly GCF_002201575.2). Classification (NCBI taxonomy): domain Eukaryota; kingdom Metazoa; phylum Chordata; class Mammalia; order Carnivora; family Phocidae; genus Neomonachus; species Neomonachus schauinslandi. The sequence goes on from NC_058414.1 coordinate 5,407,218, forward strand.
GGTTTTCCTTCATAGAATCTCAGGGAAGATAATATTTCAGACAAATGTTAAGGCAAGGAAGAGAGCCATCAGGTATGTAAGGGGTTCATGTGTGGTAGTGGTGAGGTCAGTGTTAGAAGAGATGGAAAGGCAGCCAGGTGAGAAGTTGTGGATCTGGGCAACGGTGAGAAATTCAGCATCTCAGTGCATACTCCATGCACAGGCCAGGAACAGGATAGAAATGTAGAAGTCCTTTAATCACACTTTACCTTGAATGATTTTATTTTATTTTTTAAAGATTTTATTTATTTGTTTGTTTGTTTGTTTGTTTATTTATTTATTTATTTATTTATTTATTTATTTGATAGAGACAGCAGGGTGGGGATGTGGCGGAAGGAGAGGGAGAATTTCAAGCAAACTCCATGCTGAGCACAGACCCTGACGTGGGACTCAATCCCAGAACCCTGAGATCATTGACCTGAGCTGAAATCAAGAGTTGGACTCCCAACCGACTGAGCCACCCAGGCGCCCCTACCTTGAATTATTTTAAAGAAAGCGATGAGGTTAGTGCATTTCAGGAATGGCATTCTGGCCATTGTCTGAGAGCTGTAAGGTGGCAATCAAGAACCAACAAAGAAATAGTTTCAACTGTGAATACAGACTGTGGTGGGAGCCAGAATTATGGATACCTGTCCAGGACAAAAACTAGAGAGGTCTTACTTTTCATCTCACTTCATCTTCATGACATCACTATTCAGGTATTTTTATTAGAGCTGATATCAATCTTTGGCCATAAGCTTAGGTATGTATGGAATGTTATTACTTTATGTGTTCTATACTTATTCTGAATATGCTTTGAATGCCCTCCCACTAGCATTAGAGATATAATCCCTGTTAACTGACAAATTCATATAACTGAGCTCCTTCCCAGAGTCCACGGCAGCCTTGTAGCCAAGGGTGAGTTCAAGTCCTGGAGAGTTGACATTGCTGAGGTCAGCGATGCTATCTATCATCTCTGTCTGAAGCTGAAACCTTCTAAGTCATCCTGAGGGTGATCCACAGGGGCCATATCCGGTCCTTTGTATCTCATGCCTGGATCTCTGCTTAGAAAACTTCAAAGCCAAATATTTGTCTATTTTCTTTATTACTTTTCTGTGCATTTTGTAAAAACATTTCCTTGAAGCAAGAGATGCCTCATGGTCTAGCTGTTGAATAGCGCAAGGTCACAGGGTAACAAGAAAGCCTGCAGAAAACACACCAGTTGATATTCCAGTTTTTTATTAAAACATCTTTGGTCCTACACAGAAACATTTTATATTGAGACACTGTATATTCAATTTTATGTTGAAACATTTTTGTCTCCGTATTTACAAGTGAAGAGACAGAACTTACCAAATTATCTGTCAGGCAATCAGGGTCACGGGAAAGGATGAGGACAGATTAGAGAGATTTGCTTTTTAAATTTCATTTTAGAGTATATGTGGTGGGGCAAAAGGTATCTGACTGGAATAAGAAGCTAATATCAATAGAAAGCCAGATTATAAAAAATACATAAACAAGTAATTCAACCAAACTGCCTTTTCAGAATTAACATGGAGGGGTGAGGCACTGTGTAAATTAATAATTATGTTGCTATGGTTACTCTTCCTGATTGGAACAATACCATTGAATAGTTGGTTATTTTAAGCTGACTTCAGGTAACGTTTAATTTATTGGGGAAAGACACTTGATTTGCATCTAGACAATTTAAAAAAAATCATCATTTCTATGACATTTTGGTACAGATCTACAGACCAGAATTAAAATTTAGTTGCTTACAGTTTATAGATTTCTTAAAAGTACATATTTACATTTCAAGAATGCGAGACTGGATGGTTTCTTTCCATTTTACCTTTCTGGGGAGATTATCATGGAGGTCAAAATAGAAATGTCCTACAATTGGGAGTTGGACAGAAATAGAGTCAGGTCATGTTGCTCACTACACATGCAATCAAGATCAAGTTAATTAAAATCTTTGAGCCTTAGTGTTCTAATTTATATAGCACAGATAACCATCTTAATAGCATGTAATAAGGTGTGCAATAATGTGCTGGGAATCTGTTTCCATTACCCTGGACTGGCATATCTGTGGTTATAGCTATTAAAATTACATCCATAGAAAAGGGAAGAAAATAGCAAGGCTCCATTCATTTGCAAACTTGGTTACTGGTTAAAAAATAACAATGTAAATGTATTTTGGGAGTCACATCCAAAAAGAATATGTAAGGGGATTCTAGATTGTTTGCTGTTAAATTTATGTGGCTGATGTCAGTGATGGAAAATCTTTCTCTGTCACATGAATTAACTTGCATCACTGTGTTAAATATACTTATTGACTCTTTTTGTGGTATATGGCACGCTTTAAATATTAGAGGAATAGAGACTGAACATTGCATGGTCCTTTCTTTAGAGAGACTGTACCAAGTAGATTTAAAAGACTCAGAAGCAGTGCCATGCCAAGCCATATCGGAGTCTGAAGCAAAACAAAATTCAGTGATACTAATCCTGTCTTTAAAATTTTTATATTTTGTTTGTTGATAGTTAATTTTATGTGTAAACTTGACTGGGCCATAGGGTGCCCAGATATTTGGCCTAACATTATTCTGTGTTTCTGTGAAGATGTTTTTGGATGATATTAGCATTTGAATATACATTAAGTAAAAGAGATTGGCCTCCCTAGTGTGGATGGGCCTCATCTAATTAGTTGAAGGCCCTGGCTAGAGCTGAATAAAATTGTCTTGGAAGTGGGAGATCAGCTTCTTCCTGCTTTTGAACTCAAACTGAAACATCGACTCTTCCTGGGTCTCAAACCTGCTGACCTCAGACTGGAACTATAACCTTAACTGTCTTAGAACTTCAGCTTGCTGACTCACCCTACAGATCGTGGGACTTGGACTTGTCAGCCTCCATAATCACGTGAGCCAATTCTTTTTTTTTTTTAAGATTTATTAACTTACTTTAGAGAAAGAGAGCGAGAGCGCACGTGCTAGAGGGGGGAGGGGCAAAGGGAGAGAGAGAGAGAGAGAGAGAATCTCCAGCAGACTCCCGGCTGAGTGTGGAGCTGGACAGAGGGCTCAATCCCAGGACCCTAAAATCGGGACCTGAGCTAAATCAAGAGTCAGATGCTCAACTGACTGAGCCACCCAGGTGTCCCGCCAATTCTTTATAATAAATCTCCCTTCTGCCCCATAGATAGATGGTAGATAGTTAGATAGATGATAGGTATAGATGGTTTTTGCATCAGTTTGTGTTTATTTTTTTTAAATATTACATTAAAATATGACATATCTTGATTACTGAGTGTTTTAGCATCCTCTTACATTTACATCCAAGGTGAGTTTCTCACTCACCTCACCAGTCCTGGCCCTGCATAGGACATATTAAAGTATATCTGCCATCAATTTGTCTTTAGAAACTCAGAGGCTCTCCTTGCCTTCTTCCTGAACACACGTTTTTAAGGTTCTTCACATCACCCTCGTAGAATCCATTCTTTCTCTCCTTCCCCATTGCCAGTGTTTCCAAACCTCACCCAAACCATTGTGATAGTTACCAGTTTCGTTTATTTTCCTCCAGGGCACATTAGTCTTTGACCCATTTATGTTGTTGTTGTTGTTTTCTTTTTTCCCCTTTGATCCATTTTTGTAAAATAGCATTCTGATTGCGTCAGTATTCTGCTTAAAAAATCTTCCTTTACTCACCATTTCCAGTATTCTTAGCATTGTACAGAAATTATGTTTCTAACTTTGTTTTATGTCTTTTGCCCTTCATAACACCCAGTGAGCTTAAGGCACATGAAAGCGCTTGCCCAGGCCAAACAGGCAATGCTCTTTAACTGTGTCAGCTTTTTATGTATGCAGGTTCTTCTATTGGGAGTCTGATGCGTCCTACTTATTTTCACCATCCTGCCTAATTTTATCACCTCGTATTTAATTTTTACTCCTTCTGCTTTAGAAAGCTTGACTTTTCCTCCCTGTGCTCTCATGGCACTTATTATTATCTTGAAAATGGTAGTACTTCTCACCATAACATTTTAACTATATGTTTAGAAATTTACCTCCCTCCACTAAACTCTTGGGGCAGGAAAGAGTGCCTTCCCTGTATTATGAATCTTTTACACTTATCTCAGTGCCCAGTCTTGGGGAGACTGGAGAAAGTTTTAAGTTTCATGAAAGAGGTATAGTTATAGGAGTTTCTGATTATGCAAGAAATAAGTTGAATGGCAGGGAAAATCCCTTGGGCCGAGAAATTCTCTGGGAGTACGGCACGTGATATTTGGCGTTATCTTCTCTATTTGAGGTTGTATAGCCACGCATCTTATACAATGTTAAAGGAGAAATACGAGATCCACATAATTTGTTTGTATGCAATAAATATATATAAACCCAAATTTCTGTTCAAATTGAAAGATATAAATAGCAATAGTTAAAAGAGAATTGGAAACTTGGAAAACTTTTAGCCAGTTGGCATGGGATTCACATTTCTTAATTTCACATTTACTGTACTTTGTTCTAAAAATTGAAGTCTCTGGAGCCCTATTCATGTGAACACTGGACTTTTAATGATAGAAGATAGACTTTTCCTTTTTTTAACTACTTCTTCAATCCTGCCGCCATGTTTTGACCTGGCTGTGTCTTGACTGTCTGGCAATATTTTGCATACACTCATCACCTCCAGCCAGTACTTATTTCTGCCTCTGTTTAGGTTGCTTTTTAATAATGGATCCTTAGTTCTTTTCTCAGAATCTGAGCATGAGTTCTCCTGTGTAACTACCCTTGTGGCTTTATTTTCCACAAGGAGCCTCTAGGGACTTGTCTTTGCCTATGAGCTAAATTCCAGTCAAGATAAACAGGTCGCCTACCTTTGCTACCACGTGTAATCTTCTTTGTAAATCCCAGACAACCACTGAATAATCAACCCCCAGATTCTGCTAGAAATCCCTATACATTTCCAGGCTGTGTTCATTTATTTAAAAGTCCCATTCTTCTTAAGAAGATCACAAATTCTGTCCTCCCCCACTAAAATTTTGTATACCATTTCTGTGGTTCTTTGAAAAAGAAAAGTGAAAACTGATCCAGATTCTCCCATAGGGATTTTAATTAGTGCACATTTTAGAAACACCACTTTCCTGACATTTTTGGGCTCTGAAGTCTGCCGTGGTAAAATCTCTATAGGCAGCAACATGTACATTCACTTAAAGTTCTTGAAATACAATTTTTCAGTGCCATGCAAACAGAAGGGGAAAGAATAGTTTATTTTACACCTATAATTCCACACCTTAAAACAGCATTTCTTATTTATATAGCTGTTAGTTTGAAAACATACTAGGCAAGTCAGGAATAATTATCTCCAAATTACAAGTGAGGTTAAGGGACCTACACCTCAGGTCACACAGAAGGTAAGAGACAGAACTGTAATCGGATGAGATCTGTGTTTCTAGGTATGATAGTGCTCATAAAATGCCATTGTATAATTGTACTCCCAACGAAAATAGAAAATTTGAGATTAGGAAAAATACTTAGAATTCTTGACTGTTCATATTTGTCGGTTGCTACCACTAAGTTGTCCACCATCAAGGGTGACTTTTTAAAAAGCAAACTGTAGATTTAAAAAGCCCTTTTAAAAAACCCCAGCAACTGATACATTATTTTGCTCATATAATTTTCTTGCCATGATATTCGTGCAGTAAAGGGCTGAGCTCGCTCCTAGGGGAGTCATGCGAAAAGTTGACTATGATCTTTGCATGCTGGTTAACAGTTTGAGTGGTCCTGCTGGAAAGCAGGGCCTCATCTGCAGGACTCTTGGCATTCGAGCTCTGCCTTAGGGTGGGTGAAAATGACCCCTTCTGTGCTACCACATGACGGTTCTTTAAATAGGTAAAGTCTCTGAAGCCTTTCCATTCCACATTAGGCTTTCCCAGTTCTGGTCCTTCCTTTGGATACTCCAGCACACTGTTCTTTCTGAGAAACTGTGCTGGACATCCTCAATACACTATTTATTCCTGGAGGAAAACCTGATTATCTACGGGAGGTGAGTGTACTCTACAGTCTCTGCCAACAAGACCAGCCAATGTCTGCTCTAAGAAGACTCCCTTCCCCCTCCGGCATAGTTTTCTCGAATCCATGGAGCCCTAAATGGACCATGGCACTATGGGTATGTCATACTTGCTTACTTCCTCCCAATAGGTTTGACTCTGAGAATGTTTATTGGCTCCTCAGTTCACTCCTCTGCAAACAAAAAAGCCACCACCTTGCTAATATGTTCAACAATGAGTATTTCTCAGGATTACCATCCTCCATGAACATCACTGATTGCTCACTGTGTGAGAGTTTCCACTAAGAGAACACACTAAAGCTTGCTCTGAAATCCAGGACTCAAAGGTTTTGTTGGGAAATATATCCCACACTAACTCTGCCTCCAGGCAGCCTGAACTCCTCATCATAGATGTAGCGAAGATTCTACCAGTTCCCATCTTTTTAATAGAATTAGATGTTCCCAAAAGGTAAATGTTACAGCTCTTAAATTCTGGACACAGCTAGGAAAATTATGCAGGTCTGTGTTTCCTAAAGGTGTTTGCCATAACCTTTTTGTACTACTCCCAAACATGCGATATCCACAGAGACTAATAATATATTTTCTTTTTAAAATTAAGGTTGTAACTCCTGTCCCTCGGAAGATTTATTTTCTTATCCCACACTAATGTGGCTTACAGATTTGTAGTACTAAAAATAACAATTTCTAGAAAAGTATTGGGGCATTATTTCACATCAAATCAAATAGTTAATCCAAGGGAATATGTCAGAAAAGCTTTAGTAAGGCATTTGCATTCCGGGGAGATGACAGACTCCCTTTGGCTTCTGAAGAATGTCTAGGGTCAGTTATCAAGCCTTCTGGGGGTTATTTCTCTCGCATTCTGATCTTTACTATCTATATGCTCATGGTCTTCAAATCTTTATCTCAAGCAAGGTATTCCTGAGCATGAGACTGACACACCTGTACTCAGGGTCCTCTTGGAGAAGTTCCTTTGTGTTGTATCTCTTCAAGCTCAAGGAAAACTCTGGGCTTAACCTTCTTTGCCAGTTCCTTGTCTTCTCCACCTTGGAAAGGTTACCAGGCCAGATCCTGGGAGCTTTCCACCTACCTCTCCCTGTCTCTCATCACAGTAGATTACCAGTGCCTGCCAATTACATTGCATGAACGTCTTCTGAGTATGTACCCTCTCCTCTCTCACAAAAACCATGATCCTAGTTCAGGTCTTAGTCTTCCCTTAATATTTTCTGTTTTACTTCATTTCAGTCTGTTCTCCATGCTCTGACAAAATGATCTTCCTAAAATACAGAAAAAGATCATTTCATTCTTTGCTTAAAAAAAAAAAATCTCAATTTTTCCTTCATTGCTTCCCCCGCTTAATAACACATCTTTTTTTTTAGTGTGGTAAAATTTACATGCCATAAATTTTATCATCTTAACCATTTTTATGTGCACAATTGAGTGGTATTAAATACATTAATATTATGCAACCATCACAACCATCCATCTCCAGAACTCTTTTATGTTTCAAAGCTGAAACTATCCCCAGTAAATAATAACTACCCCCTTCCCCCAGCCCCTGGCAACCACCATGCTACTTTCTGTCTCTACGACTGTGACTAGTCTAGGGACCCATTATAAGTGGAGTCACATAGTCTTTGTCTTTTTGTGACTGGCTTCTGTCACTTAGCATGATGTCATCAAATTTCATCCATATTGTAGCATTCTACCTCTTTAAGGCTGAATAATATTCCACTGTATGTATATACCACATCTTGTTTATCCATCCATCCATCGGTGGACGCTTGCTCAGGTTGCTTCCACATTACAGCTATTGTGAATACTGCTGCTGTGAACGTGGGTCTACAAATATCTTTTTGAGACCCTGCATTGAATTATCTGGGGTATATACCCAGACGCAGAATCACTGGGCCATATAATAATTCTATATCTAATCTTTTGAGGAGCTGCCAGACTGATCTCTATAGTAACTCTACCATTTTACAGTCCCACCAACAGAGCACTACGGTTTCAAATTCTCTATATCCTCAACAGTCAACACTTATTTGCTATTTTTTTCCTTGATAGTAGCCATGGCAATGTGCAGGAGGCGATATCTCACTATGGTTTTAATTACATTTACCTAACAATTAGTGATGTTGCACATTTTTTCATGTGCTTACTCGGCATGTGTATTTGGGAAAATGTCCAGTTCAAGTCCTTTGCCCATTTTTGAATCAGGTAGTCTGTTTTTGTTGAGAATTAGGGGTTTGCTATATATTCTGGATAGTAATCTCTTATCATATATATGATTTGTAAATAATTTTCTCTCAGTGGATTACTTTTCTATTCTATTAATAGTGTCTTTGGATGCACAAAAGTTTAATTTTGATGAAATCCAATTTATGTTTTCTTTTATTGTTTGTGCCTTTAGTGTAACATCTAAGAAATCATTGCCAAATTCAATGTCATGAAGGTTTGTCCTGTGTTTTCTTTTAAAAATTTTATAGTTTCAGTTCTTATGTTTAGTTTAGGTCTTTGATATATTGTAAGTTAATTTTTTGTAGATGATCTTAGATAAAGGTCCGCTATGGTCTGAATGTTTGTGTTTCCCCAAAATTCATATGTTGAAATCTTAACCCCTAAGGTAATGGCATTAGAAAGTGGAGCCTTTGGGAGGTGATTAGGTCATGAGGACAGTCCTCATGAGTGAGATTAATGCCCTTATACAAAAGACTCCAGAGAACTAGCTTCCCCTTCTGCTGTATGAGTTTTCAGAGAAAAGACGGCTATGATGAAGCATGCTCTCACCAGACACCAAATCTGCCAACACCTTGATCTCAGACTTCCCAGCCTGCAGAAATTTGTGAAATAAATGTTGTTTATAAGCTACCCTTATAAACTGTTTTTTATAGCAGTCTTGACAGACTGAGACAGTATTCAACTTCATTCTCTTTCAGGTAGATGCCCACTTTGCCCAGCACCATTTGGTGTCAAGACTCTCTTTTCCTCATTGCATGGCCTTGACACCCTTGTTTGTAATGAAATTGCTTTCTTAATTTCCTTTTCAGATTATTCATTGTTGTGTATAAATCCAACTGATTTTTTTGTGTGTTGATTTTGTATCCTGCTACTTTGTAGAACTCACTTATTCATTGTGTATGTGTGTCTGTGTGTGTGTGAGACAGAGAGAGAGATATCTTTAAGATTTTCTGCATATGGGGCACCTGGGTGGCTCAGTTAGTTACATGTCTGACTCTTTGATTTCAGCTCAGGTCATGATCCCAGGGTCATGAGATTGGGCCCACATCTGGCTTGGTGTTCAGTGGGGAGTCTGGTTAGGATTTTCTCTCTCTTCCTCTCCCTCTGCCCCTTCCCACTCTTCCTTTCAAATAAATAAATAAAATCTTTAAAAATTGATTTTCTGCATATAAGATCGTATCATCTGTAAACAGAGACAATTTTACTTCATCCTTTCCAATTTGGATTCTTTCTATTTCTTCTTCTTAACTAATTGATTTTTCTAGAAAATCCCGGTATTATAATGAATAAAAGTGGTGAAAGGGGCCATCTTTGCTTTTTCTTGATCTCAAGGAAAAGCTTTCATTTTTTCACCATTGACTATGTTGTTGGTGGTGGATTTTTCACTTATGGCCTTAACTGTGTTATGATAGCTTCCTCCTATTTTCAGTTGAGTGTTTTTACCATTACAGAGTACTGGATTTTGTCAAAAGTTTTCTGCATCAATTGAGATGATTTTATGGTTTATTGTTCATTTATTCTGTTAATGTTATGTATATTATTGATTGATTTTCATATGTTAAGCCATCCAGGAGTAATTTCTACTTAGTCATGTCATATAATCCTTTTAATATGCTACTGAATTCAGTGTCCTACTAATTCGTTGAGGATTTTTGCATTAATCTTCAAAAGGGATATAGTTCTATAGTTTTTGTTTGTTTGTTTGTTTGCTTTGTGATGTATTTGTCTTGCTTTGGTATCAGGGTAATTTTCATTGAATGATTTAGGAAGTGTTACATCCTCTTCAATATTTTGGAAAAGTTTGACAAAGAATGATGCCCTTTATATATTTAGTAGAATTAACTAGTGAAGACATCAGATCCAGGACTTTTCTTTGTTGGCAGAGTTTTGATCACAGAATCAATCTCTTTAGTAGTTACAGGTCTATTTGGAGCTCTTTTTCTTCATGATTCAGTCTTGGTGGGTTTTGTAAATGGTAACTTGTCCATTTCATCTGGGTTATCCAGTGTGTTGGTGTACAATTCTTTATAGTACTCTCTTAGAATCCATTTTTATTTTTGTAGCCCCCACTTTCATTCTGATTTTAGTAATTTGTATGTTCTAGCTTTTTCTCATAGTCTATCTAGCAGTAAATTTGTCAATTTTGTTCGTTTATTTGAAGAACCAGCATTTGATTTTGTTCATTCTCTCTATTGTCTTTCTATTCTCGATTTCATCTTTCTCTGCCATAATCTTTCTGATCTCTTCCTTTGTTAGCTTTGAGTATAGTTTGTTCTTTTTCTAATCCCTTAAGTTGTAAAGTTAGGTTATTGATTTTAGACATTTCTTCTTTTGTAATGTAAGCTTCTATAACTATAAATCTCCCCCATGGCAGTGCTTTTGGTGCATCCCATAAGTTTTAGTATGTTGTGTTTTCACTTCATTGTCTCAAGATGTTTCCTAATTTTCCTTCTGACTTCTTCTTTCAGTCACTGGTTGCTTAAAAGCATGTTATTTAATTTACACAAATTTTCAAATTTTCCAGTTTTCATTGTGTTACTGATTTCCAACTTTATCCTATTGTGGTTGGAGAAGATAGTCTATCTTTTTAATATATTGAGAATTTGTGGCCTAACATGTGGTCTATCCTGGAGAATGCCCCATGTGCACTTGAGAATAATGTGTTTTTATTCCACTGTTGTTGAGTAGAGTATTCTGTGTCTGCCTGTTCCATCGAGTTGGTTTGTCTCTCCCATTGCTTTTTCCATGAACTCTAGACTCTTAGTGTGGCATTTCAGTTCTTTGTGGTCAGCCTCATAAAAACCTGCCAGACTCACATTCTGCTATCCCCAAGTTCATCTTGAGTGATGGTGGCCATGAGGATTCATTTGCTAATTTGCATGGGACACACTCTTTCATCCACTGTTGTTTCCACCCCATATGTTCTTTCTCCATTCTGTACTCACCGCTTCCAAATATTCTTCTTTTAAGACCCAGAAAGTATGTCTCTTCCCCAAAGAAAATGTTCTGGATTTCTGCAGGCTGATTTAGCAGTCCTTCCTTGTGCTCCTGTAGTATTCTGTGTCTGCCTGGGTTAAGCATGCATCACAGTGTGTTGTAAATGGTTTAAAATTTCATATCTTTTAGACCCTTTTTAAAAAGTTTCCTGTGCCAGTACAAAGCTGAATTGAATTATAAAACTTGACATAGTCTTTCACTATTAGCCCCAACTGATGGAGTTTCAAAGGGAGGGACAATGTTTATTCAACAGAAATCTCATCGCCTGTCTTCCCAACACACACCCACACACACAGCACAATGGGGACACTAAATAAAAGCTTAATGAATGAAAGACTGGATTTCTCTCCTGTTGTCTTCTCTGCTCAAAGCTTCTTTGGCAGGGTGCGTAGTTGGTTAAGTGTCCCACTCTTGGTTTCAGCTCAGATCCTGACTCAGGGTCATGAGATTGAGCCCTGTGATGGGCTCCATGCTCCGCATTGGGCTCCACGTTCAGTGTGGAGTCTTCTTGAGAGTCTCTCTCCCTCTCCCTCTGCCCCTCCTGCTGATGTGCTCTCTCTCTCTTTCTCAAAAAAAAAAAATCATTAAAAAAAGCTTCTTTGGACCTGCATATGTCTTCTGGTTTTCGGTTTGGTTTTGTTTTGTTTTTATCCCTGGATAAAGGACCAGTGGTGTTTCTCTTGGTCACTATGTTGAAGGGGGACAGGTTTAACTGTGACAGTCTCTGGGTTCATCTGCTCATTGCTCACTGATTAGAAAAGACTGTCACATTATAAGATAGCTGAGAGTTCAAGAGTATTGGGACTACGGGCATATCATTTTTCCCATTTAAAATTGCTATGAAATGGAACATTAAGCTTGATATAGATCACATTTCAAGATCATCTCTGGCTCTCTGAAACTTGCATAAATAGCCATTGTAAAATTTGGCCTGCTATATAATCAATGAGCTGCAAAAGGACATAATCGAGGAGGAAACATCATTGGAGCCATGGCATATATTATATGCTGGGTACAAATGTCACTGGACATAAGAAAATGCCTAAGCGTGCATGACAATCTCACTTCATTGCGTGGTGTGACAAACCCAGGACCCTTTCCAGCCCTGTCCATTAGGACTGATTAAGGGAAAGGAAGGTGCAGAACTGCATTTTTTTTTTTTTTTGTAGTTAATGGTGATGCATGCACTATCAATGTTCTCACACTCCTTGGGGATCAAGCTCCAAAAGATGTACATGATGGATTCTGGCACCTGTACTGGTAACTTCCTAGTATGGGGTGGTGAGAAACTGGGAACCGGCTGGAAGGTTTCACTGGTTGGATTATCTGTAGCATCATGAGGCTAGAATCCAGCACGCTTTCACTAGGCTTTTCTCTTCCTTTCTCTGCATTTCCCCCCTAAAGAGTCCTTCCTCTATCTTTACTACATGAAAGGTCATTTTAGTACTCAGGAGACAGTCCTTCCCTACCCTGTCTCAGAATGTTTACAACATAGTTGGAGGAACTCCTGGCTCAAGTCTTTCATGTGGCATGACAATTCTGCATGAGAAGTCCCAAAGTAAAAATTACCAAAAATACCCCACATGTGTTATGTTCTGACATTTGGATGCTTTTAGTTTCAGCTACCTGTCATTGCATAACAGCATCAAATGGAGTAGATTAAAACACCAGCTATTTATTACACCTCATAATTCTGTGAGTTTGCTAAGCCCCGCTGAGCAGTCCTTCTGTTCCATGTGGTGTTGGCTAGGGTTACTCATGCCTCCAGAACCCACTGGATGATCCACTGGGTCTGGGAATTTCAAAAGGGCCCTGCTCACACCTCACAGTCATGCTGCATCAGGCTTCTCTCTTCCTCCGGTGGTCTCAACTTGCTTCCTTGGAGTGTGGAGACAAGAACCCAAGAGATTAGAGTGAAAGTTGCCAGTCCTGTTAAACCTAAAACTGGCAAAGTGTCAAATCAGAAACTCACCCCAGTTTGAGGGAAGGGACAACAGCATGCCCATAGGGGTCAGTGAGCAGTTGTTGGAGGCCATCTTTAAAGGTAACCTACCACACCACAGTTCATTCCAGAGACTCCTCCAGAACACCTTTGTTGAGTCCTGTAGGCCCCTAATCCCAGGGTGAGGGTTGGGAGGGAGGGTATCAGGCTGAGTGTGAATTAAGGCACTACATAAATCTCACACATAAAGAAATCAGGATGGGAATTGGACCTTACAACATGGTGGTGTCACCCCATGAAATGCATCTTTAGCTTGATGCTTCTCTTGAAACATGAAACACTAGTTGCAAATAGTTTTCCATGATAATTTTTGGAAAATGACTTAGTTTCACTTTGAAGGAATTTCCTCTCCCAAATCACTGGTTTTCCTTTTACAAAGACCTCAAGCAAATAGAGGGTAGAAGTCTATTCAAGTCGACAATGCCCTGACTTTACACCTCGCCTGGCTTTCCTAGCCATCAGAGATGTCACGGTAAACCACTTATCTTCCCTTGGCCTCTTTATTCACATAGAACCAAGGAATTTGATTTACATTCTATAAATATGTCAAAACTGAATCCTGTTGCCCAGGTTTAACCTTAACATTGTAATCAATCAACCAGGTGTTTTTGTCCAAATTCTTCATCCATATGCGTTAGGCTTTGTACAGAGAATCATGGGGGATGACTGTCTGAATATTTTCTTTTCCCCACTAGTGCTTTAGCATTATATAGACATGGATTCAGTGTGCACTCAGGCATCATAAGGAACTGTCAATTCTGGTTTTTGAAAAATGAACCAAACCTGCAAGGAATTCAAGTCCAGATAAAGTTGTTTGGCACTGCACCTCAATGAATAATTCAGCTAATTTGCACCATAGTTATTTGCACATTATGAATGCACATGCTTTGAAAGTATTTCTGTAACCTTGCCATATTGCTTATGAAATGCCTTCTGAAAATGGAATGCCACGTGTGAATATAAGTCCACATTTGACGAGTATGTGAATTGCAATTCGGTGACCTTGTGAACAACTTTGCCACTTCTACAGACTATTTTTATATGACTGTGGTTAGGAAAGACTCCCCCATTTAAAGGTTTTGGGAACAAAAATGTCTCATCTTTAATATATATGTTTGAAAAAGAATAAGTTTCTTGGTTGTAGAGAAAGATTTTTTTTTTGTTTATACCTTTATTATCTGTCAACTCATATTTTAAATTGTTATGGTTGGTTGAATAGACTTCATTTAATTATTTACACTACTTAAAGGATTCTATCATCCAGGAGTGAGCAAGTGTGAGTGAGTGAGAGAAGGAAGTGGTAGAGAAAGGAGAGAATAGTCCTATCCCTGGGGACAAGGCTTCTGTTTATTCATTTCTATGCCTGTTTTAGGCATAGTTCTCCAAAGAAACAGAACTAATAATGTTATTTATTTATTTATTTATTTATTTATTTATTCATTTATTTTAAAGATTTTATTTATTTATTTGACAGAGAGATAGAACCAGAGAGCACAAGCAGGGAGAATGGCAAAGGGAGGAGAAGCAGACTCCTTGCTGAGTAGGGAGCCTGATGCAGGGCTCAATCCCAGGACCCTGGGATCATGACCTGACCCAAGGCAGACACTTAACTGACTGAGCCACCCAGGTGCCCCCAATACTGTAATTTATTATTTGTGTTTTTATTGGGAAGAACTAGCTCACACACTGATGGAGGCTGGGACGTCCTCCAATCTGTTTTGCACAAGCTGGAGACCCAGGAAAGGCAGCGGTACGATTTGGTCCCCGCTCAGAGGCCCGGGAACCAGAGGAGTCAGTGGTATAAATTTCAGATGAGAGATGTCCCAGCTCACGCAGTGTGGCAGGAACAGACCGGATAGTGCCCACAGCATTGAGGAGGGTGATTATGGAGTCCACTGATTCAGATGCCAATCTCATTGAGAAGTACCTTCACAGACACACCCAGAAATAATGTTGAATCTGGGGATTCAAAGTCCAATCAAACTGACACTGAAAATCAAAAAGAGTTAATAGGGACCATCATAGTCCATATTCCACAGTGCCTGACACTGTGGAGAGGTGCCTGAAACCCATGGATGAGCAACTGAGGGCCTGCATCCCATTAGTGGAATCCATACAATTGACACAAGCAAAGAACCTATTTCTTGGTAAGTGTGTCACTCACTACACACACAGAAAATATTTGTCCAGAACTTTTTTCCCTTCCATGTGGTGGCTTCCTACTGAAAATGAACAGATGTGCCAGAAAGTAGGGAGTCATAACTTTTTTTTTGGGAAATCTATGCTTTCTTTGTAATATATAATTACTGCGAAATAATAATAATACACAAAATACATCCTCCCATTACGTAACAAATGTGCCTACTGATGTGTGTCTCCGACATGTCTCTAGTTCTCTGTAGCCAGTGTCTACAATAATCTGATAGAGGCATCCCACATCACGTTCCTTTAGGCCGACTTTGTCTCTGACTTTGATCCTCATAAATTGATATGTATAAGCTGTTCTTTTCTGATGGGAAAATGCTCACCACTCTGTAGCCACTTGACACAGCTCAAGAAAACCATGCACCATGCAATTTTAATATTATTTTCAGAATTATGTTATATATCTGGGCATGAGATGACTTTTACATAAAGAAAACTTGGATTATCATAAATCAATTTGGGCTTTTTATGTTTGACTTTATACAGAACACAATGTATTGCATAAGTTTGCATCTTAACAAGGCCATTTTCATTATTAATCATTTATAATCAGTGTTATTCTCAAGCCCTTCTCTGCTTTTATTTAGATCAGTTTCCTGTTGCTGTGACTTATATAATAAAATCTGTCATTGCCACAATTCTCTTTCACTTGTTCCAACAACCTATAACCACTAGTCTCTCTGAGAAAGCCGCTAAATAAATCCAGTTAGTTTCTGGGTGTTAGTCTCTGAGCTAAACCTAGAGCAAGCTAGGTATTTGGAGCAACCCCAGAACACATGAGAAATAAATGCAAAAGGAAAAGACAGCTTTATTTATGCCAGTGTTTGCATAATTATCGTGGAAGTACATATATTGTTCTGCATGGAATTTTGACAAGGGAAGCTGGAGAGTGAGGACATTGGCAATCTTCTGAAATGGTGGAGCTGACATGTCAAGAATTTAAGAAACAAAACAAATGAGCAAAGGGAAAGAAAAGAGAGAGACAAGCCAAGAAACAGACTCTTAACTACAGAGAACAAACTGATGGTCACCAGAAAGGAGGTGGGTGGGGGCATGGGGGGGAAAAGTGATGGGGATTCAGGAGGGTACTTGGGATGAGCACCAGGTATTATATGGAAGTGCTGAATCACTATATTGTACACCTGAAACTAATATAACACTGTATGTTCACTAACTGGAATTAAAAACTTAAAAAACCTCTTAAGCATTTAAAAAAAAAAATTAAAAAAGTCTTTATAACAGGCCAGGCACTGAGCTGAGCTAGACGTCTTTCCAGTGACCTGGGATCCAAGCCTGCCAAGGGGATGGACACCGGTAAAGTTGACCTATAATACACCCAGTGCCAAGTAAGTACTCAGGCCAAGTGTTGGGTTGCCAGTATTAGTTTTTCAGTTATTTCCACGAGTGAACAGGTGACCACTTAGCGAGGGACCGTCTAGGGCAGTTGGGAAGGGCCAGGAAGGCACAAAAATCCCCATGGGAATTACAAAGAGCATGTGCCTATGTGACTTACACTAGGATCTTCACTCAGTTATAGTTCAGACAGTGATAGCATGGCCTTGTTAGAGGAATGTGGCCAAAGAAGCTGGCCCTCCTGTGGAAGGTGCTCTGGCATCTAGGCCTGCGTGGGGATGTCCTTGCATTACTTCTAGGCCTTCCCTTTGAGGGCTTCCTCATCACTGTCATCCTTAAGACAATCACATGGTGGGGCACCGAGGCTCAGGGGTATTAGTGTTGTGGCCCAATGACAAGGTGAGGGAGTCCCTTGGCCCATTGGTCCCTCAGTTACTCAAGTTTATTGCACTGCTCGCTGAGCTTCTGCATCCAGTGGTTGCGGTCTCCAAAGCATCAAACCCATTTCTATTTACATGTAAATTCTACGTGTAAATAAAGATGATTTCTATATTGTCCTCCATCTGGATTATCCATGCCATAGCTCTATTTAATTAGCAAAAGTAACTTAGAGGCGACGGTCATGTGGAGAATGTACTGATGGGTAATTTTGATTTGTTATTTTCCTAAAATGTTAAAGACCTGGAGACTTTTAAATGGTAGTGAAAGATGCACAACCAAAAATTATCGTGATTTTTTTTTTTTTTTTTTGAGAAATGATGCCATTAGTTCACATGAATGCTCTATTTAAAAATAGAGGCAGAGAATGAAGGAAAAAAACCCAGGAAGGTAACCTTTAATTTGCAATTGGATGCATTGTGATGCTTGTGCTGTAAAAATCTGATGGTGTATTAATGTCCTCACATATATTATCTCAAATTGTACCTTTCAGTTATAATGGCTGTTCCAATAACATAATAGCCACTCACCTGTAATTATAAGTTTTCAAAGCCTGAAATGGTTCCAGTTGTTTTTCTCTGTACTTTCCATGCGCAGCTACAAGTTCCAAAAGGCTTGTTTTAACTTTCTCTCTTCCCATATAGTGTCTCATGTTGCAATATAAAGTCATCTTGGGGCACACAGGACTGTGAGGACAGCACCAAGGACATTCATCAGAAGGCATGTCAACCTTGAGGATTGTGGTGACTTGCATCGGCCACCCCCACCACCCACCTACACACATTTGAGTCCCATTTTCCTTTTTAAATGGATTTAGCCTCTGTCCTGCTCACTTTCCACTGTGCTTGTGTATCTCATCATGAGGCATATCCAGGCCATCCCTTCATTCTGTTGTGTGACCAGCCCTTCAGAAGGGGGCTGTTCCCATAGGCGGGGCAAGGAGTTCAACGTGCCCTTCTCCACTAGGTAGGGAAGCCTCCTGCTCCAAAAAAAGTGCCTGAGAGTGCATGTGGAGGAGTCTTTGTCAGATTCACTCCCTTTCCCTCTCTTACCTCCTTCCCTACTCATATCCTTAATTCTGCAAAACGAAGGAAAGGACAGATCCCACAAGAGCCTGGAAAGAGAAGTAGAAAGGGAGCTCTGTTCAGGTTCAGAAACTCTCCTTAGGAGATCTCTTGGCACTTGGACAGCTTCCTGAGTATCCTGGTACTGTCATGGGACCCCTGTTGTAAGACCTGGGTCAGCTTGGCAGTTGGAAGAAGGGGAGGGGGACTTCTTAGGTGTGATAATCAAGACGTCATTGGGTGAGGTCGAGACGGTTAACTCACGGCAAGACTGTAAGACAAGAGTGTAAGATATTGCTTCCCTATCCTTTCTGACATGGTGTAACATGCACATGAGTGTGCAAACACACACACTCACAGGCATGGGTGCACACTCACACATACACACACACTTACACATATGCATACACACAGTGGGGAATATTCTGCACAGCCAAGTTCAAATGCAACCAAACCCAAGGAGTCATTCTCTTCTGGTTATCACCAAGATGTGAGGTGTAGAAATCGTTTTGCGGCTAGGCAAGGTGGAAATTGAAAAAGAGGTTTTGTGACAGAGTCACGTCTATATCGGGATCCAGGCTTTAGGGAAGCAGGTTAGTGGTGATTTAGGTTTGTGGTTCTCAAGCTCTAGGGGGCAGCAGCAGCCCCTACAGGGCTTATGATAGCGGAGGCGGCTGGGTTCACCCCCAAAGTTTCTGATTTCCTAGGTCTGCGTGGGGTGCAGGAATTGCATTTCTAACAGGTCTCCTGGGGAGTTTGAGAGGCACAAGGAGTGCCTGGGCATGAGGATGGAATGGTAGATAGACAATACAATTCTACCACCAAGAGAGGGATACCAAACCACCACCTGTCTCCAGAGGAGCCAAGTTTGGTGCAGTTTCTTTGGGGTGAAAGGGCCTGGGGGTTTCATAAGAAGGTGGGCTCAGGGGCTGTGCAGCATGTGTGGGGGGCAGGGAGAGGACTTTCCCCACTTCAGGCTGCAAGGCATTTGGTCAAATGATTTTAGGATGATACCTACCTGACACTGAGCTCAGTCCAGCTCTCTCAGTGCCTGAGACCATCCAGCATACCGTGCGATAGAGCGAGCATTGGAAATGAGGGACCAGTGGCAGACCTCAGCATCTCCCCCCATCAGTCTGGCTAAGATGCAGATAAGATGGAGAAGGTTTCCTGTCCCATTCAGCTGAGCAGAGCATCTCTCCCTCCCTGCTCCTGCCTTGTGAGAAATAGGTGAAAACTCTGTGGATTTAGGAACCATAATAAGAAGAGTGGAGGGGTGAAGAAAAGTGCTTGGCAGAGAAATACGTGAGTTGTACTAAAATTTTCTCAGCAAAAGATGGAATTTTAAACCAGGGACTAGTATTACGAAGAGCTTCAAAATTATTTTCTGCTGCTGATTGGGGAATAGAAACACATAAAGGAAATAAGTATAGTTCTATGTTCACCTGCCATTGATTTGATGTTGTCAAGGGGAAGAGAAACTAAGAAGAACTTGACAGTTGACCATTGATTCACATTTATCATTCACTCAATATATCCACTGTTAGCAGCCAAACTGGGTGGTGAGCTACAACAATGGGCTTTGCCTAATTTCAGTAGAATGGTAATATATTTTAAGATATTGAGTGACTTGGACAATTTCCAGGAAAGCTCAGGTCTATGTTTGAAGACCACAACAGAATTCAAAGTCTAAAATCACATTCAAAAAGAGAGAGGGAAGCAAACCATAAGAGACTCTTAATTGTGGAGAGCAAACTGAGGACTGATGGAGGGAGGTGGGTGGAGGATGGGCTACATGGGTGATGGGTATTAGGAAGGGCACTTGTGATGAGCACTGAGTGTTATATGTAAGTGATGAATCACTAAATTGTACAGCAGAAACCAATTTTACCATATATGTTAACTAACTAGAATTTAAGTAAAAACTTGAAAAAATAAAATAAAATCACATTACAAGTCAGGTCTTGTGAGCGGTGCCTGGATGGCTCGGTCAGTTAAGTGTCTGCTTTCAGCTTGGGTCATGATCTCAGGGTCCTGGGATCGAGCCCCATGTCGGGCTCCCTGCTCAGTGGGGAGACTGCTTGTCCCTCCCCCTCTGCCCCTCTCCCTGTTCATGCTCTCTCTCTCAAATAAATAAATAAAATCTTTAAGGAAAAAAAAGAAAGCAAGTCAGGTTTCATGAATATTTCATTTGCTGCTCTGTGTCAGCCAACACCCCAAGTACTGGGGGCAAGAGATGTTGCTTGCGGAGACACTTCAACTGCACCCCTAGAAAAGAGAGGTTATTCCTTCCTGTGACCCCGCAAGCCCAGGGTGCTCTGTGTGATTTCCATGCTTTTGGATGACTGGCTCTCTAGTCCCAGACAGGACAAGAGTGATGAGCCCAGGCCACTTGTCTTTGCCTTGGGGACAGGATTTTCTGGCACTGTGAACGAACGTCCTAAATGGGAGGGGGTCTGTGCCTCCGTTTAAGATTCCTGAGGTGAGAGGTTCACCCATAAAAGATCCCAGAGAGAGTGGCCAAATGAAAGGTACATGGTGGACAGGTGAGTAAATAGGCAGCTGCATCCTGGTGCCATGAAATCAAGGTCAGGGAGCTGGAGCAGGGCTTCCTCCTGGCCCTGGGACAACCCATCACTTCGGATCCTTTATGTTCTCGCCTCTTAGACGGGAGATGGTTACTAGTCTCTCCCTTGTCTCTCCCATCAGGCAGGGGTGTGCGCATCTCCATGGTTGAGCCCGAGTGTGGACCACAGCACTGGATATGGATTCAGGTTCTGCCACGAGTAGCGGATGAGTTGGGGTGCTCCTTGGCTGAGCCCCAGGTTCCTTGACATAATGAGAGATGACTGTCCCTCCAGAGCAGTGTAAGGGCCTGGTCTGCTGCACACAGCACCAGCTCCTCATTAGGAGACCCTGTGCGCGTGTGGCTCCCTCTGGTGCCCCATGCCCCCTGCATTTGCACAGAAGAGCTATTTGTTTTCATAGTAATGCCAGCCTCAGGCAGCACCTCTTGGGCAGGGCAGTGGTGACAAATACAAGAGGATTGCACTAGGGCTGTCAACACTCTGTCAGCGCAACAAAAGTAGTTTTATTTATTTAAACTTATTATCATTATGCAGCAAACACACTGGGAGAAACAGAGAGACATCCGACCTCCGACCTTGTTGGCTGGTTACGTTTGTGTGCAGGGCCAGGAGGGACTTGGTGCCATTGCTCTGTTACTTGAGGAAAGTGAAAAATGCTAACTATTCCTCTGCCCCTTACCCCCAAAACCAGTCATGCCTTTCACACTCCAGAGGGAATCATATATTTGTTTACTTGTCTTGTGAGCATCCTCCTTGCAAAAACTGTGAAAACATAGAAATATTTTTCCAAACTGAAATTGAATTATACCATAACCTCTCTTGTATCACTGCTTGCTCTTTTACCCCAAACAGCAGAGACAGACTTGTTTCCATGTCAGTGACAGATTCTAACTCATGCTTGCAAATGGCCGCATGGTTTTCCATTATATGCTTCTAACATTATTTATTAACCACCCTACGCTGATGTACAGTCAGTGAACACATTTCTGACTCTGCTGGAAGCCTCAGAAGCTGCAGGTGAGGTGTGATGATCCTGAGCAGGTGTCAGGGACTGGGGGGTCAAACCCTGACTCCACCCTGGCCAATGCTGAGCCTGCAGCAACTCAGGGTGGGTCCCCGAGTCTCACTTGCTTTCTCTGTGGTGAGAGGGCAATAAAGATAACTCACAGGTTGGGGGAGAAGATTAAAATTCAATCATGTTTAGTCAAGAGCTTTGAAAAATAAAAAGCACAGTATTGTTATATCTTTGCTGATCACAGCTACTGTATTAAGTAATGATTTCATTCTTCTTTTCCAACCCATCACTTGAAAATGGGTGCAAGTGTGTTCAGAATAAATTGGAAGACTTTCAAAGGCTGGAACAAAGTTAAAGCATGCCTAGCTGGTGGGCATGTTGCTAAGTGCCGTTGGCAGCTAAAATTTCTCAGAGTACTCCGGCCTCCCCTGTGGAATTTTGCAGCCCTCGGTCTGTGTTTGCCCAGGGCTGGCTTCAGTCGGTCCAACAGGCTTTCATTCCCAGAGTGAATCCAAATGAGAGTGATTTTCAAAGGGCTCGAGTCATTTGTAGTCTATTTGCGTTCTGAATGTTATTTCAGCTTCTCTCCCACAGAGCAAATATCACCGGAGGCAAGACCATATCTTTTTTGTATCTACACACGCAAAAAGAAAAAAAAAAAAAAAAGGACAGTTTAGCAACCTCAGTAAAAGATATAAAGATTTGAGGGTTTGGGGAGTTTTTATGTTTTTTTTTTTCTCCCCTGAGAATTTAAGAAAAGGAAAGCCAAGGCGTAGAGATACCGGGAAATTCTTCTCTGAATTTAGCGCATACTTGACGTGGTCAACTCTCACCAACACTGAAGACCCCGTAGGGGTGACGGGCGGCTCAGCTAGCTTCTCACTCTCTCATCAGATTTCTCAAGAACAGCTTTTCATTCCCCAATCCAGATGTGCAGCTTAGATAAAGAATCTGAAATCAGCCTCCACACACCTGGGTGAGATGCAAGATCAGTCCAACATAAGGCGATTTGGTCCTTACGATGCTGCATAGGCTGGTGAGTTTTTTATATCACATACATGATGATCAACTTCTGCCTTTTTATTGAGAGGGAAGAAAGCAAATATTGGAAGCCATATAGTCTATTACTGGGCAATATTTATATATAACACTTCCTTTATTTTCTATCATTATTCTGTACGATAGGTACCACGGCAAGCATTTTGCAAACAAGCATGTGACTCTTGGAGTGATTAACCCACTTGCCTGACAGTGAAGAGGTGGGAAGCAAACAGCAGGTTTCAAAGCAGTCCTCTGGGCCCGGAGCAAGCTCTCCTTCTAGTCAAGGCCACACGAGGGCCATGTTGATATGGAGAACACACAAATGCAACCCACCCTGCGTTCTGATACTTCCATTTCTATTTAGATAGGTAAGAAGATCTGAGGAGTGTTCTTTTGTATGATCATATTTGTTGCATCTAAATTTCAACGGAACAAATGAAGTGACACGTATGGCCAAGGCACCTACCAAACTCTTGAGAAAAAATGTGCATGTCTGTGTAGGACATGATGGCTGGTCTGTACGCTAGTGAGAGAAAGAGACTTATTCTTAGGAAATACACTTGATTTTTAAATAGCCATAGCCTGGGCACCTGGATGGCTCAGTTGGTTAAGCCTCCGACTCTTGATTTCGGCTCAGGTCATGATCTTGGGGTCATGGGCTCGAGCCCTGAGTTGGGCTCCATGCTGGCTGTGGAGCCTGTTTAGGATTCTCTCTCTCTCTCTCCCTTTCCCCCTGCCCCTCCCCCTGCGCGCTCTCTCTCCCTCTAAAATAAATAAAATCTTTAAAAAAAAAATCTTAATTTTACATATGAGAAAATAGAGTACAAGGAATTTTTTCAAAATTATATACAACACAAGCTTTATTTTTAGGCTTTTTATTTTATGAATTTGGACTAAATTTTTAAAAATCATAGTATCTATTACTTGCTGGGCTGGAACCAACAATATTTATGTTCTACCTTGAGAAGGTTCAAGAATGTGCTTGGGGAGCTTCAGACTCTATCCTGGTTTTTACCACCTAGCTTTGCGATTTCCTCTCTGTACCTTGGCTTCCTCCTTTAGAAATCGATTTTGGGAATTGGATGAGGGCGTCTATGGATAGAATGACTGGACAGCGCCATAGCAGTGCTAGCTCGCACTTTTCAGTTTTGCTGTGTTCTGGGTTCATTACACTCATGGTTTCTAAAACACTTAAACTGAGATCACCAGTCATCACTGTATTACAAACAGAGGGTCCTCAGCTCAGTGAGGTTTGTTGATTTTCCCAAGGCCTCACAAATGGAAAGTGATGGAGACAGAGTTTGAACAATCCAGGATTGTCTGTACATGACATGGTAGGAAGTAGATCTTTAGGTACCAAGATGGAGAAAGAAAGGTCAACTCTAATTTGGTGAGGCAACAGAGCAGGTGTTTTTACATTATTTGTGGGCATTAATAGGGCCGTCATGCACGGGTGCTGGGAGACATGATGCTCGTGTGCTTTCACAGGCTAACCCTCCAGTTGACTATGAGAGCACAGAATGACTGCAACATCCAAAATGGTTTTTTTTTTTTTTTTTTTTTTGGTCTCAAACATGGTGAACATTTAAGAAGGCTAAAGGGATGGTTGGCATTTACCTTTTATCTTTTTCAGCTCCCCGGATGAAACTCCTTATTTGACTGATGCCTGGATGTTTGCCACGGGGCTGTAGACTTTGATAATGTCACACCGGCTTCCTCCGACCCTAAGGTCTCGGTTTTGATTAACTGAGACTCCCCAACATTGACCTCAAGTCCTGTTGCCCACTTCACTTTGTTGGGCAGGCTTGTAGCTGCCTAACGAGAACTGAATCAAGCACCAGTGTAGAGCAGTGACACAGGACCTGAGCCGGGCAAGGGGTAGGTCTTCCTTGTGTGCAAATAGATATAATGTCTATGAAGACATTTAAAAAACCCTGCCTATCTCTTACTGGATATTCAAAAAATATCAGTTTCCTAATACACATTCTTCCTATTTTTTTTTTTGTCCTTTTGGAATCTATCCCAGGATCCCACTGTCATTAACTGTTGTCTAATCTTGGTGTTGAATTTTGCAAGTACTTACAAAACTGGGGAATGGTCATTGTTGCAATTAGTTTCCTCTTTGTCTTAGAAAGTCTTAGGGGTCAAAGTTGCTGAGCATGCCCTTCATTGCTGACTAGGAGTGTCCTCCTTTGGTGAGAGACGTGCCCCAGCTATGACTGTGGTAGATACCTATACTGGGAAGTTACCAGAAAGGAGTGGTGTCCGGGTGGGGAGGGGAAATTTGCGGGAGGGAGTGGCGCTTGCTGAGTTTCTAGAAGGTGACCTACTGTCCAGCTGTGCCTCATGATAATTTTAGAGAGATGCTCCCACAGGAACTTGTCATGAGGTCCACCTGGGGGGAGCTGAGAGATGACACTGGAGCTTCCCACTGAACTGCCCAGCCACTGCGGCTCAGACACGTCCTATGTCAGTAGCCACTGAGATATACCACCACGAGTGGCTGAGTAGCTTTTAAGACAGCCACAGGAGCTGTGGCCACTGCCAGCCACCTCAAGGAGTACCTTCAGAAGAGGCTGAGGGGCCCTATCATCTCACATGGCTCCAGCACGGCCATTACTGACATGTGACTCCATATTTAGGAAGCAACCTTCTTGCCCCACTGTCTGCTCAGAACCCTGAAGAGAAAATGGGCAGTGCTACTCTTCTGGCAATTTCCTTACTGAGTAGACCCTTCCTTACTGAGTAGATTTTGGGGAGGATCTATCTGGTTGGGAAGATACGATGACAGATATATTTTTGATTTCAGCTAGAGATGCAGGTCTACTCAGAATGCAAGCTGGAAGGGGAAGGCATTGGGAGACAAGGATAGAGCAAAGGAAAAGACATATGCCTAAGAAAGAATGTGAACTTTTCTAAGAAAATATGCCCTTTTTGAGAGTTGTGAACCAGAAGGTAGTTGTGGACTTGCTACAAATTTTAGGCAAAGAAGACAGGAGGCCCCAACTTGTTTTTTCTATGCTGATTCACTGTGATTGAGAAAAAAGAGAATTGCAAGAATGCCATGCCGGGAAAAGGTAATACTCAGTGCTGGTGAGGATGTAATGAAACTGGTATTTATACAGTGCTAGTGGCAGATATAAACTGGTGTAGACCTTTCGGAAAGCAGTTTGGCAGCATGGGTCAAAACCATTCAATGAACACATTTTAACTTGAGAACAGCATTTGGATGTTCCTTTGCTAAGGAAATTATCCAGAAACACAGGAAAGCTCTTTGCACAAAGATGCTATTGGAAGCTTTTGTCAGGATTTTTTTAGGGGAAATAAGTTGAATACTCATTTATAGTAGAATGATTAAGTAAATATCAAGTCTATTCACTGGCATTTTCAGGAGCAATTTAAAAGGATACACAGCAACACTGAAAATGTGTATGATATTATACTAAAGAAATAAGTAGATTATAGACTATGGACTAGTCAAATGTGTATTATCAAAACAGAATTATAAATTATCCCAGGAAATGTTTAAACTGCCACATTTGATACAACCCCCAAAGTCTTTAAGATAGAGGCTCTGAAATCCACATTAACTACATAGTAGTTGTTGCTCCCCTTTTAAACTGAATGAGACATGATACTTGGTAAGTTAATAGACCTCCAGTCTTGGACTAGCATGGTCCTCTGAAAATAAGCAGAGATAAAGAAAGCTTAAGAAGATCTGGTTTTTAAATGTAGGGATCTGAAGGGGTACGTGCACCCCGATGTTTATAGCAGCAATGTCCACAATAGCCAAGCTGTGGAAAGAGCCAAGATGTCCATCGACAGATGAGTGGATAAAGAAGAAGTGGTATATATATATACAATGGAATATTATGCAGCCATCAAAAGGAATGAGATCTTGCCATTTGCAATGACGTGGATAGAACTGGAGGGTGTTATGCTGAGCAAAATAAGTCAATCAGAGAAAGACATGTATCATATGACCTCACTGATATGAGGAATTCTTAATCTCAGGAAATAAACTGAGGGTTGCTGGAGTGGTGGGGTGGTGGGAGGGATGGGGTGGATGGGTGATAGACACTGGGGAGGGTATGTGCTACAGTGAGCACTGTGAATTATGCAAGACTGCTGAATCACAGATCTGTACCTCTGAAACAAATAATACATTATATGTTAAAAAAAAGAAGAAGAAGAAGAGAGCAGGAGGGGAAGAATGAAGGGGGGGAATCAGAGGGGAGATGAACCATGAGAGATGATGGACTCTTAAGAACAAACTGAGGGTTCTAGAGGGGAGGGGAGTGGGAGAATGGGTTAGCCTGGTGATGGGTATTAAAGAGGGCACGTTCTGCATGGAGCACTGGGTGTTATGCACAATGAATCATGGAACACTACATCAAAAACTAATGATGTATGGTGATTAACATAACAATAAAAAAATAAAAAAAAAGATCTGGTTTTTGTTTTGTTTTTAATTTCCTAGATGACCCAGCCATTTCATTCCCAGCCATTACATACCTTCCCAAAGTGGGAAAAAACCAACAACATATGTTCATACAAAGACTTGCTCATGGATGTTCACAACAGTTTGATTTGTAACAACCAAAAGGTAAAAGCCATTGAAATGTCCAACAATTGGTGAGTGGATAATCACAATGTAGTGTATCTAGTCAATAGAATACTATCCAGTTATTGAGGAGAACAAAGGACAGATACATGCTGAAACAGGGGGAGACCTCAATACCATGTGAGGGAAAGAAGCCAGAAGCAAAATATCCCATATTGTCTGATTCAGTTGATACGAGATGTCCGTATAAGGCAAGTCTGAAAAGACACAGAGTAGATTAGTGGTTGCCTGATCCAACCATGAGAAAGAGGGTTAACTCTAAATGAGCAAGGGGATTTCATCAGTGATGGGAAAGTTGTAAAACTGATAGTAATGGTGGTTGTTGCACTACCCTGTGAATTCACTAAAATTCATGGAATTTCATACTTAACGTAAGTATTTGATGACGTGCAAACTATACCTTAATAAAAGTGTTGAAATAATCTTTTTCTCATAAGATATAGTCAATGTTAGAAATAAAATGAATGAGATTTTTTCCATGGAGCACCAAGATACCTAGGTCATGGTCCACTCAGAAAATGGTAGGCTGGAATAAGTTCTTTCTGGAGAAATGGAAGGTTGGAAGGTTGGAGACCTGGAAAGACCAGGTGGCAGGTCATCCTGTGAGTGCTCTACAGAGCTGTGGCATTACCTCAGCTGCACCAGCTGTACCCTATTTTAAGTGAAGAAACACTCAAAATGTAGAAAAGCACCGGATATAATATGATAGACTCATTAAAACCCACGACTCAGATTTTGGGAATGTTAACATTCTTGTAGTTTTTTGTCATGGTTGGTTGCTTTTTTTTTTGTTATTTTTTTTCAAATCAGATTTGGTGAAGGCACCCCCCCCCCAATTTGTCCCCCGTCCTTCCCACACTGCATAGGAAGCTACATGCCAGAAGCCTGTGTTCACTTTTTCTGGGTATGTCTTAATAAATTTCATACAGGCTTCTGGATCATTTGATATGTTAGTTGCTGGAGAAACAGACTACCCGACTGCCTGAGACCTCACCTGTTAGCAACTGTTTCGGGTCACTTAGCGAGAAGGGTGGGGCTCCCCCAGAGCTTGTACACAGCTCAGCCAGGGTCAACTAGCTTCCCGCTCAGGGCTGTAGGCTGCAGCTCAAGCATCACTTTTCCCTACAGCAAGGTGGAAAATCAGGAAAGCAGGAAAAATTTCTCCTCAAAAGAGTCTCACTTTCATTAAGAGGAAAAACGTTAGAAATCTTCAAAGGCTTTTGCTTGTATTTCTTTTGTTAGATTTGGGTTTCATGCTCACACTAATAGTAGGTCAGATCCTAACATGGCATTATGATTCCACGCTTGGTGTATACGTATTGTATGATCTCGGCCCTTGAGCGTGAACAGAACCTGCAGTCATGATGTGAGGTCATTCTTGTGAAGAGGCTATAAACCTGTCTCTGAATTAATCAAAAGGGAGATTATCCAGGGTGGGCCTGACCTAATCAGAAGAGCCTTTTAAAAAAATGTGAAGCATCTGAGCAGTGTGCTGCTAGGCTGGAAGATTAGCATTGCAAACAACCTGTGGGGAGAGTCAGGTTGCTGGAGCTGAGAGAAGTCCACGTGTGACAACCAGCAAGAAATGGAAAGACCTCAGTTCTACAACCATAAAGAAATCAATTCTGCCAACAACCTGGGAGCTGGAAGAAGACCTGGGACTCAAATGAAACCCCAGTTCTGGCTGACACCTGGTTGTCAGCCCAGTGAGAACCTGAGCAGAGAACGCAGCTGAGCCCCACACAGACTCCTCACCACCCACAGAGACAGGAGCTAATGAATGTGGGTTTTTCTTTTTTTTTAAGCTACTGAGTTTGTGATGACTTCTTACACAGCAGTAGCACACAAATACACCCTGAAGGAATCCTGGCAAAGGAAAGTGGATCTGTTGTAATATGCCTTGGATTTATTTCTATCATATTCTTGTAAATTTTCTATTGCCCATCTGTTTCCGTGCTGTTTTGTTTTTCTTCCACATCTTTAATTAAATTACCCATACTTTATTCACTCACACACACTTTGTTTTCCCTTCTGCTGATTCTTATTTTTATTCTTATAGTGGACTATTCTTTTTCTTTTTTAGAGAGAGAGAGAGAATCTCAAGGAGTTTCCCCACTGAGCACGGAGCCTGTACCTGGGCTTGAGTCTGATGCTTAAACAACTGATTAAACAACTTTTGTTGTTTCATCCTTTGCCAGGGATTCCTTCAGGGTGTATTTGTGTGCTACTGCTGTGTAAGAAGTCATCACAAACTCAGTAGCTTAAAAAAAAAGAAAAACCCACATTCATTAGCTCCTGCCTCTGTGGGTAATGAGGAGTCTGCATGGGGCTCAGCTGCGTTCTCTGCTCAGGTTCTCACTGGGCTGACAACCAGGTCCCCCCCCCCCCCAGATTTTTTTTTTTTTTAATAGTAGACTATTCTTAAATAATCTTAACTTAATAAATACAATTGAAAATGAAGCAGTATCACTGCAAATTTCACTCTCTTCCCATCTTTCATGTCATTTTTGTGTAGCATTTTAATGTTATTTCATTTTTAATCCTTTTGAAATAACAACTCTAATTATTATAGTGTTTTGAATCAACAAATATTTAGATTTATTTACAAGTCTACCAATAATTTATTGCTCACTATGGCCTCTTGCATTCACTCACCTTTCTTTGTACAAGGTCCTTCTTACTGAAGGATCATTTTCAGTTACAGGCTGGGCTCAGTGTGAGGCAAGGAAGGCACAGAAGACAAGCAGAATGTGCCAACCATTGTCATTGAGTTCCAGGTTCAAAGCACTGTGGTCTGAAAATATGCAAGAAATGATCCCAAACTTTTGGTACTAGTTGAGACCTGATTTGTGACCTAGTATGTAATCTATTCTGGAGAATGTTCCATGTGCACTGGAGAAGAATGTGTATTCCATTGCTTTGGGATGGAATGTCCTGAATATATCTTTGAAGTCCATCTGGTCCAGTGTGTCATTCAAAGCCCTTGTTTCCTTGCTGATCTTCTGCTTAGATGTGTCCATTGCAGTGAGTGGGTATTAAAGTCCCATACTATTATTGTATTATTGTCAATGTGTTTCTTTAATTTTGTTGTTAATTTATTTATATGATTAGCTGCTCCTATGTTAGGGGTATAAATATTTACAATTGTTAGATCTTCTTCTTGGATAGACCCTCTAATTATGATATAGTATCCTTCCTCATCTCCTATTACAGTCTTTAGTTTAAAATCTAATTTCTCTGAGATAAGTATTGCCACAAGAGGAAATTTGGAAAGAAATCACATACATGGAAACTAAAGAGCATCCTACTAAAGAATGAATGGATCAACAAGGAAATTAAAGATGTATAAAAAAACTTCATGGAAATAAATGAAAATGAAAACACAACTGTTCAAAATCTTTGGGATGCAGCAAAGGCGGTCCTTAAAGGGAAGTATATAGCAATACAAACCTTTCTCAAGAAACAAGAAAGGTCTCAAATACACAACCTAACCTTACACCTGAAGGAGCTAGAGAAAGAACATCAAACAAAGCCTAAACCCATTAGGAGAAGAGAATTAATAAAGATTAGAGCAGAAATCAGTGAAATAGAAACTGAAAGAACAGTAGAACAGATTAATGAAACTAGGAGCTGATTCTTTGAATTAATAAGGTTGATAAACCCCTGGCCAGACTTATCAAAAAGAAAAGAGAAAGGACCCCCCCAAAAAATAAAATCATGAATGAAAGTGGAGAGATTACAACCAACACTGAGGAAATACAAACAATTATAAGAACATATTATGAGCAACTCTATGCCAAAAATTAGGCAAACTGGAAGAAATGAATGCATTCCTAGCAATGTATAAACTACCAAAACTGAAACAGGAAGAATTAGAAAACCTGAACAGACCCATACCCGCAAGGAAATTGAAGCAGTAATCAAAAATCCCTCAAAGGATGGCACCTGGGTGGCTCAGTCATTAAGCATCTGTCTTCAGCTCAGGTCATGGTTCCAGGGTCCTGGGATTGAGCCCTGCATCAGGCTCCCTGCTCCATGGGAAGCCTGCTTCTCCCTCTCCCACTCCCCCTGCTTGTGTTCCCTCTCTCACTGTGTCTCTCTCTGTCAAATAAATAAACAAAATCTTAAAAAAAAAATCCCTCAACAAATAAGAGCCCAAGGCCAGATGCTTCCCAGGGGACACACCAGTCAGAATGGTTAAAATTAACAAGTCAAGAAACTATAGATGGTGGCAAGGATGTAGAGAAAGGGAAACCCTCTTAGGCTGTTGGTGGGAATATAAGCTGGTGCAGCCACTCTGGAAAACAGTATGGAGGTTCCTCAAAAAGTTGAAAATAGAGCTACTCTATGATTCAGCAATTACACTACTATGGATTTACCCCAAAGATACAAATACAGTGATTAGAAGGGGCACCTGCACCCCAATGTTTATAGCAGCACTGTCCAAAATAGCCAAATGATGGAAAGAGCCCAGATGTCCAACGACAGATGAATGGATTAAGAAGACATGGTGTATGTATACAATCGAATACTACTCAGCAATCAAACAAATGAAATCTTGCCATTTGCAATGACGTGGATGGAACTGGAGGGTATTATGCTAAGCAAAATAAGTCAGTCAGAGAAAGACAATTATCATATTATCTCACTCATATGTGGAATTTAAGAGACAAAAGAGATGCTTATAGGGAAAGAGAGGAAAAAATAAAACAAGATGAAATCAGAGAGGGAGACAAACCATAAGAGACTCTTAATCATAGGAAACAAACTGAGGTTTACTGGAGAGGATGGGGATGGGGGGATGGGGTAACTGGGTGATGTGTGGACATTAAGGAGGGCATGTGATGTAATGAGCACTGGGTATTATTTAAGACTAATGAATCACTGACCTTAACTCCTGAAACTAATAATACATTATATGTTAATTAATTGAATTTAAATAAACAAAGAGTATGTGCTCTTTGGCAATAAGGATTATTTTGAGCTGATTATTTTGACCAACTGTAGACACAGGAGAAGCTTTGAAAAGAGAATAGAAGTTACCCTTTTGTAAACAAAATTTACATCTCCAAAGGAAATTTACATTAGATAGGGGGCCATACCTGGAAGACATCTATTCCCAGAGATCACTTTTTCCTTGGAGAGACTTACCTGCAAGGCAGGGCAATCTTTGTTTACCAAACATTTCTTCTTGTCACTGTCTTGTGAATTGCCTTCCCGTTTTGAAGCCCTGGACTCTTGTCCCTTTCTTTAGCTCAGAATGATCTATAAGCCTCAGGGTTTAGCTGCCTTTTGAGTCTCCTAGATCTTTGTGGGTTTCTGTACATACAAACATAATTAAAATCTTTTTTTCTCTTGTTAATCTCTCATATGTCAGTTTAATTCTTGGACCAGCCATAGAACGTTGAATGGTAGATGGGAAGATTTTTCCTCCCCTACAGCATTTCACCTTGGGCACAAACTGTAAGAGGGTGAGAAAAAACTCAGTAATCAAGATAAATAATATAGTGATTCAACATTGTGAAAAAATAAAATTTAATGAAAAACCTTCATGGAGATAAAATATCAAAATTTTATATGAAGTCAGGCTGTTGCTTGTTTGTTTCATGGTCTCGTGTTATTCTGCAAGAAGAACAGGCATTTCCCATCAGCCTCTAGCCCCTGGCACATGTAGCAGGAGAAACCACATGCAGGAACTGATTCTTTGGGTATTGTGACTCTCCTGTGACTTTTGGTTTGTGTACTTGGGTGTGGATTTGAGTCACATTTTGAAACAGGTATGCCTTGTGGGATTCTAAATCACCAATGGCTGGATGACAGATCCTTTAAATTTAGAAAGCACTCACACAGGGGTACCTGGGTAGCTCAGGCAATTAAGCATCTGCCTTTGGCTCAGGTCATGATCCCAGGGTCCTGGGATTGAGCCCAGCATCAGTCTCCCTGCTCAGCGGGGAGTCTGCTTCTCCCTCTCCCTCTGCCCTCCTCCTGCTTGTGCTCTCTCTCTCCCAAATAAGTAAATAAAATCTTTAAAAAAAAAAGAAAAGAAAAGAAAAGAAAGAAGAAAGCTCTTACACTAGACAAATGTCCTATGGGTACCCATAGGAGGATCCACTTAATAGAAGGGGAAAAAGCCTCGTGGTTTACTTAAAATACTCCTTTGATAAAATTAAAAAGCAAACGAGAATTAAAACAAAAATTAAATCCACACACACTATAAACCCTCCCCCACTGTT
The DNA here is from genome assembly GCF_002201575.2 of Neomonachus schauinslandi. Lineage (NCBI taxonomy): Eukaryota > Metazoa > Chordata > Mammalia > Carnivora > Phocidae > Neomonachus > Neomonachus schauinslandi. The sequence goes on from NC_058414.1 coordinate 5,441,085, forward strand.
TTAAAATGTCTCCTGCTGCCAGGAGAATTTAATTTTGGTTCTGGTCAAAAACCAGGTTATAGGCAAATATTGCCCCAAACTGCCTCTTAGAGCAGCTATTTTGGAAAGCTCTCATCCTTTCTTTCCTCCTTTGAGATGTAATTTATGGACCACCCAGCACTGCCTTCTCAAGGGCCTGAAAGCTATCTCTTTTAAAGGAAAGCATCTGAGGTTCTTACTCTGGCTCCTAGTCAGAAAGACACATTGCTTTAATTTCTCACTTGACTCTATCAGTGAGATAAAGGGGTTAAAGCCACAGCCTCCATGAGGCTATAGATCAAGAAAAAAAAATCTTAAAAGTCACCCCCACAAATATTGATAAAAACCTCAGCCTCCTTTTGAACACATAACACATATGAACTTGTTCTATCTGCCAGAAACATAATTTGGATTAAAAAAAATGAGGCAAAGATGATGGTCAACTTATATAATTAGTGAGTTCTGTATTTGTAGCTGACTCATGGCCAAAACCTGAGCATGAAATCCATGTAATCTGTTTGCATCTGTCTGCATGTTTATATATATATATGTGTATGTGTGTGTGTGTGTGACTTTTCTGACCTCCAGAAGATATTACCAATGAATAAAGGAGTTCTATTCTAAATTGGCTTAGAGAAAAATAAGCGGTTATAAATTATTTTTAAAACTTCCAGAAATATAGGAAACAACTCAAATACTTTCCAAGTTCACATGAATTGGATACACATTTTGTAAATAAAACTAGTTTAATAGTATTGGTTAATAAAAACAGGTATGTTTCAAGAGTTTCCAGTATTAGGGGCGCCTGGGTGGCTCAGTTGGTTAAGCGACTGCCTTCGGCTCAGGTCACGATCCCAGGGTCTTGGGATTGAGCCCCGCATCAGGCTTTCTGCTCAGCGGGAAGCCTGCTTCTTCCTCTCCCACTCCCCCTGCTTGTGTCCCCTCTCTCGCTGTCTCTCTCTCTCTCTGTCAATTAATTAAATAAATAAAATCTTAAAAAAAAAAAAGTTTCCAGTATTAAATGCAATGCAGAAATACATTTTTTTTTCCTACGCAGGTTTACCAGTCAAATAAGCTAATATTATAGTTACTACATGTTAAGATTATAAAACATAGGTTTGATGTTAATCAAATTGAGTCATTGTTCTGACAAACTTTATTTCAACAATGACTATGTTTTATAAAATGTCTGCATAAGGGTAGTTCCCAAAATCTTTTGGTGACTTGAAATTTTAGAGTTATACTAAATTAAATGACAGATATTCACTGAATATCTACAACATGTCTTTTTTTCTTTTTTTAAAGGTTTTATTTATTTATTTGACAGAGAGATACACACCGAGAGAGGCAACACAAGCAGAGGGAGTGGGAGAGGGAGAAGCAGGCCTCCCACCGAGCATCCAGGAGCCTGACGCAGGGCTCGATCCCAGGACCCCGGGACCATGACCTGAGCCAAAGGCAGATGCTTAACAACTGAGCCACCCAGGCACCCCACAACATTTCTTAATAAGATAAAATATTCAAACATAGTGAACATAAGTTTAAGTTTTTATACTTTTGGCTTTTCAATTTTTACAGGGAGATGAAAGGTATTTGGGTATAATTAATAAATGTGTTGATTTGCCACATCAATAAACAGCACTATAAAAAGGCATAGCCTCTAGAGATTATAATATTATGTTCAACATTTGCTAATCTACTACAAAATGCTGATAGCTGACAGACAGTTTGTATTTGTCTACTTTCTGGATTTGTCTGGAAAATAAAGGATACTAAGAAGTAACATTTATAGGGGTGCCTGGGTGGCTCGGTCAGATCAAGCCCCGCATTGCGCTACCTGCTCAGTGGGGAGGGGGCCTGCTTCTCCCTCTGCCTCTCCCCCTGCTCATGTACCTGTGCTTGCTCGTGCTCTCTCTCAAATAAATAAAATCTAAAAAAAAGAAAAAAAGAAGTAACATTTATAATCAATCGATAGAAATTAAACTTCTAGAATAATAAGGGTGAAAGTAAATAATTTTGTATGCAAAGTGTGTGAGGAAAATAAGGTGAGTTTTGGATAAGGACAAGAATACAAGGTATGCAATATGAAGGATCAATCGTTAACAAAATTAAAGGAAAGTAACTTTTGTTCTTCGATGACTGTTTAGAGGTTAAAGACTGTTATGGAATAAAAAAAATAAGACACAACAACTGTAAGGTTTATGGATAAAAGAAAGAGAGAAAAAGAGAGAGAGTCCTATCTTGTATGGTCAAACCAGCCCAGATTGAATGGATTTGTTATAAACTGTAAAATGAGCTTCAGTGTTTCGAGTGCACCAATGCTTAAGCTGACTTTGTGAAGCCGGTGCTCACAAAACCCTCTTGAAAAAACTGGCCAAGTACTTGGTTTTGTGGCGTAAGGGCCAAAGGCAGGCTGCCCCCAACTGTGCCTCTTTGTCATATCAATTATTGTAAATAAAAGTTATGTAAGAGACAGCCTATGCCAGAAGGTCTGAGTGTCCCCTGAAAGCGGGGAACACATCTCCCATGTGAAAGAACTCTCCTTATACTAAGAAATAAAAAGACAATCTTATCACCAGAGAGAAAGACTTAAAAGCTGAGAGAGCTGTAAAAATGAACCTTCTTACTTTTTTATTGATCTACTACCTCAGCCCAAATTCCGCTCAGGATGCCCTACTAGGGAAAACTCCTAAACACCTCTTTTCCTTGTGCTGCCAGTTCCTCATGAATTTACTGTTTCTTTGCCTAAAATGTATAAAAACTGCCTGCCTTGGGCATTTCTTTGGGTCTCAATGTCATTATCAGGCCTCCAGGTGCAGGTAATAAAACTTTTTTTTTTCTCCTGTTAGCCTGTCTCATGTAAATTTAATTATTAGTACAGTCAGCTTGGAAGAGCTTTCGGGAAGTAGAAGAACGTTCCCCAGCAGTGGTGAGTAAGGAAGCTCACTTCCTGGCAGGCCCAGGAATCTTAGTATAATTTGGAGAGGAATTGACTCAAATCTGTAGGTACTTCTGGTAAAATCTGATGACAAATTCTTGGCTTGGCTTCGGAGCCCTGAGGACCTTGAGAAGTCCAATCTCAGAGACCTCACCCAAATTCCAACAAAGCAAACTTGAAAAGACCTATGCGATGAATTACCATTATTGCTGCACTTAAGGTAAGTTATGAGGTGAAATGCAATGAGATAAGAAGGATTTTGCACGATAGACTCATCTCACTTTATCTTTTGTCAAACCTTGAAGATGGCTGGCGGGCCATCTTGTGTTCCAACAGAAAGTGGTGGCACACTGTGGGGGCTATCAGCTTTCAGCCCTGTGCACTGCTGTTTAGGTCTTTCTGCCTCTCTGGAACTGGATCCCATTGTCTTATGTATCACTAAAAATGAAGACTGGCCTTTTCTCAGGGCCCAGTGACTCAGCACAGAGGTCAAAGGATTCATCCCCACAGCAGCGTGGGTCTCTCAGGAACTTTGCCAGAACACGCATGTCTTCCAAGCTCTGCTCCAGGAAACAACCCTGTCGCTGTCACCAGCCCCCTGACTAACCACACTCTGAGCCCGCCATCCAGAGCTCTGGCTGCCCCCCCCACCTCCGCCCACACACACACAGACCGCGGGCTAATCATCGGCTCCAGCCATTCACCTTGGTTCCTTCAGTTTCCTTGTTCTCCTTCCCTTTGCAGCTCTCTTCTCTCACAACTTCTAACTGGAAACTTCTCTCCACAGAAATCTGCCCAGGTTTTTGTGAACCTTCGAGGGAAATTTCAGACAAGGGAATTGTGGGGACCACGCAGCCCCCCCAGAACTGATATAAAGATTACTGTCAACTAATGACATTTGATATTCAACAGATGAAGAGACAAGCCGTCTAGGAGCTTCCCTGATCTCCCTAAGAGCAGAAACGTTGGGAGTGAGGCTATCAGGAGTCCCCTTGCCAGAGGAGAAAGGGCAAAGACCACTCATACCTGCAGAAGCAAACATCATCACAAACTTTCTTATTTCCCGTTTGTTTTCTAGAAACCTATTTGCTCTTTCCATATCATTTTTTCTCCCCTGCCCGATTAAGTGAGGTATATAAATCCCCATCTCTAGCTGTTTGGAGTACCACTAAAACTTTGGGTTTCCCCCCCTCCCCGGTATGGTGTTACTTCCAATTGAAATCACTTGCCCCCAAACACCAAGAACCTAAGAGGGTACAGGAAGATTTTCTTTCTATACAAATTCTAAACAATTCCAGGATTTGTCCAAGAATATCATTATATTGTGCCCTCTCTAGAATGATGGTTCAGATGGATATAATGAGGATTTACTCATATGGATGTGAGAAATCCTGCTGTGGTTTTGGGGAAGGAATGGAATTGGCAGAAGAGAAATATTTATAAAACCATTCTCTTCTGGAGCCAGTCTGGGCCTGATTCCCATGCCATGGATTACACTATTGTCAAAGAAAATCTCTTCAGATTCCACCAACCACAGATATCCCAGGACTCAAAGAGGCCATCTCTATGAGCTGTAAATGCCTCTCCATGATAATACTCCCTGTGCTCACATTTGATGTATGTCATAATATAATTATGAATAAAAGGAGAAGGGAAAAACAAAGAAATACACTGAAATGTTTAAGGTGTTTTTATTAGTATAATAAGATCTGATTTTTTATTATTCATTCATCTTCCAAAAACTTTTAAAAAAATGTTTACAGATTTTGTTTATTTGAGAGAGAGAGAGAGAAAGAGAGAGAGAACACACACATGAGTTGGGAGGAGGAGCATAGGGAGAAGCAGGCTCCCTAATGAGCAGGGAGCCTGATGTGGGACTTGACTCCAGGACCCTGAGATCATGAACTGAGCCAAAGGCAGATGCTTAACCAACTGAGACACCCAGGTGCCCCTCTTCCAAAAACTTTAAAAAACAATTCCAGCTATAGTTGGTTCATTATTTATTTTTTTAAAATTTTTATTGTTATGTTAATCACCATTCCTTACATCATTAGTATTTGATGTAGTGTTCCATGATTCATTGTTTGTGCATAACGCCCATTGCTCCATGCAGAACATGCCCTCTTTAATACCCATCACCAGGCTAACCCATCCTCCCACACCCCTCCCCTCTGGAACCCTCAGTTTGTTTTTCAGAGTCCCTTGTCTCTCATGGTTCGTCTACCCCTCTGATTCCCCCCCTTCATTCTTCCCCTCCTGCTATCTTCTTTTTTTTTTTTTC